>NW_025318933.1:0-600000 GCF_016746245.2 Drosophila santomea
AACTGGCCTCGAAGAATCATACTTTCGAATCCTGCCGGTAACACTATATGGGAACGGAGCAAAGGTCGACACGTATGCGTTTTTGGACGAGGGCTCATCTGTAACACTTATCGATGAAGGAATTCTGAAGCTCCTCAAGGTTCCTGTTTCCTCTGAACCACTTTGTCTGCAGTGGACCGGAGACACCACCCGTACGGAGGAAATGTCTCTCAAAGCCCAGGTAAAAATATCGGAGATGGGGAGTGGAAGAAAACTGTGGCTCAACAACGTGCACTCAATCAAACACCTTTCCCTACCTAAGCAAACCGTTGACGCATATAAACTTGGCAGCAAATACAAGCACCTACATGAAAAAATTAACAAGAATACAGAGCTATTCGATAAAATTCAAGGCCAAATTGACAACCTAGTCGACAAAAACTACGCATTCGAACTAGACCAAAGATATAGCAGAGGACATAAACCGTGTGTGGTACCTCCCTATATTCATCGCTCTAAACCCAAACAAGCCAAATAAAATAAGATTGGTTTGGGATGCAGCTGCAAAGAGTCACGGCAAATCCCTTAATGACTTTATGCTGAACGGACCCGATTACTTAAACCCGCTAACCGAGGTTTCATCAAATAACTATCCAGCAAAGCAAAGAACATGCATGTTCAACGATTTCTGGCTCAACAAGGGCAACAAAACTTCCCGCGTGCCCTGTATTGCTCACTATGTGCGAGACAAAAACGCACAGGAGTTAAAGGATCAATGTCCCCGAGCTTTCGAGTCAATTACAAAGGCTCATTATGTGGACGACTTTATAGACAGCTACACCGACGACTCTGAGGCGATCGCAGTAACATCAGAAGTCCGAGACATTCATGCTGAGGAGTATTCAAACATCCCAAAGAACTTGGTGGCCCGGAGAAGGTTCTTGGTATGTATTGGGAACCCTCAAACGACGTTTTTAAGTATACTTTTAGATTCGCGAGACTTAAAAGAGACGTCCTAAATGGAGAATCCATACCAACGAAACGAGAAGCCCTACAAGTATTAATGTCGAGTTTTGATCCCTTGGGCCTGTTATCCTGCTACACGATAGGCCTTAAAATGCAACTGCAAAAAGTATGGCGAGCAGGCATAGACTGGGACGAAGAACTGCCCGACGCCCTGTTCACGTCATGGCAACAATGGAAAACGGTCCTGCTTCAAGCTACCGAAATGGAATTTCCTCGCTTCTACTCCACTTTGCTGCCGATTGCCGATCAGATTGATCTACACACATTTGTAGACGCGAGCGAGTACGCCATATCTTCGTATCAAGCGTGGAGCAGACGTCGACACAGTACTGGTAGCAGCCAAATGTAAGGTCGCCCCATTAAAACCAGTCTCAATACCACGCATGGAACTACTGGCCGCTGAAATTGAAGTGGGCCTCGCCAAAAAGGCCATGAATGCTAGAAGGCTCAACATCAATTCAAGTACATACTGGACAGACTCTAAGACCGTTCTACAGTGGCTTGATATGGACCCACGGAAATTTCATGCCTTCGTTATGCATAGAGTTGGGAGATAATCGATAACACAAGTCGAAACCAATGGCGATGGATTCCCACAAAGCAAAACGTTGCAGACTCAGCTACCAAATTCATCAAAACACCTGACGCTAATCGCTGGTTAAAAGGCCCTCACTTCCTAGTCAAGCCAGAAAGCGAATGGCCACTACAAGACATTATTCTCGATAACAGCGAGCCGTGTGAACTACGTAATCATATCTTCGTTGTAAACAAACTAAAGTATTTTGATTTTGCAGTAGAGTACGTAGAAGCGCTGGTCGATGAAAAGATACACAAAGATAAAAAGATACAAAGAGGGAAAAGAAATGTAGGCCTAAAAGTAGGCAATGGTTTTGGAGGGTGTCCCAACTGTTAGCCAAAGCAAGCGCAATGGTAATCAAGGTCCGTCCACAGATTTAAAAAAAGTCGCATATTAATGTACAAATGCTTTGCGCGGGTGCGGTCATAGCTAGGACCATCCTCTAAAAGGAGCATAGGGTGTGAATGGTCAAAGGAATTCGGGATGTGGAAATCCCTAAAATTTAATACCGATTAGCTAGTTTATAGCTTAAAGTGGGTAGGGCTCCGCCTTCATCTCAGGGATGATATTCCTTGTTCCAGTGCCACATTGACACTGGAGACTAAAACGGCCTTTGGAATTCGGGCCTATAAAGCTGCCCTTAACCCCAAATTCGGCCTATTTGCCGCTTAACCTGCCAACCAACCACATCGAAGTCTCTCGGAAAATATTTTTTTTTTGTCGATCTTCAGAATAGTATGCATTAACATAATATTATAATTAACCTATACGCGCTGAGATACGATTTTAAAATTCAAGGAAAAGTGAAAAGAAGGTAAATAAAAAAAAGGGCTCTCAACTAAAGCTCAGAACGGTGGGACTTAAGGGGTAATTGTTTTTGCAGGCCACAATTCAACTTAGATCATCGCAAATTTCCCCACCCCGCAGTACCAGAAAGCTTGCTGCTGACAACGAAAAGAGGGGAGGTGCTGAGCAGGTGCTGAGTATTTGCCGAAAATTCATATTGAGAACTTCGCGGCTTGGAGCAGCCACTCCAGAGTTCGGTAGCTTACTAAAAGAGCTCTCTACGCCCGGAAAATCCAGAGAAAAACCCATAAGGAAAGAAGAATCGGGAAATGTGGAAAAATACCTTTTTTTTTTTGTTTGTGTGTCATATAAAGTGAAAAAAACATAACCCCACACCGTGAACAACCTATATATCGTATATATATATATGCATATATATGCGTATAAGTTAAAATTTTGGAAATATTGAAGAGTAAGTTTATTTTGCCAAGGAATGGCCGTATCGAGAATAGGCTAGTTATAGTTTTTTTATTTATTTAATTTTCTTTTGTTGTATTATATATAATTTTTTTTTTGTAGTGGAAATTATTGAAGTTTGGTAGGAGAATATGTTCATGTGAGAGAATGGTGTTCCGTTATATATGTGAAGTAAATCGAAACAAAAAGAGAAAAAAAAAAAGAAAAAAATATGATATGGAAAAATAGAAATAAAATATAAATTGTGCGTTAATAATAAAATAGTTGAAATATAAGTAAAGTAATGAAGTGAATCGTCCAGTGAAACATATATAAAAGCAATGATGATTGCGTGCTAACAAAAGAAAATGAAAAATAATTAAAATAAAATTTCGAGAAAATTTGGGGAAAATTATGACGTTGCCAGGTGAAATCAAGTGATCAATAATAAAAAGAAAAAAAAACAAAAAGTGATCTAAAAAGCCCCTTTACCCTCCCTATAGATTCGCCGAAAGCGCTTTCGCCGTCTGGATATGAGAGGTAAGTCTGCACACAATTGTTCTAAAATCACAAGCAAACACAAAGAAAATGTAAAAGCATGTAGAAATCGGCGCAAAGTCAACTCGATGTCTCTCAGTAAAGTAAATATCATGTCGATTCTCAATCAACTAATTATTTTTCATGCTTGTAATTTAACACCGTCTGAGCTGCCATATATTCACCATCGAATTTTTTTTTATTAAAACATGCAAGGAAAACCTTACTCTTGCCTTCCCCATCTTTATTATACGCATTTATTTTATTTTTAATACATATTATATACTATTTTATATTTTTTATTATACCTATTCTAAATATATATATATATATACCTATACATACATATACATATTATCTACCCACAGCACCATTCTCATATCTCTCACATAAAGAAAAAATAATAAATAAGCTCATTTTAGAGTTATATTTAGGCCAATTTTAGATGGAGAAATTAAATGAAAAATTAGTCTTATGAATAAAATGTTTTGAAGTTGAAATGATTTGCTAATTTTTCTGCCGCGGGGTCATGCTGAACCTAAAATGATAGGGTGTTAAACGTGAACTGAAATAGGGACCATTTAAAATTATTTTTTTTTTTGTACGGAATAAAATGGTCAAGGTTGGGTGGGCTAATACCAGTTGCTATAAAAACAGCCATAGCATAGCATCATAAATTTCTTTTCTGTCTATCGCCCCAATGTTTCCTTTTTTTTTTTTTGGTTCTTTCGGATCTGAGTGCCCTTTTCCTATAATCCCGAAGCACGCGAAATTTAATAATTCTTTTTGCATACGACGCCAGCACTGCGAGTAATACACTTAGAAAAACCCACCCATCGTCCCGAATCTGAGCAAGGCCGGAAGCAACGCGTGCGGTATTACCTCGTATGTCCATCAGCTGGTCCGAATAATAATAACAGTGATATGCTACAGAATAATTAATGGCGCCAACTAATCCCTCACGCACACTCTTTTCTAAAATCTCTATCTTTTGTCTTGTGAAAAATAAAAAATAAACAAACATGCTATTGCAAATGGACCAGGTGGACGAAAGTATCATTCAATAGCTTTTTGGACCTGGCTCTGCAAAGTATACATATTTAAACCTAGACTCTAAGAGTTAGACTAGCGAATGATTTCAAGTAATCGCGCTTCGACCAAAGAGTCTAAGGTTAATTGTATTTTAGTCGAGATAAATGGGAAAGTCGAAGTAAAGGATTTCTGGATGCAGTGTAAGCCTTTTCCTTTCTTAAATTTGCTCGACTTCTATACCCTTCTACATATCTAATAATTTAGCTATTGAATACGATTAGTTTCAAAATAGACAACGGAGCTAGCTAAATTCTCTATGTTGATTGTTTTTCTTATTATACTTTAGGTTCTGCGTATATTGAATTCTTTTGTGGTATATTACTACAAATGTTATCTATACCCAAACTTAAAAGGAATCTTATCTGATTCAAGATATCTAATAATTTTGCTATTGAATACGATTAGTTTCAAAATAACCAACGAAGCTAGCTAAATTTTTGTGTTGATTGTTTTCCTTATTATATTTATGTTCTGTGTATACTGAACTCTTTTGTGGTATATTACTACAAATGTGTTCTATACCAAACATAAAATTAATCCTATCTAACAGAACTGAATAAAACAAGTTTATACCCTTTCTGAAGCAAGTAATAGCATGACCCCGGTATTTAATTGAATAATACTTACCACACCTTTTGAGTTAAATTAAATTATTATAGTTTTCTTAAAACCATGCCTTTAACACGCAGCCAGAGACAGTACATGAGGAAGAAAGAGCTGCACATTGCTTCATATGTACTAACCCCATTGAGTATACAGCACAGCTGCTAACAACAAATTGTGATCATACGTTCCACCTGGCGTGTTTTAATACGACAAACCGCAAGGTGTGTCCCGTCTGTAGAGCTCCCATTGAATTGACAGAATCGGAGACAATAGCCTGCAGAAAAAACCATCAGGTTCCCAAAATTTAAACCAACAGTTGAAGCAAATACAATGATGGATTCGCAAGTGGGTGATCCAAATATAGGTAAACTAGTTCGGGCTATAACAGACGCGTTGAGTTCCGCTGCACATAGGCAGTCAGAAGAAATAAGGGATATGTCAACAGACAAACACGACTTATTTCACTCTACCGAGTCGGACAAGCGAAAGAAACAGGAGAGAGCAAGTTCCGACAGAAATTTCCCCTAATCAATCCGGAAATATAAACACCGAAGCAGTTTCATTCAGAAGCATTTGATCTCCGGCCAGATCGTATTAGCCAAATTATGACTAATTGGAAATTGAGATATACGGGTAAGGGTTTCCTGTCAGTTGACGATTTCATTTATTGAGCAGAAGCGTTGACTAGACAAACACTGGACGGGAATTTAACTTGCTGGCCCGATATTCGAGCAACTGTTTGAAGGTGGGGCAGCAGAGTGGTTTTGGAGGTATCATAAGACAGTACCAATAATAATTTGGACCGACTTGTGCGTGGCTTTAAGGACACAGTTTAAAGATGCACATACGGATAGAGATATCCAAGCCTCAATTGATCAGCGTAAACCAAAAGCACAATGAGTCGTTTGATGAATATTATCAGGCAATCGCGGCAATGGCTGACCATTTATCGCAGCCAATGTCGGAATCCTATATGCTAGGGGTCTTAAGGTGAACCTTTTGACGGAAATACAACATGAGCTGCTTCATATTCCCATCCACAGCGTGGCTGACCTGCGCCAAGCGGTGCGCAGACATGAGATTTTCAAGCAGCAATTGTCTAAGCCACATAATACCTTCAGTCGACCGCCGCCCAAAAGACAGGTGAACGAAATAGAACCGCAATTTAAGGATCAACTAGATAGTGAAGATCCAATAGTTGAAGAAATTGCGGCCATAGACTTAAAATGTTGGAACTGTGACATGACAGGGCATAGATACCATGATTGTACGAGGGTGCGGAAAACCTGATACCTACCGCCCAAATTGCAGTCATTGTCAGTCTTCAAAAAACTGGAAAGGCCGAGCACCAACAAACAGTGCTCGCAAAACTTATCTGTCGTCCGAACCGAAAGTAGACTAATAAGTCACGAACCAGTTCTTCTTACACATTTCCCGGAAGTATCAATAGGTAACCAACATTATAGTATTAAAGAAAAGGTCCCAGCCATAAATGAAAAATCAAACAATGCAAACCAGACCGTGGCTGTCATTATTTCGAGAAGCGTACGCAAGAACGCGTTACGGTGCTTTCAGCCATGATTGGAAATACGCTAGACGTACGATATGCAGAAGTATCTATTTTGGGCAGAACTGTTAGTGGGTTGCTGGAGCATCTATTAGTTGTATAGACGATCTCTTAAATGACCAAAGCAAGGGCTCAAACCTTTTAAATGTTCAGTAAAAAACTGCAGATGGAAAGTCCCAGCGGGTTATGGGCAAGCTGACCACAGAAATATTCTTAGGAACAAGTCGAGGAAATTAATTTGTATATCGTTCCATCGTTGTCTCAAAATCTTTACCTAGGAATTGATTTCTGGATCAGGTTTGATTTGCTACCTTCGTTCAACTCTAATCTTGCTGTTTCAGCAGTAGAAGATTCTATGCTGCGCCCGTTAACTGCGAAGCAGCAAAAACAACTAAAAGATTCCATTGCACTATTTCCGTCATTTCTGAAACTGGATTGGGTCGCACTTCCGTTCTTAGTCATTGCATTGATGTGGAAAATTCAAAACCAATAAATCCAGTGTCTCCCGCTATTGAAAAAATGATGTACGCAGAGCTTGACCGCATGTTGTCGTTAGGAGTGATCGAGGAATCCAACAGTGCATGTCCTCTCCTGTAGTCCTTGTACGTAAGCCAGGAAAAGTCCGCCTTTGTTGGATAGCAGGAAGGTAAATGCAGTAACGGTTAAGGATGCATAAGGATGCCGTTTATTGATGGTATACTAAGCCGTTTGCCAAAAGCTGAGTTCATTTCTAGCTTAGACTTAAAGGACCGCGTCTTGGCAAATTCCGCTTGAATCAAAATCGAGGGATAAGACTGCGTTTACGGTCCCAGGCCGCCCTCTCTATCAATATACTGTCATGCCATTGGGCTCTGCAATGCACCTCAGACTATGTCCAAACTGATGGACAAAATTGTTCCGGCCAGTTTGAAAAGAGAAGTCTTTGTTTATCTAGATGATCTATTAATAGTGTCCGAATCTTTCGAGAAGCATATTCAAACGATAAAAGAACTTGCAGTGAACATCTCCAAGGCCGGTCTCACGATTAATGTCCAGAAAAGCAAGTTCTGTTTCAAGGAAATTCAATATTTAGGCCATATTATCGGACATGGAACCATCGCGACGGATCCAGAGAAACTGTCGGCCATTGTAGACTTTCCGGAACGTCGATCAGTTAAACAGCTTCGTAGATTTTGGGCATGACTGGGTGGTACCATAAATTCATTAAGAACTATGCCACCGTTGCTTCACCCTTGACTGATGCCTTAGACAAAAAAGGAAATTTGAATGGTCCGCAGAGGCGCAAAAGGCGTTTGAAGCTCTGAAACAACACATGTGCGAGGCACCTGTCTTGCATAGCCCAAAATTTGATGAACCCTTCTTTATACATTGTGACGCCAGTCACACTGGAATTGGTGGGGTATTGGTTCAGTTAAGTACTGAAGGTGACGAAGTACCGATCGCTTTTATGTCGCGAAAATTAAATCAATGCCAAAGGAATTACTCCGTCACGGAAAAAGAATGTCTGGCAGCAATTATGTCTATAAAGAAATTTCGAGCGTACGTGGAAGGCCATAAATTCACCGTAGTCACCGACCATGCGTCATTGAAATGGCTCATGTCTCAAACGGACCTGAGCAGCAGATTGGCGAGGTGGGCACTCAAGCTTCAGGGTTTAGTTTTGAGATCAAACACAGAAAAGGTACTCAGAACGTCGTTCCAGATGTCCTCTCTCGGGCGTTCACACAAGACCTTTCCGCGTTGAGTTAGATCGATTTATTGACCTGCAATCTGACCACTTTAGAAGCAAGGATTATGAGGAACTAAAATTAAAAGTTCAACAAAATCAGTCTTTGCTTCCAGACGTAAAAGTTATGGACAGTCTTTTGTATCGCAGGACGGAACATGCAGCTGGCGAAAGAATAGCAGATGATATGGTTTGGAAACTGTGGATACCAAAAGAATTGGTTCCCATGGTACTACAAATATCGCACGATCATCCCTTAGCTTCTCACTGTGGTATCAATAAGACCCTTGAACGAGTACGTAGGTACTTCTTCTGGCCCAATCTGGTTGCGGACGTTAAGGCTCACGTGAATGGTTGTGAGATATGCAAATGCTCAAAACATCCCAATTATAGTCTTAAACCAAACCTTAGCAAAACAGGCTTAACGCAAAGATTTTTCCAGAAACTGTATGTCGACTTCCTTGGTCCATACCCGCGATCTCGGTCTGGTCATATAGGAGTTTTTGTAGTGCTGGATCACTTTACTAAATTTCCTTTTTTAAAGCCTATCAAAAAGTTTACGGCAGAGGCAATTCTAAAGTACGTTGAAGAAGAGTTACTACACTGTTTTGGCATTCCTGAAGTAATAGTATCTGATAACGGCGTTCAGTTTAAATCACATGCTTTTAACCGTCTTTTAGATAAATATAACATACGTCACTCTTATACGGCCATTTACGCCCCTCAAGGTAATCCGTCGGAAAGAGTAAATAGGTCTGTGATCGCTGCAATTAAGTCGTATATACATCCCAATCAGACAAACTGGGATGAACACTTAAGCAAGATTTGCTGTTCGCTACGGTCTACGGCCGTTAACACTTCACCCTATAGGTTGACCTTCGGACAGCACATGGTTACCAATGGATTAACGTATAGGCTTCTACGTAATCTCGGGGTGCTTGAAGACCGTTTAGTTCGCTTCCAGAGAGATGATAGTTTTTATTTGGAAAGAAGCAAGGCGGTAGCGACCATGAGGAAGCAGCATCAAAGAAATGAAAACTCTTATAATTTAAGAAGCCGTGAAGTTTCATTCGTCCCCGGTCAAGAGGTCTACAGGCGGAATTTCTGTCAAAGTAATTTTGCAAAGGGGTTCAATGCTAAACTTGCCACTGCGTTTCTAAAAGCGCGTATTAAAAGAAAACTCGGCAACAGTTACTACGACGTGGAGGATAAACAATAGACATCTGCATGATTCCACTCATAACATACGTCACATGGAATACATTCGAATGGAATTGAATTGAATGAGTGAAACGCACGAAATGAAACGACATTGTATGAGTGAGAGGTTCTCATTCCACTCATAACTTACTACCTGCAACGAAATGAACGTAAATGAATGAAGCGTAAAATGAAATGAAACATTTGGAAATGCCTAGAACATTCGAATGATTCGAGTTGTTGCCTGAGAATTCGGTCCATTCCTTTGCTTATTCTTGACAGCTGTACTTCAAAGACGCAATAATGGACGCATTATTTTCAAAAGAAGCCGACAAATCTGTATGTATTTGTGTAACGTTTTGTTTTAATTTAATTTTATATATGCATACACAACTATAAAAACAAATTTCATTTCTTTTTCATTGTTTTCAGTTGTCACTCGAATCATTCGAATGAAGCGTCTCAATTTACTGTGTTCTCATTCCATTCAATTCATTTCCATCTGTTTCGTTGTTGTGCGACTGAGTCGTACGTAAATTCACTCACTCACTCATACCAGTTTGACTTTGCTTTCATTCTCATTCCATTCATTTTCGGCATTGTGCATTTGAATGTGCCTTTTTCGCCACTCATGCAGATTTCTAATACACAAGGACGTTATGTAGGAAAGTTTCATGTGAAAGATCTCAAGCAATAACATCATGAAATTATAGTTCCCAGCGTGGATCCCGCTTTGTAGGCTTTTCTTTCTCTCCTAAGCGCGATCTTGTTGGGGGGGTTTTGTAGAAGCGCTGGTCGATGAAAAGATACACAAAGATAAAAAGATACAAAGAGGGAAAAGAAATGTAGGCCTAAAAGTAGGCAATGGTTTTGGAGGGTGTCCCAACTGTTAGCCAAAGCAAGCGCAAAGGTAATCAAGGTCCGTCCACAGATTTAAAAAAAGTCGCATATTAATGTACAAATACTTTGCGCGGGTGCGGTCATAGCTAGGACCATCCTCTAAAAGGAGCATAGGGTGTGAATGGTCAAAGGAATTCGGGATGTGGAAATCCCTAAAATTTAATACCGATTAGCTAGTTTATAGCTTAAAGTGGGTAGGGCTCCGCCTTCATCTCAGGGATGATATTCCTTGTTCCAGTGCCACATTGACACTGGAGACTAAAACGGCCTTTGGAATTCGGGCCTATAAAGCTGCCCTTAACCCCAAATTCGGCCTATTTGCCGCTTAACCTGCCAACCAACCACATCGAAGTCTCTCGGAAAATATTTCTTTTTTTGTCGATCTTCAGAATAGTATGCATTAACATAATATTATAATTAACCTATACGCGCTGAGATACGATTTTAAAATTCAAGGAAAAGTGAAAAGAAGGTAAATAAAAAAAAGGGCTCTCATCTAAAGGTCAGAACGGTGGGACTTAAGGGGTAATTGTTTTTGCAGGCCACAATTCAACTTAGATCATCGCAAATTTCCCCACCCCGCAGTACCAGAAAGCTTGCTGCTAACAACGAAAAGAGAGGGAGAGGGGAAGGCAAACCTGGCTCTTCAGCAGGTGCTGAGTATTTGCCGAAAATTCATATTGAGATCTTCGCGGCTTGGAGCAGCCACTCCAGAGTTCGGTAGCTTACGAAAAGAGATCTCTACGCCCGGAAAATCCAGAGAAAAACCCATAAGGAACGAAGAATCGGGAAATGTGGACAAATACCTTTTTTTTTTTTGTTTGTGTGCCATATAAAGTGAAAAAAAAACATAACCCCACACCGTGAACAACCCGCATGCAGGCGGTTGCATAACCAATATATATATATGTATATATATATTTTCGTATGATATGATTCGTAAAAATATGATATGGAAAAAATAGAAATAAAATATAAATTGTGCGTTAATAATAAAATAGTTGAAATATAAGTAAAATATAAGTAAAGTAATGAAGTGAATCGGTCCAGTGAAACATATATTAAAGCGATGATGATTGCGTGCTAACAAAAGAAAATGAAAAATAATTAAAATACAATTTCGAGAAAAATGAGGGGAAAATATGACGTTGCCAGGTGAAATCAAGTGATCAATAATAAAAAGAAAAAAAAACAAAAAGTGATCTAAAAGCCCCTTTACCCCTCCCTATAGATTCGCCGAAAGCGCTTTCGCCGTCTGGATATGGAGAGGTAAGTCTGCACAACAATTGTTTTAAAATCACAAGCAAAACAAAGAAAATGTAAAAGCATGTAGAAATCGGCGCAAAGTCAACTCGATGTCTCTCAGTAAAGTAAATATCATGTCGATTCTCAATCAACTAATTATTTTTCAATGCTTGTAATTTAACACCGTCTGAGCTGCCATATATTCACCATCGAATTTTTTTTTTTTATTAAAACATGCAAGGAAAACCTTACTCTTGCCTTCCCCATCTTTATTATACGCATTTATTTTATTTTTAATACATATTATATACTATTTTATATTATTTTATTATACCTATTCTAAATATATATATATATATACCTATACATACATATACATATTATCTACCCACAGCACCATTCTCATATCTCTCACATAAAGAAAAAATAATAAATAAGCTCATTCTAGAAGTTATGATTTAGGCCAATTTTAGATGGAGAAATTAAATGAAAAATTAGTCTTATGAATAAAATGTTTTGAAGTTTAAATGATTTGCTAATTTTTCTGCCGCGGGAGTCATGCTGAACCTAAAAATGATAGGGTGTTAAAACGTGAACTTGAAAATAGGGACCATTTAAAATTATTTTTTTTTTTTGTAATACCAGTTGCTATAAAAACAGCCATAGCAACAATTTTTCAAGTCGCCTTGTTTCATAAATTCTTTTCTGTCTATCGCCCCCTATGTTTCCTTTTGTTTTTTTTTGGTTCTTTTCGGATCTGAGTGCCCTTTTCCTATAATTCCCGAAGCACGCGAAATTTAATAATTCTTTTTGCATACGACGGCAGCACTGCGAGTAATACACTTAGCAACGCGTGCGGTATTACCTCGTATGTCCATCAGCTGGTCCGAATAATAATAACAGTGATATGCTACAAGTACTTCTCTGATTGGAGACGTCTATACAGAGCTGTGGCAACATTCGTGCTATAAATTGAAAGAATACGTGCCAAATGTCTCAGAAATCAACTACCGAAAACGTTAGACCCGGAAATCATAAATAGAGCAAAATCGTGGCTATATAAACAGGCGCAATCCAGGGTGTATTCAGCTGAAATAACCGCTCTAAAAAGTAATTCAGCCATTGACAAGTCAAGCTCGTTGATTGCCCTGAACGTTTACCTGGACGAAGACGGCGTACTACGCATTCAGGGAAGAAACGGTAACATTAATCCTGACAACGACATCGTTCTGTCAAAAAACTCCCAAATCGCATTTTTAATTACAAAATATTACCATGAAAAATCACATCACATGATGCACGAGTCAACGATAAATCGTATTCGAAGCGTACCTCGTCTACAAGTGCTGTATAAAATAGTTCGAAAGGCCTGTCAACTGTGCAAAATTGCCACCGCCAGCCCCGAAGTACCTCAAATGGCTCCATTACCTCCAAACTCGATGTAAGCTCATGCATTATGTGTCTGCGGAATTTTATGACACGTCGCGGGACTCCAAAAGAAATCGTTTCTGACAATGGCACAAACTTTAAAGCCACGGAGAAAATGGGGAAAAAAGAACTACAAAAGATCGACTTTGATGAAATCACCATGAAATACGAAGCAATTAAGTGGCACTTCAACCCGCCTGAAGCACCTCATATGGGAGGCGCATGGGAACGACTAGTCCGATCGGTCAAAACTGTTTTGAAAACAATCTGCCCAACAAACAACTTCAAGGACGAAACTCTTCAAACCGCCCGTATGGAAGCGGAAGCGGGGTTGGGGGGGTTATGTGACCGCCGTAATTTTAATTCAACCGCCGACTAGGCGAAAACCTGAAAACCTTTGGTAAAAGTGTTACCCATGATCTGCGGTTATTGGATAGGGCATCACTTGTACGACACTTGAGGAACCACTGGCGAAGGAGAAAAAACAAAGGTTTTTAAAGCTGCTCGCTTTGCTAAAATAAATTAAATAAAAATAAAGTGACTGCTACAAAAGGTTGTTTATTATTGCTCTCCCTAGGCCCAAATCAATTAGTGCCTCAACACCATGAGTCAAGCACAGTCTCGCCTTCCCATATGTGTGCGAAATAAAGATCAAGCTTATCAGAGTATCAACTTTAAGCAGTTCGGCTTGAACTTGAAGCAGTTCGGCTTGAACTTGAAGCAGTTCGGCTGGTATGTTGTCCTCGCCGACTGCCCTGTTGCGCTTAAGATTTTTTATTGCATTCACAATCTTTCTTACGCGCCACCTCCGGATCTGTGCATCATCATTCGATAAGAGGTTGCCTTCTAGGTATCTGAGTGGTTGGTCTGTGGTGGGTTCCGGCAAGCCGTGCAATCTGCTGGTATAACGAGCGCATGTTGTTCTGTGTTGGCTGTTATCAGTGTTACTTGAGCAGTTGCAGTTCAACTTTATTTCAAGTTCTCCAATGACCAACTTATGATCACTGTCTATAGATGCTCCCCTTTTGTTCCGTACGTCCAGTAGTGAGTGTCTCCATTTCCTGCTAATGCACATGTGGTCGATCTGGTTGCGCGTGTTACCACTAGGAGATGTCCAGGAGTATTTGTGGTCATTTTTGTGTGGGAATATTATGCCGCCGATGACCAGTTGGAATAGCTGCAATATCTGTAGTCCGGTGTTGTTGGGGCCTACTTTCGCATTAATGTCACCCATGAGGATGTTAATGTCACCAGAGCAGCAGAGCGACAGAAGAGAGCAGTAGAAACAGCAGAGCGACAGAAGAGAGAAGCGACAGCAGAGAGCAGCAGCCGAGCGTGAGAAGAGGGGTCGGAGAGTAGAAGTCAGGAGATACGGACGTCAGAGAACGAGTTAAGAAAGCAGAAAAAACAAAAGCAGAAAACTTAAACTAAACTTGTAACATTCATCGTTAATAATAATACTGATATTTAAATACCTATAATAATAAAAACCAAAGTTGAGTAAATCTCATCTTACATTTGGGGGCTCGTCCTAACCTGAAAATTGCAAGTGACGCCGTCCCGAAAAGTCTCAACGCCGTTCCGAGAAGTTTCAACGCTGTCCCGAAAAGTCTCAACGCCGTCCCGAAAAGTCTCAACGCCGTTCCGAGAAGTCTCAACGCCGTCCCGAAAAGTCTCAACGCCGTTCCGAGAAGTTTCAACGCTGTCCCGAAAAGTCTCAACGCCGTCCCGAAAAGTCTCAACGCCGTTCCGAGAAGTCTCAACGCTGCCCCGAGAAGTCTCAAAAGACGAAGAAGAAGAGTTTGACAGACGCCGGTTAGCAACGGGGAATGCGTGTGAGTGAGAAGGAAATTAAGCAAGAGCCGTCGCGGATTCCAATTTCAAAAGGAAAACAGACATATTACACAAGGTCAGTGGCTGCAGCAGACAAAAAGATTAAAATGAGTGGAAATGAAAATACGAAAGAAATGAAAATCGTGCAAGAACTTGTCGCAACAAGCGGAGAGCAATGTGGGAATGCAAGAAACAACATGCAAAATCTTGTCGCAACAAGCGGAGAGCAAAGTGGGAATGCAAGAAACAACATGCAGAATCATGTCGGGACAAGTGGAGAGCCACGTGGCGCAGCTGGTTTAATCGAAAGCAGCTCGATCGTCGAAAATACAAGAACGCTGAAAGATTTAGTGCAGCTTCTTGCTATTAAGATTGGAGCGGAGGAGCGAAACAACAGTTGCTCGATTACGGCAGAAAGCTTTGCGAAGATCATTCCAGAGTTTGACGGAGAGTCCATGCCGGTTAAAAATTGGTTTGAAAATTTTGAGATGAATGCGGCAGCCTACGATCTGAACATTAAGCAGATGTATGTTCAGGCTCGCGCCAAAATGACGAACACAGCGAAGTTGTTTTTGGACTCTACGTATGTACACCAATACTCAGAGATGCGTATGCTGATGGAGACAGAGTTCAGTCGACAATATGTGTGCAGCGCGGATGTACACGAGCAGCTCCGCGACCGCAAGAAACGCAAGCAGGAATCTTTTCACGAATACCTACTACAGATGAAAAAGATCGCTTCACTTGGCAACATTGATGCACGTTCAGTTATCCGCTATGTTGTTGACGGCTTGAACATGAGAAGTGATTTCAGATACTCTCTCTACAGTTGCAAGTCTTACAAAGAACTACAGGAGCAGTATGAGGTGTTCGACCGTGTGGTCGAGAAGCCATTTAATCCTAAGAAGGGAAAGTGGACGTCGAGCCAGAAAAAGCAGCACGAGGGACAGCACGACAGGAAGAGTCACTGCTTTAACTGCGGATCATTAGATCATCATCGTAAGGACTGCAAGTCTGCTGTAAAATGCTTCAGTTGCAACAAAGAGGGTCACATGTCAAGAGATTGCCCTGGGTCAGCTGCTGGCGTCCAAGCCGTACGCAGCTCAAGTCGCATGAAAAATGTCACTATCAACAATGTGGCAGTGGAGTGTCTGGTAGATACGGGAGCCGATGTATCTATACTGCTCAAGTATATCTTTAACAAGATACCAAATGTTACCCTGGAGAGGTGTGCGTCGAAGCTTCGTGGGCTGGGAAGGAAGATTACGTGCACAGTTGGCTACTTTTTGGCGGAGGTTGCGGTGGACAAGGAGATGACTAGACACAAGTTCGTCGTAGTGGAGGATGAAGACATCGAGTATGATGCGCTGCTCGGTTTTGATTTTGTATCGAAGTTTGACTTTTCGCTGTCGGCCGACGGATACAAGTTTTCTTCCCCGCTGGGGGAGAAAGCTTGTGAGGAACCAAATCAGATGAGTATTTACAACATAATAAATTCAGATGATGAAATAGATGTTCCTCCGCAGTTCGCTAAAGAGGTGTCGCTGCTGATCAATAACTACAAGGCGGTGGATTCGGTAGCCGAAGTTCCAGTGAGGCTAAGAATCTTTCCGGATGGTGAAATCATCCCATTTCGTCAATCCCCAAGTAGATTTGCGATTGCCGAAGAGAATGACGTGGAAAAGCAGATCAACGAATGGTTAGATGCTGGAATCATTCGCCCATCTACATCTAACTTTGCTAGCCGTCTTGTACTGGTGAGCAAAAAAGATGGCACACGGCGTATTTGCGTCGATTTTCGAAAGCTGAACTCGATGGTTTTGAGAGACTGTTTTCCCGTTCCTATAATCGACGACGTTCTGCAAAATCTGCAAAAAGCACGCCTTTTTACTGTAATGGACTTGGAGAATGGTTTCTTCCACGTGGCCATTGAGGAGGATAGCAAAAAATTCACAGCCTTCATCACCAAATCCGGATTGTACGAATTCAATAGAACCCTGTTTGGATTTCGGAACTCACCAGCTGTTTTTATTCGTTACGTTAATCACGTGTTCCAAGAGCTGATGAGCAGAGATGTACTCGACTTGTACATGGATGATATAATTATCCACGCCGAGACTGCAGAGCAATATTTGGAAAAGATTAAACTCGTGTTTAACAGAGCTGGAGCGTTTGGCCTGAAGATAAAGTGGCGAAAATGTCACTTCTTGCAAAAGAAGATTTATTTTTTGGGCCACAACATTGAGGACGGAAACATATGGCCTGGACAGGAAAGACAGCTGCGGTCAGCAAATTTCCGGTGCCAAAAAACGTCATAGCAGTCCAAGCTTTTTTAGGGCTGACTGGATTTTTCAGAAAATTTGTATTGAATTATTCGCAGATTGCACGCCCATTAACTGACCTGCTGCGAAAAGATGTTTGCTTTCAAATGGCCCATCCGCAGATGAATGCATTCCATAGCTTGAAGGATGCGTTGACAAAGGAACCCGTTTTAAAGTTGTATATCAGAGCGGCCAAAACTGAATTACACACGGATGCATCAAAAGATGGATTTGCAGCGGTTTTAATGCAGTGGTTCGATGGCAGACTCCATCCAATACAATACTGGAGTAAGAAGACGTCAGAAGCTGAGTCCCGCCAGCACAGTTATATCCTAGAAGCAAAGGCCGTTTATCTAGCGGTGAAGAAATTTATACATTATCTGCTGGGATCGCCGTTTAAGCTGGTTACGGATTGCTCTACTTTTAAACAAACCCTACAGAAAGCGGATGTGCCGAGGGCAGTCACGCAGTGGATTGTTTACCTGTAGGATTTCGAGCTTGCAGTGGAACATCGCCCTGGGGAACGGTTGAAGCATGTGGACTGCCTTAGTCGCTATCCCGATCGTGTGATGCTCGTGTCCTCTGAGATCACAGCTCGAATGAAAGTCGCACAAGGAAAAGATGAGATGCTAAAGGCAATTATGGAAATTCTGGAGAGTCGTCCATATGAAGGCTACAAGATGAAAGCTGGACTTGTCTTCAAGGAGGTGAACGGCAATGACCTCCTTGTGATCCCGAAATCGATGGAGAAAGAACTAATTGTTGAAGCCCATAGTGCAGGTCATTTTGCACTACAGAAAACTGTTCATGTTGTTCAACAATTGTATTGGATTCCTCACTTAGAACAGAAGGCTCAGCAGGTAGTGAACAACTGTGTGAGATGCATCATTTTCAACAAGAAACTTGGCAAGAAGGAAGGATTCCTAAGCTGTATTGATAAAGGTGATCAACCCCTTCACACGCTGCACGTTGATCATTTGGGCCCCATGGATGCTACGGGAAAACAGTACAAGTACATATTTGCGATGGTGGATTAATTTACAAAGTTTATATGGCTGTTCCCAACGAAAACTACAAGCTGTGAGGAGACACTGAAGAAGTTGAAGATTTGGTCAGAAGTTTTTGGCAACCCCGTGAGGATGGTTTCGGACAGAGGCTCCGCTTTCACAGCCAACTTGTTTGCAGAACATATGAAGGAAAACAGAATCGAGCACGTTTGGAGTACAACAGGGGTTCCACGTGGAAATGGACAAGTTGAAAGGGTGAATCGTACAATTTTGTCGATTATTTCAAAGATGTCGGCGGATGAACCAGCCAAGTGGTTTAAGGCAGTGCCAGACGTGCAGAGAGAGGCCAATTCACACGTACATGCATCAACCAAGAAGTCACCATTTGAGCTGCTATTCGGAGTGCAGATGAACAATAAGCCAATGGATCGTATTCTACAGCTTTTGGAGGAGGAGATGTACTTGAATTTTGACGAGCAACGACAGCAACTGAGAAAGGATGCAAAGATCGAGATTCAACGCGCACAGGAATCTTATAAAAGGAATTTTGACCTTAAGCGGAAACCAGAAGTCGCATATAAAGTAGGAGACCTAGTCGCTATACGCCGGACACAATTTGTTGCGGGAAAGAAGTTGGCTGGAGAATATATGGGACCGTACGAAGTTTCAACTGTCAAGAGGAACGGCAGATACGAAGTTCGAAAGGCAGCAGATTTGGAAGGCCCATGTAAGACTTCCACAAGTTGTGATTACATGAAGTTGTGGAGGTATGTCCAGGACAATGAGGATGATTGGTCATCTGGGACAGATGAATTGTCAGGAATGGCCGAATGTAAGACGGGGTATTGGGACTTCTCAACAAAAGCAGTACTCGAGTAGATTTAAGAAGAGATGCAGAAAAAGTATTAAGACAGGAGAAGCGACAGCAGAGCAGCAGCAGAGCGACAGAAGAGAGCAGTAGAAACAGCAGAGCGACAGAAGAGAGAAGCGACAGCAGAGAGCAGCAGCAGAGCGAGAGAAGAGGGGTCGGAGAGTAGAAGTCAGGAGATACGGACGTCAGAGAACGAGTTAAGAAAGCAGAAAAAACAAAAGCAGAAAACTTAAACTAAACTTGTAACATTCATCGTTAATAATAATACTGATATTTAAATACCTATAATAATAAAAACCAAAGTTGAGTAAATCTCATCTTACATGTATAGCTCTACATCTGAATCTGGCTGTCATGAGTCTATCAGAAATAGGTTCCCAATAGGTTTTACGCGCTTGGACACGTAAATCCCGAATCCGTACCTACTGCCGTCACTGTTTCCACTCAGTAGAAATAGATTGCTATTTGGTGTAGTTGTTTCCCCACTACCAGACCACCTCATCTCACTGATTCCAGCTATTGCAATATGGAGTCTCTCCATCTCCGCCTCGAACTGTGCTAATCTAGATGGTTCTCTCAAAGTTCTAACGTTCCATTGTCCAATTCGTATCCGTTTTGATATGCCTATGGTCGTCATCGAGTTTGGGGGCCGTTAATGTTCAATTCTTTCGTATTTGTTTTAGTAATCGATTAAGTTTTTCGGCCGATCTGCCTGGGGCTGCCTCCTAACGTCATCGGGGAGTGGCGTCTACGGTGATGTTGCTAGTCGTAGAAAAGCGAACAGTCTGGTATCGCGTCAGGCCCTGCTGGGTGTTGTTGCTGTTCGCAGAACACAGGGTACACTTGGTAACTATGTAGGGCACCCCGTTTTTACTCCATATAGCGTGGACAGGAGGTGAGGCGGAATGGCAAGAGGAAGTTGCCGACGATTGTTGCATTAGGCATTTTTGGACGGAAAAATACTTTTTAAAAGCTAGAAAAGTATTTTTTGAGAGGAAAGTTTGTGAGGCCATGCTCTCGTCATGGGTGGGGTTTGAACCCACGACCTCGTGTTTGACAGGTAGTTGCGCTATCCACTACACTACAAACTTTTATCTTTACATTTAAATGATTAATTTACCTTCTTAATACTTTCTTCGATTTCACTTTTACAGTTCTAATTTCTTCCACATTTTAGATCGGCATTTTTATATACAAAAAAATACATAAAAATGTGCAACCACTTTTAATTAATAGCAGCTGTGACCCGTGACCACCCCTTGGACAGCACCTACTAAAGTTGCGGTTGAATAATATTCGGGATACCAGCAGCTGCAGGCCTCAGATACGCACTGCGCGTAGCCACTCTCGATGCTCCCTTAATTTCATAAGTAAGTAAGATGATCACTATAACTATATCTTCCACAAAATTGGTCGCCATGTTGATGCCAAGTGAGGACTCGAGATGCTCTTGGAACCGTTCCATGTAATTGTGTCTGGTAATTAGCCTTTGCATTTTGATGAGAGATAAGAGAAAGATGGTCAGAGCTAAGCCTAACGAATAATCATATTTTAGGGTACCCTTTGTCAACGGAAAATCTATAAAGCCTGGAGACCTTTTTCTGCTGAACGAGTACCTCGTAGGGCCTCCAGTTGCAAGCGATTTAACCTCCGAGTTAAGGACCAGATTTGTAAGTGCATGACCTCTCTGGTTGTACCTGCTTCCGTTCCAGTAACCCGCAACTATACATTTTGCGCTATGTTGTTCCAAAATGGATTGAAATTCGTCCGTAGTCCAAGCATACCTTGGGGAACAGTAAACTGCGCCAAAATTGATTGGCCCGTGTTCCGTCTCAATAGCTGCTGATCGTAGGCAAAAGGAGTCAGGGGAATGTGAGCCAGGCTGGAATCGCTGCAGTGCCTTTGGCGTTACCTTCGCTAGGATCGTTGGCCGTATAGGCCACGTACCCAAATAGTTTGGGTGCCTCGGCATCTTTGCAGTGAGTCTCGCTGAGCAGTAAGACATCTATGTCGTGTCGCCGCACAAAGCATTCCACTTCGCGCAGCTTCGTGGATACGCCATTGGCGTTCCATACTGGAATGCAACGGCATCATTTTGGCGCTAACTGCGCTCGGAGCGCACTGAGCAAATTGAGGAGCGGACCCTGCTGCTGTGCCTGCTGTTGCTGCTGCTTGAGCATCATCACCATTAGATCAATCTGCTTCTCGCGACTCTTGTCGCGGAACTGTTTTTCTTATTTTTGCTGTTGTGGTGCTTGCTGATGCAGTGAAATTCATACAGCTCATCCTCGAGCCATCAGACTATGCCTCGGAATGTGCTAGCGTCAGCTTCGTATAGCTTCTTAGCACCGCCTACAGATGCTCTAGCCTCGACTTTGTTAACATCCGAGATTTCTGATGCCTTGCATTAGTAGGTTGACGTTGTAGACCCCTTCCAATACTATAGGCGGTGGCTTGGGCTGCGTCTTCATGGGAGTACCTGAGGTACCAGCTAAGTAAGCATGCTGCTTTGCAGCAGCCCAAGCAGCTTGGTGGCTTATGCTCGTTCTCAGTATCCGTGTCAGTAGGATTTAACGCTAGTAGGCCAAAACGGTTTAAACTGCCGCTGTAGCTTGGTTTCAGTAGTGGAAGGAGGTCACCGTTCTTTCCAAGGTAGGATTTTTCCAAAGTGTTAGGAGAGGCGCAAGATTTGCGCGTAATTGTTTGAAAGCGCTGCGGGGCATCGTCACCTGGAGCAGAACTTTGGTCCCAAGTGGCGGTTCCAAAAATAGGATCAATAATGCGCATGGGATCAGTTGCAAAAATCGCAGTGGTCGCGGCAATATTAGCTGCATATTCCGTCACGTTTGTAGATGGCTCATTTAAAGCTTTCCTTAGTGCCTCGCCTAGAGGGGCTTTGTTTTACATAATGGCTAGCGTCGTAAACAGCTTTTTAACGATTTGGCCGGTTTTCATTTCACACTTTTATGTGAGTATTAGACCGGAACAACATTAAGCTTTCAATTTTTTGTTTAAGCTTAAAACATATGTTTATTTAAGCCGGTATATTGCCCACTGGTCAGCGATCCACACGTTAATACAATAAATGAAACTTTCAAGCACTTGCACGTTTGATTCACTAATAGTGACTCGGGGTGTCACTACTCACAATGTGTGCCACGAATTGTGGGCATGTCTTTGATATAAGATATTACCGCGATGATCAAGTGCGTGCTGCTCTTTGAAAGCTCAGCTGAGCAAGGGCATACAATGTGGATAGCGGCTTGAAAAGATTAATCAAAACCCAAGTATACGTTTTAGGTTAAATTCGTATTGGATAAAGATATTTGATATTTATATTAAATAGATATTAAATAGATCAAGCACACTACAACTTCTATTCTAAGCAAGGCGTCTTAAATTGCATAATAGCTTCGTTAACTTTTGGTCGGCTAGAACTGAGTGCTTAGATTTTTATTTGTTTTTTTTTTTTGCCTACTTTGATACCACTACCACTTTGATATTTTCGCATCCATCGGTGAAAACTCTTCTAAACTCTAAAGTGTGGGCGTGGTTATGGTGTATGGTTATGGGCTTGCGGCTTGTTTGCACTAGAAAAGGCGTGTACAACATTTTTTTACCGTACTGATAGAAAGACAAATAATAAATGAAAAAATTTCAAAACTGCGACGTTAGTCTGGGAATGGCAGTTTTTGGCGGTTAGTGGGCGTGACAACATAGATCAACAAACTTTTGAATCAATCGGAGAAGCAGACGGACATGGCCAGATCGGCTCCCCATATGATCTTGATCAATCGGCTACACTTTGAATTTTTTAATTTTTGTGCTGCCAGGGTACCGCCTTTTATACCCTCGTTGGACGCCTTCAAACCATTCTGGTCAGGAGAGACGGAAATTATTTTACTCCCTTCTGTCGACCACTTTTCTGCCCCACACAGTTACCATTTTTCGCTCGCCAACCATAATGTTGCTGAAAATATGTTTCGAATTTATCGCTACATAGCCCGAATTAACCCCTAATCTACGTCCAAGAGAACCTGCCATTACGTTTTTTTTAAGACTATGCTTGTTATTAATTCCGCTTTAGAAAAACGACTCAAAGTGCCACTGATTTGGGGAAGTGGATATGGATCCATATGTGGGAGTGGGTTTATTTTTCTGCTGACCAAAAATAAACTATATTTTCCTAGCTGCTGACTAAAGGTGATAACCACGAACTATCAGAATCCTCAATTGAGACCCTTTCTTCTGCTGCCTCTTCGTCGCTTAAATCATCAGACTCTGATGTGCCCCAATCGATAGAGTTAGGATGATTTTCTGCGTAGTCACTTAAGGATTTTCTTTCGCTTGCGGTGGAATCTAGGCTGGAAATTGGGGAAGGGCTAGAAAAGTTTGCACCTGTTGGTTCTTGTTGCTGCCCTTAGCGGTTTTTGCCAAGCCGCAGCCATAGCAAAAGTATAGAATGTCACACCTTGATTCCCTATAACGTTATTAACAACAATCAAAATAATCAAAACAAATAATTTACGTATTGAACACACATATAAAACGTGACCAGTGGTGGAATTGTGGCTACCTGCCCACCCAACCTTTGGACGTTCATTTACGAATTTATGTGGGATTTCTGTTTCTCTTAAATATATATTGACGATGCCACGCGCGGTCTTCGTCAACACCGGGATGCCGCCAAGGGCTTGTCTGTCGCTACATTTTTTCTATTTATGTTTATTTACGCGCGAGTCTTACGGACACCGTTCAACCGACCGAGGGGCGCTGTCGCCAAATGAACTATCGTTATAGGGTTAGCTAAGGAAGGTAAATTAATTAACATTAGTCTACTTGCGTGGGGAGGTAATATAAGGTTTGCATCTCAATTTAGAAGCCGTAAGGCAAACAGTCAGGAATTTTGTTTTGTGAACTACGTATTGTGCACTCCCAACAGGTGATCCATACTCAAGATCATTAGGGACGGACTAGTAAAATAAATAATGTTTTGGTCTTGTAAGGATCATCAAATTCCTTTGACCACCCATTTATAAAACCAAGCACACCCCTAGCCTTTTGAAAATTTTAGTTTAGGGCGTAGAAGAACACCAAGATCATTAGCCCGTGTTATTCTGTCCAAAGAGCATACACTTAAAGTGTTAGTCGGGTGCCTTGGGTTGACACGACAAAAGGTCATAACATTACACTTGAAGCGATTTATGTATAGTACGTTAGTACTTCACGACACAATATTTGAAAGCTATTTAGATCGGATTGTAAGTCCAAATGGCAAGAAATGTCCTTATACTGGAGGCATAATTTATCATTGCATGTGTACATAAGTATACGCAAATGTATAATTACTAAGAGAAGATCGTAATTAAACAAGGTAAAAACGAGCGGACGAGCTTCCTTGTTAGACACTGCAGTGCACTGTATGTGACTAGGAGTATACAATAAAGAATTTTAAAATAGGACCCGTCCTGCCATTCAGGTAACCAAAAATTCAATGTAGAAGATCAACTGGGAAACCTAATAAATCAAGTTTCCTTACTAGAAGAGAATGATTAGCAAAGTCAAATGCTTTACTAAAGTCAGTGTAGATGACATCTGCTTGATGATTGTTTTTGAAGCCCTGTATTACCATGTAAGTTTAGCTCCAAAAGGTTACTGGTTGTTGATCTCGGTTTCATAAAACATGCTGACATGGTAATATAATTAACATACAAAGGTGGTGCAAATGAAAAGTGAAAACGTTTTCAAATAGCTTAGGGATAGCTAACAATTTAGAGACTCCTCTGTAATTGCGTGCATCCAATTTCTTACCTTTTTTAATTCCAGCGCTATTACAAAATGACAGCTTTACGCATATGAATTCAGCGTTACGGGAGTCGTCAAAAAGGACCTCCTCTGACGTGAGGGTAGACCTAACCGCAATTATGACTCCATCTCCCCGTCTGGATATATATTGTATATTGTGTAAATACCTGGCAAACTTCAGAGTCAAGTATATCTGGCTTTAACCAAGTCTTTGTAAACACAGTGATATGAAAAGGCTAGCTAGCTACGCAAGCCTCTTGCAGATAGTAAGACGAAGAATAAAAAGAAGTAGAAGGGGTGGGTGGTCCAGTGGTTTGGCGTGAGGAAAGTTTAATTCCCACGGTCCTCTTTTTGAGCCGTTCAAAACTGCTACGCCCACAATTTTGAAATATGTTTTAATATTTTTACATTTTATTATTAGTCTTGTGAATTTCTATTGCTTTGCCAATAAAAGTCTTGCTACACCCGCTTTAACGCCCACAAACCGCCAAAAGCTGTTATTGTAGCAATTTCTCCTTCGCACGTCCACTAGCTGAGTAACGGGTATCAGATAGTCGGTAAACTCGACTATAGCATTATTTCTTGTTCTTATTACCGATTTTTCTGATGCAGTTGCCTAATAGTCTCTTTACACCTTCTGCACAATAAGTCCTAGCCTATCGAGAAAATCTAAGAGAGCCTAATCGTGCCCAAACCCCTAAACAGTGAATTTACTTTGTGCTAGCCACTGCTTTTGCAAACTGGTCAGCTGTGTTCTGTATAAACCAACAACATGAAATACCACACTCTGACGAGATGTTCACTTCCACTCACTTGATTAATTAGGATTTAATTAATTAATTTAGGATGTATTATTCTGTCCAACGTGAGATTTGATAGTTTGGCTTTAGCCTACCCTTTTTATACTAATATATTTATGTAGGGAGGGATCCCTAAATTTTTTACGGAATCGGTGGTTTTTCTGTATTTGCTAGAAACATTAAAAGCATTGTAAGGCGTGTGTAAGGGTACAGCTGGTTTAAAAAATAAAATTACTCATATTGCCCTGGATTAGTTCTTCAAATGCCGGAGTACTGCAGACCAACTAAATAATACACATCATCCAAAAACAGTGGAGCACAATTAGCATCCCTTGAGAGAATAGATTTTCCGTTTCGAAATACACCGTATCTTTTAAATAGCCTAATACAAAAGTATGAAGGCGCCTAATACAGTGGAAAAGTTCCCTGATGATGATTGTATCTTTATTCTGCTCATTTAACAGACTCAACGGATGTATGACGAAAATGACCCCACATTAAAGGACATTATATTTGTTGTTATTAGTTGCCAAAATAACAAACCTTTGGTCATAGACTATTGTAAGCTTAACGAAAGAACTATTTTGGAAAAATTCCCGAGGGAAAGGCCAAGTACTTCATCACACTTAAGTCCGGGTACAGCCAAATTGTCCGTATTGCGAAGGCTCCCCTTTGGCTTGAGAAATGTTGCCGGCATCGTCCAAAAAACCATTGATATTGACAATCTCAGAGAAAAAATTTGTAAGTATTGCTATGTTTACGTCGACGATGCTAGCTTGTAAAGATCATAAAATACAATTCCTTGGGCTTGTAGTCACCGACGATGACATTGCCACCGACCTAAAAAAAATGAGTTTCCCAAACCAAAATCCTTATTTGAGGTTAAATCCTTTCTAGGCCTCGCAAGTTATTACAGACAGCATGCGAAGTATGATTCAACAGCGGGTGTGTGTGATTCACCAATAGCCAACATAAAGGTTATGAATGACATTCAATCGGTCCGACCATTTGTTTGGCGGAATTACAAGACAATTATATGCGGTTTGTGCGGATGAGCTGTATGCCTTCCATGAGGAACAAGATTGGAAAACCCTGAGGCCGTTTTTGATGCGTATGAGGAGGAGCATTACTCTACATACGAATAATAGTTTCCCGACCGTTGCTCAAACGCCAAATATTAAGCAGAGAAGCCAGGTGGACTTGAGCGAATAAAACTTTCTACCTATTCCGGGAATTATGAGGATTGGAAACATTTCTCCGACACGTTTAAGTCATCGATTACAAGTAATGCGAGCCTTACTGACATTAAACGATTTCAATATCAAACGATCATTAATCAAACATAGTCCTGCGACCAATGAAAACTCTCTCTAATAATCCGATCGATTTTAAACAGTTATATGACGCTTCCTGCTGCTACCAACCCTAACCCTATTGAAGTTATTCGTGGGTTACGGGCACAAGACTGTGAGAACGAGATCCCTGGTTAGTTTTTATACTCTTAACAAAATTGGATTCCGATACTCGCGAGGCCTGGGCCTCCGAGAAAAGGGGTGTGACCATCGACACTTCAGAGGCTTTTCAACTCGTACGCACAACCCGAACTCGAACATCAGCTGTCAGGCACCTTGCTTGCTCCTACGAAGCGAGTATTATTATTAATCCTTTTTCCGCTTGGCCTAGCAGCACCGACAACAGTATTGCTTAAGCTCATATTTGCAGAAAGTTGAACAACAACAATGGGATGACCCACTTCCTGATAACCCCATCTCCTGTCGCTTACACACTTTCAATTACCTCGATACATTGCAGCTCACTTCCAAAAAAACCAACAGAATGGGTTTGCGAACGCCTCCTTGCTCTCTTGTCTACACATGGGTCGCAATAGGTGGCAGTTCTAAATTACTCTCGTTGCCGCAAAATATCCGCAATCAAGTCCGTATCAATTCCGCGCTTAGATTTGAACGCTGCGCTGCCCCGATTGCTAAAGATATTAACAATTTATTACCCATTACTATTTTCAACACCTGCTGTTAAAATTTTTTTGCACTGGCTTTCAGCTCCACCATGGAACTGAAACACCGAAGAACGGGCAACACACCCAACAACTCTACATTCTATCCAAGATTAAAGTATGGAATTACTTATTAACAATATCTCAACTGGGACGCGTCGCATACGGGTATTTAGGTACTGTTATCAATTTATTATTAACAATTCAACATCCGTAAGCTTCCATTCCCCAAAAATCGACAAGGGCATAATTTGTGGAGAAAAAAAAAGGCTCGGCAATAAGCTCACTCTCTTGTGTAAAGAAACAGCTGACCTGGCGACCACGGTCCTTATTGTATGGAAGGTGGTCCACAAGGACAACTTAAAGTAACTCGTTCGTTTTTTTATTATTATTAATACCTCTTATTAATACCTTTTATTATTAATACCTCAATTTAGCGAGTTTTCAGATTAATGGGTGCGTTTGCATGTTTACGTTACATTTAATTGGTGATGAAAAATTGTATTCCCTTTCTTCCCGTTTTTGGTGTCAGAGCTCAACACTGACTATTCAAAAACCAAGTATGTATATCCATAACATAGATGAGAAGATACTGGAGTGGGAGGAGCTGGCTTATACCTGCGCATAATAGAAGAATGATTTATGCTGTTTGTTAGTGTTCCCTCAGTCTCATGTGAGGAAATGGTTAGCACCTTCGGAACAAGCTTAATTTGTTAATTTGTCGACCACTGAATCGAAAGGAGCGCAGACTTTTTGGCCTTAATGCTAAAGGTGGTAGCGGTGACTTCGGAGTCCAGCGGTCTAGAAAGAATTTGGTTTACTGAGTGTCATTTGAAACCATATGCAAAACGAAATAAACACTATATTACAAAATCATACAAACCAATTAACAACAACTGTAAATCCAATTTTGCAAAAGAACTAAAAATACCCATATTGACGCCCAATATAAGATGGATGTTACAAAACCTAATGTTTGCTGTAACACTGCATATTCTTGCATAATGCTCTTAATTATCAAATTCCTCAAAAAAATCACAATTTTTTATTCACTCACAAAGGAGTTATGCGGATAATGTGGTAGAAAGCCAATAATGTGGAGAAATCTATGCAATCAAAGACTACACCAAAACGCCTGGGGTCACCTTTTCCCTACTTTTAACGTAAAGCTCATGTGTCAGGGAACAACACGCAGGTGTTGTAACCTGGAGTTCATAAAGGGGTTTGAGGAAGAGGTTAACAACACTAACGGCCTCAACCTGTGAAACATTGGTCACAACAACATAACACCAAAGCGTGGCCAACGACGGCTAAATACCACCAATGAATTATAATAAAATATAGTCATAAACAGCTTAAAAGACTTTTTCATTTTGAGTAAAAACATTTGTATTCAAGCCGTTTTTCAGTGCTTGCTATAGCCTAACGAGTCAAAAAAGCGTGTTAAAGCGGATCCAAAAACGACAAAATCTTCTTTCAAAAAAAAACAGCTCCACTACTATTTAAAATCTATGTAATTGCTAAAATACCAAACTGTTGGGTCATGCAGCCGCCAAAACTATGCAGTAGAATAATTTTATACTCTTAATATTGTAAGCCGAAATACTCATTAATAGCAGTTGCGATGCCCATAGTGCATCGCACTCTCTCTCTCTCTTTGTTATCTACTTTCTCTTTGTTATCTACCTACATTAAGCTCGGGCGCTGCATTTCGGCTGTCTGTCGCGCCAATTGTCACTTCTTCGTTTTTCGGCAAAGACTCAACTTGTGATTTCGATATAGCACTTGGTCGGCCCCAGCTGCCAGTATAATAAACAAAATAAACAGTATCGGAAAATATTCGGCTATTTGTTATTCGCAACAGCTATTGAAAAAGCTCAATAGCTAAACATTTGGTAACCCCGACGTGATCGTGTTAATTTGCATGCATTAATTAATGCACTTATCCCGTTTATAAATAAATATATCAAGATATTAAAACGCAATCGATTGGACAAGTGAGTGGTGATAGTAGCTGGAATATACGGGAACGACGGTTTTTTAACGGTTTTATGATTATATGATTTTTTATATATACGTATACACGACCCTATAACCAGTTTGTTTGATATTTCTAAATATTTCTCAACTAAGAATCCAACCACCAGTTACCTTCCCAGAAAATTGAGGACACAGTAAGGTGCATAGCCTTGATCAGAAATCTCACCCCCACCCTTGCGATCATCCTTATGACTGCTTGTGTGCGCAGGTACACCCCCTTCCAAGATTGCTTGTGCGCACCCCCTTCCAAGATTGCTTGTGCGCGAAGAAGTGCAATTGTAATTTTGAGAGTTTTTATGAAAAGTAGTATTTTTAATTTCAGAATCGTGAAAAGCATACCATTGGAAAGGGCTTGAAAAATCCTTTCCAATGACACCCAACTTCTTTTTTTTTTTTTTTAGAGAGGGATCCCCATAGCATATACCGAATCGGCGGTTTTGGCCTGTTTTCGGGTAGTAGTGGGAATATACGGGAGCGGCGGTTCGGGAGCGGCGGTACTTAGCGGAGACACGAACCTATGATAAGTCAAGATGCATTTAGTTGGATAAATGCAATTCTTATTGGAACATTCTTGTTAGAACACTTATTAGGTTTCAGGAAAATCCTGTTAGAAGGTTTGTGTGTAAACGGTGTAATAGGAAAAATGAGCTAGAGAGATCCCTTTTGGGGTTGAGTGTAATTTTACGTATTGATTTTACTTCGTCGCGTAGATATTTATGTATAGAAGAGTTGCTTATAATTTTAAATAGGTTTGAGAGATAACTTTACATTTGTGTTCCTCAGCGCCAAACGGGGAGACTGCTGTGAAGACGCTCGCTCCCGTATATTCCCACTACTACCCGAAAACAGGCCAAAACCGCCGATTCGGTATATGCTATGGGGATCCCTCTCTAAAAAAAAAAAAAAAGAAGTTGGGTGTCCAATGGTATGCTTTTCACGATTCTGAAATTAAAAATACTACTTTTCATAAAAACTCTCAAAATTACAATTGCACTTCTTCGCGCACAAGCAATCTTGGAAGGGGGTGCGCACAAGCAATCTTGGAAGGGGGTGTACCTGCGCACACAAGCAGTCATAAGGATGATCGCAAGGTTGGGGGTGAGATTTCTGATCAAGGCTATGCACCTTACTGTGTCCTCAATTTTCTGGGAAGGTAACTGGTGGTTGGATTCTTAGTTGAGAAATATTTAGAAATATCAAACAAACTGGTTATAGGGTCGTGTATACGTATATATAAAAAATCATATAATCATAAAACCGTTAAAAAACCGTCGTTCCCGTATATTCCAGCTACTTTCAGCTAAAAGCTATGGAGCCGTTGAGAAGAAAATCTAAACAATCTGAAGTCATAGCGACTTTCAGCTTAAGGCTACCCACGTTTTAAATGTATGCCTTGCAAAATGTTACTTATAAAGTAACAATGACTAGTAGTCACCAATAATTTCATGATCCCTGACTGCGGTCATCCGAAATAATTCCCTACAGAGATATGTATTTCAGATTATCTGTGATCTGTCTCCATTTTCATTATGCTAGGAGACCCCATAAAATCAAATATTTATGACTCTTTGAACCTATTATCGAGAAAGTCAAGCGGCTATTTACCTGCATCCAAACCCATAGCTCGCCCTCCTTTTCTGACTTCCCCATTGTAGTCTGTGCAGTCTGCAGTCTGTGAAGGCTCCTTAAATCGAGAACCAATCAGGTGGATTCTAAGAGTAGACACCCCCTGTAGATGTCAAATTCTCTAATCCTCGTGTATAAAAATGGATCCCCTTAAATTGCTCAGGATCAGTTCTTATAATACCTCAGCACTGCATACCAATGGATCTTACTGTAGAATTTGTCGCCTCAGTAAATGGAGTAAATGTGTTATTAACTCAAGACTCCGATGTCGAAATAATTGAAGGCTCGAAGGAAGATTATGTGGAGGCTATCGACACAGAGGATTCGGTAGATCGCTTCTTAAGAGGAGTATTTGACACTTCTATGTCATCTACCCCCACTACAAAAATTGGAAGTGAATTTGCGTCTCTTGAGTGGAGCGATTTTCCTTTTGGAGCGACAACGCAGGACGTTTTAAATGATCTTATACGAGGCAATGGAGACGATCAAGAAATGCAATGTGCACAGCATTTCGATATGGATATACTGCACACAGATCCTATAATCTATGAGTTTCCTGATGATGATCATATCTTTGATCAGTTCATCGAGCCAAGTCAACCCAACATTTATTTACGAATAATGAAAGATGAAGATGACCATTCATTACTAGACGTTTTATTTGATCTAGGTTTTTAATTTGTCTATATTATACAGAAATTTATTAAATAAAACTATTTTACAAAATTCAATTCTCAAACTTGTTTTATCTTTATTTGATAACTTTCCATTGATTTACGCATACTCTTCAATTCTGTATCGTGCATCAGCAAGAGATGAACATTGTAATTATATCGCAACCAGAATTTTCGTTCATTGGGACAGAAAAAGCAACAATAATAAAGATTTTGATTTTTGATAGCTGAAGTTATGCACTTTTAAGGTGTGTTTTTTTAAACCGCTCCGTGAAGCAAACGATTTTGTTTCCGAACACAACTCACAATACAACTTTGTCATTCTGAGAGTAAAAATTGAATCTGAGTTTTCGAGAAAAGTGCTGTCTTATATTAGGTTTGTAGTAACCTTTTATTTCATATGAAGTTATATATTTATACAAAATGAGATAGATATACTCAAGTATATAAAAATATTCTACATAGGCTTAACTGAGTTTATGTATATAAAGAGCATAACAGATATATTGGTATCTCTTTCACGTAGTATTTTGTTCTTGTAATATATATATATATATATGTAGTGCTGAACAGTATAAAAGTCTCGTAATTATAAGTAAATGCATTAGTATAATACGAATAGTTACAAGAGCATAACGAATCAAATCTCACGTTGGTCAGAAATGGTATGCATATAGGACATTATTAAATAAATCCTGTTCAAATTTTATTGAATTTCTAAGATTTCCTAGAGACTCTGAATGAATCGAAGCCTGTGATTGGTTATACAAAAACTGAAGATCTATGTATTGGATTTGAGTATAAGATCACTGGTTGTAAGCTGAAAAAGACACCCTATGGAACTAAGGTAGCTCTTTATTTAGCAGACAAGGACGAAAAAGATGTTTGGATTTTTCTACCTAAGAGTTATGTAAACAAATTCTGTACTAAGACACCTTTTAGGAAATTAAATGAGAATGGTATTACCCATATGGTATATAAGGGGAAGGATGTAAATAGATATAGTTCTGCACGAATTGAATTTTTATCAGTAAATAAATAAGTACATGAAATTTTCCAATATAAAGGTTTGAGTTTTCTAAATCCAACATCAGTGTTTAAAAAACCTTAAAAGAACCTTAACGAAAATGGACTCCAAACAAATTGAGCTCTTCTTGATGCAGTTCGAAGACATGATCTTTGAGGAGCACGTAACGCAGCACTCTGGAGGACTTAGAGGATAAAGAACTGATCCATTCCAAATATGGATTCCACTACAAGCTTTGTCCCTGGAGTGATGATGACGCTTCGGAAGGACCCGATACGTGCCAGTGTCATAGGCTTCCAATTTTAAGAGACGAGGCCTTCAATATTATGTTAAAATATTATAAGCTAAACAAACGACTTAATAAATAAACTACATTGATTTTCTTAAATATCTTGCATTTTATTTTTTAAAATTAGACTTAAACATTTTAAGTATTAATTTATCGTTATATGAAAAGTCATTTCTCTTAAAATTTGTTAATAAATATTTTAGCGTTTTCTTTCTACATTTAAAAAGACCATACATTATGCAATAATGACCACACGTATTAGAAAAATATCCTTGTAGTTGTTGCTTGTTATAGCAATATTTATTTGCGTTAGATTTTAAAAATGTCACGAATTCCTTGTTTTGGGGTAATTGTCCATAGGAATCAAAAAATTCTGCTGATTTGCGACTTTTGAAATAGAATGCAATCCAATGAGTTCCTGGTTGATTTGATGTGTCGGTGTTTGCAATAATTAAAGCCGGATACTTTGAAATAGTTTTTGGAAGCTGGTCTGAAGGGAAAACTCCTTTAAAAATTGATTTTGTGTATATATGTTTTGTAAGCAAATTGTGAATTTGTAAAGTATTCATTTTAAAAAAGGGTTCGAATATTTCTATGCTTATCAATATCAATCATGGAATCGTATTCACAATCTACCAGACAAGTAACGGCTTCACTAAGAGGTTCTGAAAATCTTCCTTCGATTCTTATTGTGCCTTGCGACATCAAATTTGAACATATGGTGGTATTTGACTGATCAGCAGTTAAATCAAAGGCTAATATAAAACTGTTCGTATCAAACATTTCCTTGGTAATTTGAAGACCACGATCATAATGTTTTATTCCGCTTGATCTGAATAGCATATTATAGCCTCTTGAGCTTTGAACGTTTTCAGAGTTCGAGTAGTCAAATTCCAGAGCTTGCGAAGGAACTTGAACTCCATTCACCATTAGATTAAAGCGTTGCATTTTAAAATGTTCAAAATTAAATGGATCTAGTCCTCTGTTGCCTGAGTATGAACGGTTTTTAATCATACAAAAAGCTAGAAAATTTGGTAATTGTCCAATTACAGCATTGTCTATTGATAGCGTATTGTTTCCTGGGTAAATTGTAAACGATTTTACTTCTACTTTACTGAATGGGTAAAGAGCATTTTTTGTTTGTAAAACATGATGATGAGCCAATAAAATGCTTGGGTTCACAGTTACATGATTCATGAAAAGTTGTGCTTCTAATATCTTTAAATTTGATTCGCTATCCTTTTCCATTAAATAAAATGCAGTTTTTTCAATATTAAAATTAATTCTTAAGTCAACATTATTGACAAGAAGTTTCGTTTGATTAAATATATCACCATGAATTTTTCCAAATAGTTCAACCTTATTACTATTTTGAAATATATTTTTCAAAGTTTCATTAGAGCTCGGATAAACGTATTTTCCTGATGTTAATCGTCCGAAATTTGGAAAATAACCTTGCGAGGCCAAGTGGCTTTCCGAGGCGTCACTCCCATAGTTTAAAACTGTTTGCAGATATGCTCTATAATGATAATTATTATCACTCTGCGAAACTAATATGTTATTTAAATATACTGATGAACTTCTAAATATTGAATGTAAGATATTGTTTACTACACCGACAGCATTTCCTTCAATGACGCTGTTATCATTTTTTTTCGATTGCACCACAAGTCGTAAATAAACACTTGATAGATCTCGATATGTTTCACCATTCCCTAAACAAACAAATTCGATTGAGGAGGCACCATCCAAGGATGCAATTGGATTATAAGAAACCTCTTCGGTTCGTAGAATTGAACTTTGCGTAGGGTGTGGTGCAAACAAATCCAATTCGCCTTTCATACATTCTATATGGTTACTCATTTTGTGTTAGAAAAAATATCCGTAATATTTAATTTCCTTGATGATTTTTTTCTTTTATGAGACGGTTGGGTATGTTTACGTTCTCGTTTAGATGTTAAATGATTTCGGTTTTTTCTACCACCTCGCTTTTTATTTCTTTTTCCACTGCCATTTTGAAACCGTGTCATTTTATTTATTGCTTTATTTGATAGGTTTTGTAAAGCAATTTTACTCTGTTCTTGAATAATATTTCTTAATGGCTTTCTACCAAATTCATTAATTACAGCTTTTCCAGTCTCTGCAGCTTTATTTTTTATAGCATTTAAACCCGAAATGAAAAGTGGTTTTATGTAATTAAAAAGTCCACTAAAAAAGTTTCCGATTTCTCGACGTTGTTGAATAATTCGCGGGTTACATATAGGGTTCCTATATTGGACAAACCTGCTCCACACTGATTTACATAATAATCCTGATAAGATTTCACCATGATGACTATTAGTGTTCTAAGTAAGCATTATTTGGGTATTTATAGATTTGACCTTCTCCTTTTTCTAAAGTGAAGAGTAACATAAATCGGCACTGCGGAAGTCTCGGAAGGTACTTTATATCCACTTGAATCAGTAATTAATATTGAGATTTCATTTGGAGACCATATATCCAAAGGGTAATATTCAATATTTTTAATATGAATATTTTTTTCTTTTCCGTTATAATGCATTACACGAAGACATCGGGGTCTCATACTACCAACAGACCTGGGTTTAATTATGTCAGTGTAAATAAAAATCAATCCACATTCAGATATTTTCGATTCGACAGCGACGTTTTTATATCTAAATGTTTCAGCATTTACTAAACTCACAAACTCTGCTTCTTCAAATAAATTTGTTTCTTTTGCAGTTGTTTTGCTAATATAATTATTCAGATACATATCTGTAATGCCTACTTCCAGTCATCATTCATGTCTTCGGGGATATTTACAATGTTTGTAAATGCACACTTTACATTATCAGGAAATACATTCAATGAGTCATTACTGAGCAATGTAATAAAGAAATCATTTACATAATTCATTTTTATATTTAAATTTCTGCTATTGGTAAGATATCCAATTAAGTTTGTTTTTCCCTATTTGCACTAAATTTTTTCTAGTTGATCTTCGCCATTTTTCACGACCTGTTATATAATTTAAATTTTGATATGGTAATGTTTCCGTTGCTTTAATTTTATTTAACTTTTCTCTTAACCTGCGTTGTTTTTCAGTAAGCTTTACTCTTACTACTGCTTGTTTTTTTATATCTTCTTTATCATCTGAAAACGAAGTTTTGCTTATCTTTCGTTTATTGATAATTTTATTTGGAATTTCATCATCACTTTCTGAAGGTAAGTCAGGAATCTCTTCGTTTCTTTAAAAGCCGAATTTTACCTTTTTTTAACATTCAATAACTTAGCAGTTTCTTTTGATTTAAAATCTTCTTCATCAGTTTTTGGAGGTGAATCCGAGAGCTCCGACATGTTCGGTGAAAACTTTAAATTTAATTTTGGAGTGTTAGGACTTATATCAATCGATTCTATTGTTTGAGATTCAGCTGTTCTCGTTGAATTTAAGTTTGATTTTTGTTCATTTGAAGTATTCCATGATTTACTACGTTTTTTATTTTGATAGAAACTTAGTTCTTGACGAATCTTAATCCATTTATCAAAATCACTTATTTTGTTATTATTTAAAATTGGTAAAAATTTTGTAATTATTAATTCATTCCCTCGATCATTATTAAGTAATTTTTGTAAGGTATTCGGGTTCATTAAAATTACTTTATTTAAATTATGCTTATTTTGATCATTTTTTAAAATTTTTCCAAAAATTCCTGAAAGCAACGAACTAATTAGAATTGGTAAAAAACCACCTTTTTGAATTAGGACTTTTCTCTTAGAGTTTAATGTACGCTTTGGACATGAAATATATCGCAATGCATTTTTATACTTTTTTAAAGCACTTAGATGCGCTTTATTGACTTTATGATCTCCTCGTAATGTATTTAAAACTATTTCTACTATTGTTTTTACCAGCTCATTATCACCATTGCTTATAATTGCCTTCCGTAGTTTGTTGTTGGCCCTTTTGAGAACATACAATATATGTTTGTTCGCTTTCAAGCGATTTAGGCTCTTTTTGTAAACCATATTCGTCAGAATAGCACACTGTATATTCCGAATTAAAAATGTCTGATCTAAATCTCAAGAGATCGTTTATTCCCTGGGTAAGATCAATAAGTAAATACCCGTGTGGTTGTTCTGTTACTTCTTTATATATTCTAAATAACTCCATGGAGTTTTCCGGATAAATTTGTCTTGCCAGGCATTGAAATTGCAGTTTGTCACGGGGATTTTAAATGCAATTATATATTAGTGTTAAGTGAAATATCTCTGGTATGCGATGATTTGTGAAATATATTTTGAGTAACAACAATAACAGATAAATTTCGGTGGTGGGAACCTTTAGTAAAGAGATCACATACATTTTTGTTAAAGGCTCCCATCATCAAATCGTCCAATATCAAGAGAATAGGCTCATTAGTTTCATTTTCGATGGTTTCAGGAACTCCTTTAAAGTATTCAATGTTATTAAAATTTGGCTTAGCAGTCTCCTCCCCATAACACCAAATAATTCGAGCAATTGAAACATTAAAAAGATCATTCTTCTTGTTTATCAGATTTTCTAGAAATGTTGTTTTTCCCGAACCTGAAGGTCCGCAAATTAACATTGTGTAAGGATGTATAAATTGTCGAAACATTTTAAATGTATATTCACTGATTTATTTTATACAAGATAAACTATAAAATGTATATTTTTCCGTTATTTATTGTATATTTGTTATGAAATATACTATGCTTTTTTATGATTTTCCTGGTCGCGTTTCTTGGCGCAGTTCTTCTCGAAATGCGTATCAGATCCGCAATAATTACAATATATAAGTCGAGAGTATCCTTTTTTCTCAGGATTATTACCAAACAACTTTTTAACGGAATCCATGGTAGACGATCTAAATGGTTTACAAATTATTTTTTATTTACGTTTAGACATATGTGTCACCATTACTGTATATTTCATAATTCGAGTTTTCTAAGAATACAAATAACTTAAACAAATTATTTAATGAACAGCGAAGTGGAAGTTTTTTCTTATGTATTCTACAATTGGTAAAAAAATTGGGTAGCTGAGTTAAACTTTTTCCAATATCTATATCAATTATGTTTGCTGTTAAGTACTTGCTTAAAAAGATTTTCTTAATTTCACCACGAACGATAACTGTACGGTATTTGTTTAGCGGTGAAAGTATTTCTTCAAGACATGTATACGGAATATCTCCAGCTGACCAGTCCAATCCGTTTATTTCCTGATAATTAAGATGTTGTTGCTTAAGAGTTTCATTATCCAATTCCTTAATGTTAAATGGTGGTTTAAAATGAAAGTAATTAGGTATGACAGTTCCGGCCGGCATAAACGCTAACTCTTTTACAAAAACTTGTTTGTTGTTTCCAAGTAAATATTGAAAGTCTACTATAATGCTTGAATTTCGATCTACAGTGTTCATGATGATTGGTTGAGACTTTTTAATCAACTGAGGGTGAGTTTGGAAGGGCTTCCTCCTTTATATACCGCCAAGATCAGAATATACTTTTAGTTTGAATAAAGCACTCTAAGCCAATGGATACGTGCATAACTAAAAGAATGAAATCTTCTCGAAAGACCCAGGATCATGAAGTCATTTTTGGTTTCGAATATTATGTTGGTCATAACTTAAAATTGAAATGTGGTCTGTCAACTTCTCGTAATTTTTCGGCCATGATTTGGATGCAACAAATTAAAAACAATTACGTTAAATTTGATAAAGACGAATGGATGCAACTGCTCACATATAAGGAATATATACAGCTGAAACTTGACCAGTATGACTTCCTGATGCCAGATACTATTATTGATCATCCTTGCATGCCCTCAATAAAGTGTAATTTTAGATTTAGGAAATCAGATAAGCAGTACGTTTTAGTAATTAATCAATATGGTAACAAAATTGAGTTCGATTGTGAGTCCTGGAGATCTTTATTAAGATTGGGTATCTTTTTACCACATTTTTGTGTTGGAATTCCATATTACGACAACAAGTTATTTATCTTTATCACAAACATATAATTCCTAAGTGTGCATCCTTACAAAAGTTAGATATTCAACTGTCTGATTTGGAGGGTTCCTATGATAAAGATGTACAAATAGATTTAACTCGATTATGTTTTGAAATTTCTAAAAAAATGCGTGTTGAAATAAAACGGGATGTACTAGTATATAAGCAATCACTATTATCTAATCAAGCAACGTCTTATAATAAAAAGTAACTCAAAGAAATCAAATCCTGATCATGAGCAAACAACAAGTTGTTAATGAAATTCATAAGCCTGCTCGGAAAATTTTAAACGCCGAAAATTCGTTCAAAAAGGAATAAATGATACATGGCAAATTGATTTGGTTGAAATGATTCCATTTAGTAAAGAAAATAAGGGATATAAATATTTACTAACCGTTATTGACACGTTTTCAAAGTATGCGTTCGCCGAAGCGGTTAAGACAAAGTCTGCCCCAGATGTAGTACAGGCAATGGAAACTGTTTTTAGAACTAGTAAATGTAGACCTAAGAACATTCAGTCAGATCAAGGAAAAGAGTTTTTTAATTCCGCTTTTAGGGAATTAATGACAAAATTTCATATAAATCATTACCATACTTATACACACCTAAAGGCTTCTATATGTGAACGCTTCAATCGAACTCTAAAAAATCGTATGTGGAAAATGTTCAGTATGAAGGGTGACTATAAATGGATTCATAAAATCAAATTTCTTGTAGATCAATACAATAATTCTTATCATCGAACTATTAAAATGAAGCCTGTGGATGTGGGTGTCAAAAATTAAGAGTTCATTTTAAAATCAGTATATAATATACCAAAAATATTCTTAAAACATAAATTTTCAGTAGGGGATTTCGTTAGAATAAGTAAATACAAGGGAGTATTTATGAAGGGATATGAACCTAATTGGACTACAGAAGTTTTTAAAGTTTTAAAAGTTAAGTCAAGAAGGCCTGTAACGTATGAAATAGAAGATTATATGAGTAACCCTATTCAAGGTTCGTTTTATGAAGAGGAACTTCAGAAAGTAAAAGATAAAAATGCGTTTCTAATAGAGAAAATAATTAAAAGAAAAAAGAACCAGGTGCTTGTAAAGTGGAGCGGTTTCGACTCCAGCCACAACTCATGGGTATCTGTATCTGTAAATGATATGCTTTAGTAATGAAACACAATAATATAATTTCAAATTCAATTTGGTTTTTGTTTATTTACATTTCTGCATTGTTTTGTAATTTACAAGGGTATACAATAATTTTTTATTATTGAGTATTAGTAAAGTTACTGCTAATTATATTATCTATATTATAATGACCGTGGGCTAAAGTGTTACAATTATCTGGTGAAATATATCTCTTATCATCCTTATAGTTAAGACTAATTTTATTTACAATTTCGGTATAAAGAATGTGAGACCTACTACGAATTACTCTCTGTGAGCCATAAAATGTCTTTTTATACTTAATACATTCAATATAATCTACATGATTCAGCCTCTTAATAACAGATTTTTTTACACCTTTAATTTTTTTTATACATTCGGGGTCATTCTTCTCCATCAACTAAACAAGAGTATGCCTTAGCCTTAAGTCCCGCAAAAGAGGTCATAACCTTACCGGCATGTTCATCTTTCATTTTTCCTGGTTCTTTATTATTAGCCTGTATTATATTAAATTGGTTTTCTTGCTTATATAGGGTGTTTTTTTTAGAGGTATAGAACTTTAAATTGCAATAAAACAACGATGGATTATTCGATTGACATGAATTTTATTGACATGAAAGATAATCTTGTGGCATTACATTTTAAATATGATTTCTGGCATATGACCGCCACGGCTGGCTCGGATGTAGTCCAATCTGGACGTCCAATTTGCAATGACTTTTTCCAACATTTGGCCGTATATCGGCAATAACACGGCGAATGTTGTCTTCCAAATGGTTTAGCGTTTGTGGCTTATCCGCATAGACCAATGACTTTACATAGCCCCACAAAAAGTAGTCTAGCGGTGTTAAATCACAAGATCTTGGAGGCTTATGAAAAATCGGGAACAACAGCAATCTCGTTTTGGGCCCATTCGACGAATCTACGCCTTGCTTGATGATCGTTTGGTTTCAATTCTTGCACGAGTTGGATTTTGTAAGCACGCATGACGAATTGCCAAACCAAACTGAGAATAAATCACTTGACAGCTGTTAAATCGGTCGCCATCTTGAACAGTAATGCCAACTTAAAGTTCTATACCTCTAAAAAAAACACCCGTTAGTTAGAAGTATCAAAGCGTTGTGGGTTGTCTTTTATAGTTTGATAAAAATCTTCTTCTGAAGATAGTATAAATGAATCTGTATCCATATATATTATTTTCGTAGATGGACTTTTAATTAAAAGGAAGTCATAATAAAATTCATACATTAACCATTTTGAGAGTTCTAAAACCGTTACTCCTATATATATGGGCTTATCATACATAATTTTGGACGGTGTAGACTCAATTGCTGCTAAGTCTGAACCAAATATTTCTACGCTATGAAAATCATTTCTAGCTATGCGCTGTCTAAAACCTGGAGAATTTTGTTTCGATTGGTAATGTTTAACTAAAGCTACTTGACGACGCTTTGCTACATTCTCCATTGTTTTTCCGTAAACAGCATTATTCATTAGCTTAAAAAAATTTTTTTCAAAATCATTTTCAGCCAATTTTCTCTGCTGTGTGTTTAGGTCAATATAAGGCTTCAGCCAGCATGATTGCGTAAAGGACAAAACTCGGTGTACCTTTCTTACAATAAGACCATGCTCTAAACAAAGTTGAAGCTGTTTTAAGTGAATTATGTATTCACTTTTATTAGTTAAATCAGCTATAAGCTTTCTTTGCTTGCCCACGGGTGGAATTTTATTTTCAGGACAGAATGGTAAATAATTATGTAAATCATGCTTATCGGCAGGATACTCCAGATCAACTTCTAGCATATACCCTATACTACCATCACATGCTATATTTTTATAGTCGAATGAATCAACTTCTTCTTTATCCAAAACTGAAACCCTGATAGTGGTAAGGGTTGACTCATAGCCCACCCATATAAATTATTGGCATCAATATAACTTAAAAAATTGTTCGGTTTTTTGGATCGAAGTTTTTTAAGTATTTATTATTTGCTATAGAAATGCGCTGAGTGCATTGAGTCAACCCTCCCCGAATTGCTCTTTTTAAAAATTGTACATATCACCATCACTTATTAGTTCTAAACTTACATTAGTGAACTTAAGCATAGCATCCCTGATATTGATGGCGCAGTAACATAATTAATGGGATCTAACTTATAAATTTTTTTGCAAATTTTCCTAAAATTTTCAAACACATCTGCTAAAATTAAAACATCGCTTTCTAAATATAGTTTTAAATAGTCTTTAATAGTTCGACAGTTAAATGTCTCCCAGACTTTCTGTGCGAAATTAAAGTTATCTATACTACAATTTTCTTCACTAAGAGAATTATAAAAACTATCAATGCTTGGAAGTTGGGTGTCATTAAACTTTTCAAAACTATCTAAGTAGTCATAGGGAAACACCCCCTTCCTCCTCATTTGCTTAAATTTTTCTCCCTGAAATTTCGTACTTAGAATTTTAAAGTCTTTATCTTCCATATAGCTTGATAGTTTATCTAAACTTGAATTTAAAAATCGGACTGAATCTATGTATCTTATTTTGAATCTGCTTGTAGCATTGATTTTTATAGTTTGCGTAAGTGCTATATAGAGCTCTTTATTGCAAGGTATGGGACTTAAGTCCCCCTCTAATTCAGTAATAAATAAATGAATATCATATTTAGATAAATTATGGAACACTACAGGAAAGAAAGGGTCACTTAATCTAAACTTAGGCTTACAATTTCTATGGATAGGACCTACGTATTCTCCAGAAAATTGATCAAAGAATTTGTCCAGGTCGCTCGCATTTATTTCTTTCTCGCAGGCGCAACAAATTCCCTTTTGAAGCTGTTCATCGAAAGTGTCATCCCTCGGTTTCTTGGAGTTAACCCAATATTTGTAATACAGGCTTAAAGTTTTTTCTTTAAGAGTTTTACAAAATTTTTGTATGCAATCAACGCCTATAAAATTATAAAATTTAAATATGTTAGTTAAATATAATTTTATAAAAATGTTGTTCTATTCACCTTCGTAGGTCCACAGTTCGTTAAGATTAGGATAATCTTTATGGGCAACATAAAAAGATACGGCACATGCCGTATGCTTTTGTACTTGCGTGGTTGACGAGGAAGCAGAAGAATTCAAGCATGTTTTGTAATTTTCAAGAACAGCCTCAATGTCTGCATAAATTACCACTGGAGGAGATAATTTTTTGTGATATCCTTTAAACGATGTTGTCGTATTAGGATCGGGATAAAATGAGGACACTTTTCCGCATTCCAGTTTGTTGTGAGTAGTGCTTTTCACGTGATAACACTGAAGACAGTTCTCACAAAAATATCCTCCCGATTTTCCTTTAGAAAATTGTGAAGAGCATAATGTATAAAGATTTGTTATATACGCATAATGCATAATGTTTTGGGTAATATTATCGATTTTCAATATATTAATGTGATTCCGTTTTCTTTCTTTGGTTTTAATCGTAGGACCAACAATTTTTTCACCTGCTTCATCAATTTCATAAATATTAATACTAAAGTTGACATTGTTTTTCTCAAAATGTCGAACTCCTATTTTTTCGATTGGAAATTTAATTCCCGAAAAATCTAAAGTCATTCCGCCATACACAATAGTTTCATCATTAATATTAATGTTATAGCTTTGAGGCTTTGTCATCCTTTCTCTCGAATATTTCCTTTGCTGGGGGGTTGTAAAAGTCCTATTTCATGGTTTTGATTAGCTATAAATGCTAGTATACACCACTTGAAACAAAATACGTCGGCATTCTGCACGTTTATTAGCGCATTTCGGGCTCTTATTTTTTGAGGAGCTTTAATGTATCCGCTGGCAGGAATGTTTTCCAGTTTTATTATAGTAGTTTCAAAATAGTTAAAATTTTTAATAGCCCAGCCTGAGTCTTTTTCTTGAAATTCGCTTAATGTAAGTAAGCAATCTATGGCCGAATTTAGCTCATCAATAATATCTTCATTTATGTATACAGATTTGTAGGCAGTTTTAAAGTGCTTCATTGTTTCCACTGTAACTCCTTCATCTGTTTGCTTTATATATGTACCATATACACTTAGGTTAAATTTAATGGTTATGTAGTCTATCATACAATGCTTTATAACTTCAACTATATCTTTTTGACACTGCTGATAAAACTCTTTTAAATCAATCATATTATTAAATTGACTATCAATTCGATATGATTTTACTGGAATGTAAGTAATATGATATTCGCATTGTTCTTAACTTCTCTGGCCGACGCATTTTTATGTATATCGGTCAAAATATGTTGACGTTCTCTGGATGCCGAGTACTTTTCACCGCAAGTAGGACATAAGAGTTCCCTTCTTAAGTCAATTTGTTTTTTTTTTTTGGGGGTTAGATATTTCCTTATCCTCTTCCATCCTCAATCGTTTTATAGACTTAGCTGATGTCATAGGGCGGTCTTCTTCATCCAGTTTTCCTCTACCCATTAAAATGCTAAATGCATTTCGGGGTCCTTCACAGCGTTGGTAGTGATCATCAAATTCACAATTTTTTACTAGATTAGAGCATAAGTCACATCTAATGTTAGAGTTTAACTTTAAAGCCTCGCAGGCTTTACTGGGTTCTGAGCACTTCGCGTAATGAGAGACAAACTCACTAATTTCGATGCATTGGTTGCACAAATCACAAGCCACTGATGATTCCATTTTGAATTTTTTATAAATATATTTTATTTATATATTTTAATTCGTTTTTAAAATTTTTCACAGTAAATGGTTTGAGTCCACACAAACAATTAAAACGGTTAGACGTGATATCCCGAGCAAGTTCGACCGAAATTATGTGTATTATAAGAATGCAGTGCTGAGGTATTATAAGAACTGATCCTGAGCAATTTAAGGGGATCCATTTTTATACACGAGGATTAGAGAGTTTGACATCTATAGGGGGTGTCTACTCTTAGAATCCACCTGATTGGTTCTCGATTTAAGGAGCCTTCACAGACTGCAGACTGCACAGACTGCAATGGGGAAGTCAGAAAAGGAGGGCGAGCTATGGGTTTGGACGCAGGTAAATAGCCGCTTGACTTTCTCGATAATAGGTTCAAAGAGTCATAAATATTTGATTTTATGGGGTCTCCTAGCATAATGAAAATGGAGACAGATCACAGATAATCTGAAATACATATCTCTGTAGGGAATTATTTCGGATGACCGCAGTCAGGGATCATGAAATTATTGGTGACTACTAGTCATTGTTACTTTATAAGTAACATTTTGCAAGGCATACATTTAAAACGTGGGTAGCCTTAAGCTGAAAGTCGCTATGACTTCAGATTGTTTAGATTTTCTTCTCAACGGCTCCATAGCTTTTAGCTGAAAGTAGCTGGAATATACGGGAACGACGGTTTCTTAACGGTTTTATGATTATATGATTTTTTATATATACGTATACACGACCCTATAACCAGTTTGTTTGATATTTCTAAATATTTCTCAACTAAGAATCCAACCACCAGTTACCTTCCCAGAAAATTGAGGACACAGTAAGGTGCATAGCCTTGATCAGAAATCTCACCCCCACCCTTGCGATCATCCTTATGACTGCTTGTGTGCGCAGGTACACCCCCTTCCAAGATTGCTTGTGCGCACCCCCTTCCAAGATTGCTTGTGCGCGAAGAAGTGCAATTGTAATTTTGAGAGTTTTTATGAAAAGTAGTATTTTTAATTTGAGAATCGTGAAAAGCATACCATTGGAAAGGGCTTGAAAAATCCTTTCCAATGACACCCAATTTTTTTTTGATAGGGATCCCCATAGTATATACCGGTTTTGGCCTGTTTTCGGGTAGTAGTGGGAATATACGGGAGCGAGCGTCTTCACAGCAGTCTCCCCCTTTGACGCTGAAGAACACAAATGTAAAGTTATCTCTCAAACCTATTTAAAATTATAAGCAACTCTTCTATACATAAATATCTACTCGACGAAGTAAAATCAATACGTAAAATTACACTCAACCCCAAAAGGGATCTCTCTAGCTCATTTTTCCTATTACACCGTTTACACACAAACCTTCTAACAGGATTTTCCTGAAACCTAATAAGTGTTCTAACAAGAATGTTCCAATAAGAATTGCATTTATCCAACTAAATGCGTCTTGACTAATCATAGGTTCGTGTCTACCGCCGCTCCCGAACCGCCGCTCCCGTATATTCCCACTACTACCCGAAAACAGGCCAAAACCGCCGATTCGGTATATGCTATGGGGATCCCTCTCTAAAAAAAAAAAAAAAAAAAAAGTTGGGTGTCATTGGAAAGGATTTTTCAAGCCCTTTCCAATGGTATGCTTTTCACGATTCTGAAATTAAAAATACTACTTTTCATAAAAACTCTCAAAATTACAATTGCACTTCTTCGCGCACAAGCAATCTTGGAAGGGGGTGCGCACAAGCAATCTTGGAAGGGGGTTTACCTGCGCACACAAGCAGTCATAAGGATGATCGCAAGGGTGGGGGTGAGATTTCTGATCAAGGCTATGCACCTTACTGTGTCCTCAATTTTCTGGGAAGGTAACTGGTGGTTGGATTCTTAGTTGAGAAATATTTAGAAATATCAAACAAACTGGTTATAGGGTCGTGTATACGTATATATAAAAAATCATATAATCATAAAACCGTTAAAAAACCGTCGTTCCCGTATATTCCAGCTACTGGTGATTTATGTGATAGTGGCTGTGTTTAAGCGAGCTAGCATTATATACATACATACATTGCTACATAAATCAAGTGCAGTGGCCCCGTTACGTTCATTGACTCCGCATACATTTTCGGCATTTGTTTTGTGCTGAACCGAATTTAAAGCTATTTGTTGCTATGCCCGCTGAAAGTGACAAAAACAGGGTGATTTTTTTAAAGCGCAAAGCCAATGCGTTGTTCAGCAGGTTGCAGAGGCTACAAACGTCGCTGTCTAATGAGACGCTAAGCGCTTACGACGAACCAACTCTTACAGTGAGGCTGGTGCAGATTGATGAGTTGCAAAGTGCCTTCAATGTTCTGCATACAGAACTGCAGGAATTAGATTTCGACGAAATTGGCAGTGAAATGAGCGAGAGTTTCGATGAATTCATCGTAGAATTCAAGGCTAGTGTGCGCGCGGAAATAGCCAAACGCAATGTGCATTTCGCGCCGCACTCGACACTTGCGGATGGTGTTGTGCCCCACCAGTGTAGTGGTCATCAGACGCAGCCGCGGCCGAGGCTGCCGTTGCCGCCTGTGCAGCTGCCAACGTTTGGCGGAGGCTACGCAAACTGGGCGGATTTTTAATCCGTGTTCACGAGCATAATCGACAGTCATCCGGACCTCTCCAACATTAAGAATGTTTGTCATGTTTGAGGGATTCGGCGCTGGAAACTATCCGATCATTGGAGATCTCAAACGGCAATTACGATGCGGCTTTAGAGTTGCTTCAAAAAAGGTTTGATAATCGGCGTCTTGTGTTTCATGCGCACATCACCGAGATTCTGGGTCTAAAGGTAGTATGGAATGGTTCAGTGGCATCGCTTCGGGAATTGGCGGACAAGTTTAACGCTCACATTCGTGCGTTGAAGGGTTTGGGCACCACTAAGCAAATCGCTGGCTGCATCATAGTGCAAGTGCTGCTGAAAAAGCTGGATGTGGCGAGCCAAGATAAGTGGGAGGAGCGCTTGGAGGATTCGGTCCTTGTCAACCTTATTCCGTCGTGGGAATCGATGGCTGCATTCCTGCAGCAGCGATGTAGGACTTTAGAGGCCGTGGATATCGCCATGGCAACCTATGCGCCAGGCGTTCAGGTGGGCAGAAATCGTTCGACGCTAGTTGCTATCACCCAAAATTCTCTTGGTTGCATGCTTTGCCATAGTGCAGAGCATGCCATATATTATTGCTCGCTGCGCGAGGCAAAGAGACTAGCACTTTGCCTAAACTGACTACAGGCAGGTCATCAGCTACGGCAATGCAGCTCGAGCCGCTGCCGCACTTGTGGAATCAGGCATCATACTCTGCTCCATCTAGATGGTCCGCCTTCCTCGCTGCCACATGTTCCGGTGTCTTCAAGCTCAAGGCTCAGTGTCCTTCTGCCCCGCTTTCGACTTCTTCTACTCTAATTGCCCAGGATCTCGGTAGTGACCTTGTGCTGCTAGCCACTGCAACCGTTCCAGTGCAGAATCGGTCGGGACTGTTCGTTCCCTGCAGGGCCTTGTTAGATTCGGGCTCTCAACTGCACTTGGTCACCTCTCGGTTTGCAAATCAACTGCAACTTAAGAGGTCGAGGTCGTCTGGCTCCGTCACTGGAATCGGGGATTCCAATTTCGCTACTGATAGATTCTCGGTAGGAATTGCGATGCGGTCTGTCACTTCGAATTACTCAACGAGCATAACAGCAGTTATCGCTCCCAATATCACGGATCGCCAGCCAAGCTTTAATGTGGACATTGGGGACTGGAAGATTCCAGAAAACCTGCAGCTCGCCAACCCGGAATTTCATAAAGCTAGGAGCTAGCCTGTTTTATGAGCTGCTGTGCGTAGGTCAGATAAAATTGTTTCCAGGACTGCCACTGCTTCAAAAAAGTCGTCTGGGCTGGGTTGTGTCTGGAGGCTGCGCGCGCCCATGCGGTAGCGCCTTAATAGCTTCACGCGTTCCTTCTGCAGCTAGCGAGGAAAACAGCATTGATGTTGTACTTGATTCACTTTTGCAGCGCTTTTGGGAGGTAGAAAATTGTCCCGGCCCAATAGTTCAAGCCACTAAGGAGGAGCTAGATTGCGAGGCCCACTTTGTTAAAAATTACACCCGATTGCCAGCTGGCGATTACTCGGTACGTTTGCCGCTAAAACTCCATTTGGATTCTTTAGGAGATTCCTATCCTCAGGCTGTGCGGAGATTCTTGTCGCTGGAAAGGAAGCTTACAAAGCAGGGTTAAATATGCGGCGTTCATGAAGGAATATCGTCATCTGAGACATATGTCGCCCGTGCCTGCTTCCGAGGTCAGCTCGTGCCGATATTTTTTACCACATCACTGCGTCATGAAGGAGGATAGCACTACCAGGATAGGCTCCCCGATCGATGACCTTCAAGTATACAAACTCGACACAGTTACTTACGGCACCAAACCAGCCTCCTTCTTATCCGTAAGGGCTATGCACCAGTTATCAATCAATGAGCAGACAGCGTTTCCCATTGGATCAGAAATCCTTCGGCGCGATTTTTACGTGGATGATCTTATCTCCGGCTCCGGCACGGTAAAGGATGCTATCAGCATAATGCAGCAGACGGCTGGCATTCTTGCGAAGGGCAAGCTCAAGCTAAGGAAATGGTGCTCAAACATTCCGCTTGTGCTGGAGGGTGTGCCCGCCGAGGACAAGGAGTCGTTTCTGAAGTTTGAAGATGGTAGAGATTTCACCAAAACTTTAGGTCTCGCTTGGGATCCCGCGTCCGACCAGCTATTGTTTTCGTTCTCTGCCTTTCAGTCGCTATTGAGACCCTGCAGGCGCTCTGTTTTGTCTGCGATTGCTAAATATTACGATCCTCTCGGCCTGGTCGGTCCTGTGGTCACAAGGTGTAAAATCTTTTTGCAGCAGCTCTGCAAGGAAAAGCTGTCCTGGGATGAAAGCCTCCCGAAAACTCATAACACGAAATGGCTTGATATATGTCGCAGCTTTGAAATAATAAGTCATGTTAGTTTCGCTCGGTTCTTGTTTAGCGCAGAGTCTGGTCTTGTGGGGTGCATGGTTCTTGTGATGCAAGCATTGATGCCTATGGAGCCTGCGTTTATGTGGTTTCTAAAGGGAATCAAAGTTTTAGCCATTTGCTTTGTTTGAAGTCGCGCATGGCTCCGTTGAAGACCATAACAGTACCAAAGCTGGAGCTTTGTGGTGCGGATCTTCTGGCTTTATAGAAGTATAAAGTATTAATTAAAAACTGCCGCTGGCTTTGACAAACGCAGATAAATTCAGAAAAAAAACACGACCGTTCGCTTTGAAGCTAGGAAAATATACAATAACTAATTACCCGTCAGTCGGGTGATGGACAAGGGGACTTACGTGTAGTTTAGGCTTCTGCAAATAAACCTCCACCACAGTAAGGCAGCTTACTTGGCTGACGATGGAGTCGACATAGTCCTGATCCAGGAACCTTGGATAGTGGGAGGAAAGGTTTCAGGATTAGGGACTATGGAATATAAGCTTCTAACAGCTCCCAGCGAAGGTAAAGTAAACATTTTAGCCAAAAAGCAGAAAATAAGGAGGCCCGTCTACAAGAAAGCCCTTGAAAACTACAAAAAGCCATCAGGAAAGCAATGCGATCCTCATGGCATACCTTCTGCTCAGAAATTGAAAATACAACTGAAGCAGCCAGAAAAAATCATCTCCCAATCGGCCACTGCCTTAGGCTACCTGAAAAGAGCAGACGGCTCCTGGACCAGCACGAGTGAGGAATCTCTAGAGATACTTATAGACACTCACTTCCCAGGAAACAACAAAAACGCTCTCACCTCCAAACAAACGCCACACTGGCAATTATCGAAATGTGCATAGATCAATACAAATCTGCAAATTCAATCTGTCCCCTCCAGGACAGACTACTGCACTACATACAAACACCGTTCAAAACAATTATCCCAGAGAGGGGCGAGTAAAACTCACAGACACCTGGCCCCCAGAATGCTATATGCTTCTATACGGACGGGTCATAACTACTGAACAGAGTAGGAGGAGGGGTTTACTCCGAACAGCTAGGCTCACGCATCTCGTTTAGACTCCCCGACCATTGCAGCGTCTACCAAGCTGAAGTAGCAGCAATAAGGGAGGCCCTAATACATTTGAAAGCATTAAAACCAGAAAGCTCACACGTAAACATTTTCAGTAATAGCCAAGCAGCTATCAAATCGATTGGCTCAATCTCCAGCCACTCAAAACAGTATCGAATTGCCGCTCATCGTTACACGAGATGACACAACAATTCGTAATCAGGCTTATATGGGTACCCGGACACAGGGACATAGAAGGCAACTCCATCGCAGATGAACTAGCTCGAGAAGGCACTACCGCGCCACTCTTAAAAGAGATGGAGGGCATGAGTATGCCTTTAGCCACATGTAAATTACTACTTAGGGAAACCTAAACCAAAACAAACAGACATGCAGACTAATTTTATACTCTTAACATTGTAAGCCGAAATAGTCATTAATAGCAGTTGCGAAGCCCATAGTGCACTCTCTCTCTCTTTGTTATCTACTCTTTTTTCTCTACCTACATTAAGCGCGCTGTATTTCGGCTGTCTGTCCCGCCAATTGTCACTTCTTCGTTTTTTGGCAAAGACTCATCTTGTGATTTCGATATAGCTCTTGGTCGGCCTTAGCTGCCAGTATAATAAACAAAATAAACAGTATCGGAAAATATTCGGCTATTTGTTAATCGCAACAGCTATTGAAAAAGCTCAATAGCTAAACACAAACAAAAACAAGTCGTACATATGTAGACTTCTCCCTTCAAGCGAAAGTCGTGCACTACTTCAAACAAAGAGAAAAAACTTAAAAGAGTGTAATTATCATGACCATTTTAAGTATTGTTGCCTGATTATCGTTTCGTTAGCCAATAAGAATGGCAATGCTGACAACGATATTTATACCCGTTACAAGTAGAGTAAAAGGGTATACTAGATTCGTTGAAAAGTATGTCACAGGCAGAAGGAGTCCGATCATATAAAGTATATGTATTCTGGATCAGGATCAATAGCCAAGGCAATCTGTCCATGTCCGTCTGTCCGTATGAACGTCGAGATGCATGCAAACTCCAGGGGCAGAGACGCAGCCCAAGTTTGATGATCCAAGTTGCCACGCCCACTCTAACGCCCAAAGCTGTTTTGCAATTTTAACCCATTTTTGTTAGTCTTGTAAATTTCTCTCAATTTGCCAACAAACGTTTTGCCACGGTCACTATAACGCACAAAAACCTCTAAAATCTGTCAGTGCTGAAATTTCTCCTTCGCACTTCCACTAGCTGAATAACCTGTATCAGATGTTCGGGGAACTCGTCTATAGCGTTCACTTTTGTTTTATCTTAATATTTAGTGTTATGCTATGCTATAAATTTAAAATATAAATGTTTAGAAAATATACTTCTGTTAAGTTTCTGGTACAGGTTATATTCTGCAAAAAATGGTGAGTAAATATTACATTTGCAATTAGAATATATGTACAAAGTTCGTTTCATACATGATACATTTCCATTTCACTGTTCCAAAATTGTTGTTAATTCTTCGACAATATTTTGTCGCAAATGAAACTTTAATTATAAGCAAATGTATTATTTGTTGCCAGCACCAAACGATTCAACATCATAGATAACACCGAGTTTGGAAATTAATGTTTCACCACCACTAGTAATTACTAAGTTGTCAATAACTAAATGCAAAGACCTGTAAAATAGGTTTCTGAAAATATAAAAAAAATACCGAATTGATGATAATACATTTTTAAATATGTTATCAAAATGATAAAATATATCAGCCGAAAATATTGATATAGCGAATATTCTATCGAAGGAGAAGGCAGAAAGAAGTTACATATATGTAAAATTTACTTCATTCTGTTGCAATAATGAGCAATATGATCAACAATGATCAACGTCCCCTTAATTTTGAAAAATGTAAGAAGGATACATAGGTTTGAAAGTTAGAACCTTACTAAAAAATTATTTGTAGGTCCAGAATCTAATGATGAGCTCAAAAAACGGTTGGAGATAGAAGAATTAATTCTTAAAAACTTCGACCAAAATCTTAGCTTTGGTGTTCTTGTGAAGTTATCCCTTGCACCGTACGGATTGGTCAATGACGATTTTAGAAGGATTTTATGGCCGCAGTTGGCAGGAGTCGACGTAAACCGTTTAGGACAAGCTCCAACACTCGATAAGTTGCAAGACCACCCAGAATACAACCAGGTGGTGTTGGATGTAAATCGTTCTCTAAAACGATTTCCACCAGGAATTCCGTACGAGCAGCGAATTGCACTGCAAGACCAACTTACTGTTTTGATTTTACGAGTAATTCAAAAGTATCCTAACTTGAGATATTATCAAGGCTATCATGATGTGGCTGTAACATTTTTGCTAGTGGTTGGCGAAGAAATCGCTTTTGCAATAATGGAGCAGCTCTCTAAAACACATTTTTCGGAATGTATGCAGGAGACTATGGAGGCCACGCAAAGGCGACTTATGTTTATTTGGCCTATCATTAAATTTGAGAACCCAGAACTTTATCAGTTTTTGCAAAGCTCAACGGTAGGAACTTTGTTTTCCTTACCGTGGTATTTGACATGGTTCGGACATAGTTTAACATCTTATAAAGCTGTAGTCCGTTTATATGACTATTTCCTTGCATCTCCTATTTATACATCTCTTTTTGTAACAGCGGCAATTTTACTTTATCGTTCAGACGAAATTCTAAAGGAGGACTGTGATATGGCATCGGTGCATTGTCTCTTATCAGTGGTATCTCATAGCTAAAAATATATATACATATTTTATAAAGATATTTTGTAGATACCAGAAGATTTACCATTTGAGGACGTTTTAAAGACCTCCAGTTCGCTTTTAAATAAGTATAGCTTAACGGTTATTGAGAAAGATGTTGAAGAACTTATTTGTCAAGAGTAAGTAAAAATTGCGTTAATACTTCCAAAAATAATTTGTACTTTGTAATAGAAGGAGGCAAAGGAAAACCGACGAAGCTTTAATCGTAAAAAGACGTCGACCGCCCACATCGAATATAATTCCTATCATAAACCAATGGATTCCAAACAAGTCTACTGCAAAGTCGGTATTATTGACGACAGCTATTTCTATTGTTGTGGGTGTATGTGCCTATTATTACAAGAATCAGTATTTTGCGGCAGGTATAAGCTGAGTATGAAAATATTGTCATTTAAATTTTACATTGTACAATTTTACTGTCACCTAATATTTAAATATTAAAAATATATAACTTTTCAATTACTTAGTATTTTGTTTTAATCTAGCAATCAAAATAACTTGTTAAGGCACCAAAGCTTTCCACCGATGGTGTTCAGCTTTTGTGTTTTATACTAGCTCTAACCTAAAAATAATTAATAATCAAAACTAAATAATATAACGCATTAAAATGCATTAGTATATTATGTAGGTATCAAAGTGCCACATCAAAGATACACTTATGTATAAGCATAGCTTGTAACTACTTGTTGACCGATGCGATTGGGTGAAGAATCCGATAGCAAAATGTTCCTTTAAAAAATTGGCTCTCACTCAACCGAAAAGCAATAGCCGAGTCGATCTGGCCATGTCCGTCTGTCTGACCGTCCGTATGAACGCTAGAAAGTTATAATTAAGCATACAGACTGCAGCGGATTGCGGCGGAAAGCACCCAGGCAAACATTGACCAAGCTTAAAACTCTTCGCGGCATAGCTTGATCCCGCGAACCCTTCTATATTGACGATCACGGAATCCGTCTCCTAAAACGCTTTCAGTAGTTCTTCCACCTGCTCCAGACGCTTCATTAAATAAATCCTCGTTTTCCTCGATTGCGAATCATTCCTAAAATTCTTCCAGCGTCGGTTTGAGGGCTTGGAACCGATTTGCCTGCAAATTAACTAATTGCTCAAAATTCGGAGCCGTCAAATAAGATTTCGTACTATCGAGTGTATAACCAATCTTAACGCAACTCATCACCCCAAAGAACAAATTGTTGTCGTAAAACTTGTCCACTTACTCAGTTTGCGTACAAGATTCCACCCACAAGAAGCCGTTCCACGACCTGCAGCTCCGGCGCCCGTTTATCGACGTCTTTCCTTCCCGCTTTTCCGGGAATAAGCGAAGAAGAAGCGCCTTGAAAATTAAAAAATGCAGCTACTACGCCTATGTATCACAGTCTTCTTTTTAGGCAATTCGCCGATTTGCAAACTAAATGCGGCTGCGATAACGCTAACGTAATCTATTTACACACAAAAACAGTCGAAGTTAAAGTTTAAAATTTTACCCAACAATTGTGTCTCCTTCAAACACAGGTCGATTTAAATTATTGCGTGTATTTGTGTGAGTGTAAAATAGATATTGCGTTAGACAGAAGGCGGGCGTTCAGCGGCGTTTACAAATCAGACTGACTTCGGTTAGTCTGTTCTCTTTTGCCTCAGGCCGTCATGACTGTGGGCAATGTATGCCCAGAAACGAGCAATCGATCAGCTGATCGCCGCTCTCCAGCATTGGGACAAGCAGCAAACTTAACACTATCTACTAATCTTATTTCTTCGTAAGGACGAATATTATTAGTTTTAAGGCGTATGCAATTGTTGGTACTAATCGCATTTCATAATGATCTTAATCTTTTGGTATTCTCCAGTGTCTACTTTGTGAGAGCCTGGACCCGATAAAAAAAATTTGTCAACGCCAATACAGTCTGGACGACCGCTGAACCGCAATTTCGAAATGTTTAAGATTTGGGCTACTTTATCGGGTTTCTGGTCTTAGTCGGATGTAAAACTTTAATAAGTTTTTTTCCCAAAACTAACCCGACTACCCATGGGGTCTACCGAAGCTTGCCATCCTAATTCGGATCTCTCTTCTTAATCAAAAAAAAATCACCTCAGTTGCCAGAACATTTTGTTTTGCATGATTTGTATACAACCTTTAAACAACCTATAGTTAGCACCTGGTCCTGCTGCCTTGTACATAAAATAATTCATCACTTTTCGGGAGTCTCAAGGGTTTATACTACGGCGAGTCAAGATTTCTTTTACATCACTAGGCGTCTTGCATGCTTTCACTAACACTCTATCTAATAATCTTCTTCGTAAGGACGAATATTATTAGTTGAAATGGAGTGGTTGGATAAGCATGACAATGTGGGTTTATTGGTCGCTGCTGGCGGAGTTGGTCGAATTCCATAAAGAAGAAGATGTCGGGTCGTTGATGCACTGAACTTCACTTTATTTCGCTGCAGCTTGGATTAATACTAACTTAAATCTAAGAAAAGACTTCCGCGGGACCGCGAAGTAGTGAACTTACCGGCTGCAAGGAGGGAGAGAAAGAAAACGAAGAGAGCGGAGCGAAAGCTCGCGCGCAAGCGTTGGCCGCTCTCACTGCAGACCAGAACTTCGCGCCTTTGTTAATATTCAAGAAAAGAAGCAAAACGGTGCTTAGTATGGGCAGACTACACCGTGGACCCCCGAATGGGGGAAGAGCCCTAATCCCTTGTAACGGAGGACTCTTTGTCCTCCTAGGAGAATCACCTTTTGGACAGGGCGCTTATTGTGCCGTGAATTGGGCGGTATCGAGCCCCTGCGGCAGCGCTTAAAGAAAAGTCTAACATATGCCAGATCTCGAAAGACCTTGTCCAGTTTGGAGAAACGTTTGAGGAAGTCGATAGACGGGGCATTGACTATATGCACTTTAACCGCGCTGCTTTAGCTCTGACACTGGATGAGTGTCGCTTTTGCGCTGGCCATAGCTCTCGTGGGCCTTGCATACACTATGGTCCAGCCGCGCGCCAGAGATGATTACCAGCCAATTCATATAGAGATACGCCTCGACTGGTTAGATCGGTGGAGATTTGTTCAGATCGAACGTGTGCCCAACAGTCGACTGGTGCCGCCTGCGTGATCTCGGCAACCCTGTATTCGACACAATTGTATTTGCTTTATTACACTATTAGTTTTATTTAAATTCCGCGTGAAATATTCCCAATTTGACTGGCTATGGCTGATAGTACTGCTAGTTGTCGTACAAAAGTATATGACATGATTATGCTGTTTTGTTTCGTGAGTATGGGTCAAGTGGTATTTGCCAGAAGGCATCGTTTAAATCCAAATTGGGTTTAAATTCTGGTTTGGCCAGCCTGCTCAAAATACCATCTATAATGGTCATCAGATATGCGTCTTTTGCAGCGACTTCATTTAATTTGCGGCTGACAACCTAAATTGGCCTGGCTTTTGAACCAATACTACTTGCGATGACCGCGCACTTTTGGACTCTTCAATAACTCCCAAATCTAACATTCTGTCAATCTCAGCATTTATTAATTTTTCTACTGCTGGTGAAACTGGATAATGGCTTAAGAGACGTTTTGCCTAAGCCTTTTTTTTTAAATGAGGGAAATTACTTAATAGTATTTTCTAAATTGGTTTCTTGCTGGGTAGTCAGTGGGCGTTTTAGATCATTTTTAGGAGCAAATAACTCTGCTAATTCCAACTCCAAATGTTTCGGCAGCAAATCAAAGCTCCTCCAAAAATATATACCTAAATAGAGATTCTGTGATAATGTGGGAACAACGTATAAGACAATTGGCTTGGACTCGCCTTTAAATGTGATACTGCAAAGTCACCTCCTACACAACTTATTGATGCACCTGTGTGCATACCGATAACACTTTTACCTAAAATCTGGACATAATAATCTGCATAAGGTTGCAGGTCATTTAATTTGCCCTCTACGGCAGCGGTTTTTAAAATAATTCTTTACACGCAAGTTGGATCGATGAGTTGTAAGTCTGTGGATTCAATGTTAACACTGGCTGATATACATATATGGGTGGTTTTTAATAAATGTATTTGAATTTAAATTTGAGCTGCCTTGAGCTGTGGCTTAGCCACCGATTGCATAAAAATTTCCCGCTTCCAAACTAAGTGTAGCATTTGTGTAATTGAATTCGCAGATTCAATTTTAAATTGAGTTTCAGGCAGCAGATATGCTGTCAGTGCTTTAAGCAAGGCGGATTCGTGCATAGGAATTGAAAGTTTAACTGCTAACGATGCAATGTCTCCATTAAAGCCGTCAAAAGACCCGTTATGGCGTTGCTTCCGAAGCTCTATTTCTTTTCTGATATCCCTATCCCTATCCCTGGCGACACCTTCAAACAAATGGCTAGCATACCGAGCTGTGATTTCATAATCTTCATCCAAGGTTTGAGCAGTTAAAGCTTCCCCTTTATATAAAAAGTCATCTACAGATAAAGGACCTTTTTCAGAAAATCTTATCTTCCAGTTTGCTTTTATCTGGCGGATTCGATCGGGGCGAAAATACAAATTGACTGCGGTTTTGGATTACCAGATCTCAAAAGCTGTTCGAATCTATGCTGCTCTACAGCTGGCAACGTTTGCATGTTACCATTCGAAGGTCTAGGACCTAGACTTACAGTAGTCGCAGCATTATTTGTAATGGTTGACTCAAAATTTCTGTTTGTTGCCTCATGCAGCTAACAAATTTGTATTTTGCTGTGACATTGCGACTGCTATTAACTCAGCAATTGCTTATTGACAACCATCTATTATATTTTGAGTTGGTAGCATTTAATCTTCCTGCTCTCTATTTATATTACTATTTTCAGCTGACATGATCATTCTAGAAGATGATACTGGCAGATCTTCGGATATTTTTTTGCTCTTAGATCTCGTTTGGATTGGAATCGGAGTAGAAGGTACTCTTTTTCTAGTTTTAGAGCTCGATGTCTGCTAAACATTGGTATTCAAATCTTCGGTTAAATTAGCTTTAAACAAAATTGGTTGTTGTTTGCAAACAGGACAAAATTTTTTCGTTTGCAATATTTCCAGGAGCGGAAATGTTGGCTTTATTGAGCGGTAGATTGGTATTTTACCTTATTGCGATATTTTTCCTGCAACAATAACTTAACATGGCCAAACTCTCGATAAAGCAGTTTTTAATGTTATATTCTGTTAAACTACTCGTAGAGTAAAAGGGTATGGTATACTAGATTCGTGGAAAAGTATGTAACAGGCAGAAGGAAGCGTTTTCGACCTTATAAAGTATATATATTCTTGATCAGAATCAATAGCCGAGTCGATCTGGCCATGTCCGCCTGTCCGTCCGTATGAACGCTGAGATCTCAGGAACTACAAAAGCTAGAAAGTTGAGACTAAGCATTTTGCCACGCCCAATCTAACGCCTACAAAGCGCCCAAAACTGCCACGCCCAATTTTGAAAAATAATTTGAAATTTTTTCATTTTTGTATTGGTTATGTAAATTTCCATCGATTTGTCAAAAAACTTTTTGCCACGCCCACTCTAACGCCTACAAACCGCCAAAAACTGTAAGTGTTGAAGTCTCTCCTTCGTACTTCCAAAAGCTGAGTAACGGGTGTCAGACAGTCGGGGAACTCGACTCTCTTGTTTTTTTTTTTTTTAGATATAAATCTTTAAATTTGTTGCAGTTGCAGTCAAGGATAATAGGGCCTTATGGCTAAGTATCGCAATAGGGCGATGGTTTTGGTGGCGCCCCCCTTTGGGAATCCGGTTAGATGACCTGGCCGTTTGAATAATCCCGGTTCGCTCCAGGATTACTCTTAAATGGGCTGGATTATGTCCAATGACCGAAGGAGAGGATTAGGAATATGGCGGGGACCATGAGATAATGCAAAACATAGTTAATAGTAGCCATACCTACGAGCAGTCCAGTTGCAACTAGGGCAACTTAAAATTCTATATCTGTTTGGAAAATTAAGAAACAAACAAGAGAGAACGCTATAGTCGAGTTCCCCGACTATCTGATACCCGTTACTCAGCTATTGGAAGTGCAAAGGAGAATCTTCAGCACTGACAGTTTTTGGCGGTTTGTGGGCGTTAGATTGGGCGTGGCAAAAAGTTTTTTGGCAAATCGATAGAAATTTACAAGACTAATACAAAAATGAAAAAATATCAAAACATTTTTCAAAAGTGGCGTGGCAGTTTTGGGCGGTTTGTGGACGTTAGAGTGGGCGTGGCAACATGAATCAACAAACTTGCGCTGTGTCTATGTCTCTAGAGTCTGTATGTTAATCTCAACTTTTTAGCTTTTGTAGTTCCTCAGATCTTAACGTTCAAACGGACGGACAGACAGACGGACATATGACGTTCATACGGACAGACGGACATGGCCAGATCTACTCGGCTATTGATCCTGATCAAGAATATATATAAATTAAGTTAATCCTATGATTCAGTATTCCTCCTTTACGGATGGTGCCGGTAGATAGGTTTCACGAAGATGATACCCTGGTCCCGTGTTCGGATCCACGAAAATAGTTGATCCCCTGGTCCTGGTGTTACCCAGGCGGAATGTCTTCTTACGTAGATTACGGTGGAGGGCTTGACTTTGCTGGACACTGGCCTTTGGGCTCAGCGTGGATAATTATATCAAACAAAATGTATTTTACGGCAAGTCGCCGGAGTAGCTGTGTCTTTATTTCTAAAGTGCTCGCTTAGAACTGAATACAAAGAATATGAAAAATATGAATTTACCCTAGCTCCAATGCATCACGCCATAAGCTTATGGTCGGCAAGCCGACTCAGCATTTATGCAGCACAGTTCGGTACCCCGGATACTGGGTGTCCGATTGCCGCTGCTGACCGTTCTTAGCGCGGAGCGCTGAACTCAGTTGGGGCGCATCAGCATTTTTTATCTGAAGCTACTAAGTTGCTAGGGTATTTATAAATGTAAACTATATAGCTGCTGACATAAATATTTGGTAGCTCTATCAGTTGTTAACTACTCCCCCCCTCAAATTATGACCGTCCTTGGTTATATGAAGTTTGTTGTATTTCGACGGAGGCTCGCCTTTTCCTTAATGCCAAAAAAAGGATGAGTGAACCAATCAGACCAACGTTCAGGATTACTCCAGCCACGAAGTTTAGGGGAGCCCGCGGCGTCAACCTCGTCCTTGAACCCTTGGATAAAGCGCAGATTGTCGTTGTTCATGCGGTGTAGCAAGGGCATGCTCAGTACCGGGTCTTGGCCGACGATGTTAAGTAGTGGTGATCTTACTACGCCTGGCTGCTTGTCTATTGTTTTTCGGAGATTTACGAACTCCGTTCCGTTGATGGTAGCCGATCGTTCGAAGGTTATCAGCTGCGTTCCTTTGACGAGCACCTCTGGGCCGCCGTCTGTGCTGATGCGGCATCGTTATCGTTAATGATAACGATGCCGTCATCTATAGGCATTACTGCCCTCAGGTGACTGGGTTGAGTGTGGCACTGGGCTGTGCTTAACGCATGGAGCGACCGAGCGTAAGTTTCGCGTCGAGATCGTTCACAGAAGGTGTTGTGCGTGGTCTCCATGCACTCGGTGACCGAAAAGATGTCTTCTTCACATACTGCTAAGGTGTCTTCGTCGAGTTGTAGGATTACTTGATGTTGTGATACTGGGTATATGAGGACTTTTTTACATCTAACCCTGACTCTAGGATAGGCTATTAGTATATGGATAATGTTATCGGACTGAAGAACCCTAATTTTAGAGGCTTCTAATAAACTAACTATTGGGGTGTCTTGTTCAATTAGTGATTTCAGATCGGCATAATCAAGAATAGGGATTTATTATGTTAGCCTTAGTCAATGTTACAGTGAGAATTAAATTTTGTATCAGCATTTTTGTCAGCATTCTATTTCTCGCTAGTAAGGCCTCGTACAGGTGCGGCGTGTCAACCAAATCGTTATTTCGGGCTTTAATAATTTTGTTAATGGTGTCAGTCAGTCTGTTTATCTGCTTCTGAGTTTCGGAGTTTATGTTAATCTGCTTGGAGTTTGAGTCCACTAGCTGGGCTTCTGCCATTCTGATTTTTAGGAAATCTGAGGCGTCCGGGATTCCTGCGACTACCTTTAGAGTTGTACCCAAGAAGTCTAAACATCTCGCAATTCGGTGGTGTATTTTTAGAACGGACAACAAGTTTCTGAGATGATCTATATCAACATCTAACAATTTGCGCATATGCGACTGTGGAAAAGACTCGGACAATTTATCTGTCTCATCTACCATGCTAATAAACTCGGATATGTTGCTCGAGTGCCTCAAGCAGTCACGTTGTTCAAACACCAATACATCACCATCTATGACGGGAATGTATCTGGCGTGGGAAAAGTCGGTAATCCGAGCATTTGTCAATGCGAAGGCGAACCTGCAATCCGAACGTAGAATGAGACCACGGCGTATTTTCTTAAATCTGGCTTACTATCTAGAAATATGGTATAAGCAAATAAAAGTGGAAATATTTATTTGAGGTTGTCCTTATGGACCACCCTCCCCTTAATGAGAACAGACGTTCCCAGGTCTGCCTGCACTGTTTGTTCTGTGCACAATGGGGTAAGCTTGTTTCCTAGCCTTTTATTGTTTTTGACAAAAACCTCATCTCCTACCTCAAAAACACGGTTTTGCCTAGCTGGGTTGCATCTTTCGATTTGTTTTTCTGGGCCTTTATCAGTTTGTCTTTAATGCCTAGGCAGCGATCATCGGAACCCGAGTGGAGGATCTCAACCGGTTTCTCATGAGTGACAGAATGTAGGGTCTTATTATAATCTATCGTTGCCCTCAAGATTAATTCTGTCGTATCGCTGATTTTCTTGTCTAGCTTTATAATTTTCGCAAGGATCCCAAAGAAGGTTCACTATTTTTAGAGTCAGAGCGTCTGCTCAGTTTGAGTTACTTTATTCAAATGTTTCTTATGCGCTCAACTTGGGCTGAGCTGACCCGTATATATAGTACATATTATTATTATATATATAGTTCCATATACATATACATATGTATGCAGAAGGCATGCATATGTCATGTATGGTCTGACCACTTGAGCTGCAAAGTGCATGCTCAGCATTCCCACGCTCCGGGATCGGCTTATGTATAAGCGTTAGATCATATTACTTGAGCGCTGGAACACTTGTGTAATTGTTGGTGGTCTTTTGGGTACTTGAACGTTATGTTTATTATGACAAAGTGTCACAATGTTTTGAAGATAAGTTGTACCCATTAATTTAGTATATTTATAGGGTAGATATGTTAAACCTCCCTTTTAAAAGAAATGACGTAATACATGTTGTCATTTAGTTCTCAATATTAATATTTTTAAAAAATAATTAAAATTTTTGTTGTTTTTAATGATATTTATTTTTCTTATTAATTATTAGCAATGTTTTGTCTCAAAGCATTTTTGTGTAATGACAGAATAATACAAAAATTTATGTTGAAATACGTTATTTTTTTTGTTTTATGTTTAACTTTCTTAGAAGGAAAAAGAATTTTTTTTTTGTTTTGCTTTATTTTTTTTGTGGTTGATCAGACCTTTTCTTAAGTGAAATGAAACGTTTCAGTGATTATATATTTTTAGCCTATCCTTATGTACTTTTTGTTTCTTTTGCTTTGTATCTCTAATTACTATGTTATCTCTGTTTCTATGGTTTCTACAGTATAAGGACCTAAATATACTGGATCTAACTTATGACCCGATTCGTTCCATAGTATCTCCTATTTTTAATTGAAAATCCGAAGTATTCTTATCATAAAGTTGTTTTCTATAAGACTTCGCTTTTTCTAACATAAGTCTTGCTCTTTTATATGCCATTTCTAACCTAAATTTTAGTAATCTTCTACATTATACAGTGGTTCTATTCTATCTGTTTTATTAAAATTTGCGAACTGCCTTGGTAATCTTCCAAAGACTAGCTCATATGGACAGTAATCATGCATGACTGATGGTGTTGTGTTGAATCAATATGTAAAATATTGTATCCAAACGTCCCAATCAGTTTTATCTGCAGAGATGTATGAACGAATGTATTCATTGCATGTTCTATGACTTCGTTCTATTGTCCCTAGGTTTTCTATCTTCATGTATTTGCACATATCTAAAATTACTTTATTTTTATACTCGGTACCCATGTCCAAAATGAACGTCTTCATTGGACCGTACTTTAGTATAAAATTTTCGAATATAGCTCTTGCGACAGTATTTGCGCTTTTGTTTGCAACCGGTATGGTTACTAGATACTTCGTTAAATCACATACATATAAGTGTGACGATGTATTCGTTGCCATATTCTGATTTCGGTGTGAGTCATTGGGCTCTTTGTATGTGTCGTTGTTTTCGACACTTGGCATTTATGACATCTACGTATGTACTCTTTTATATGACGAGTCATATTTTTCCAATAATAGTGTCTTTTTATTTTCTCTAGCGTTCTTGTAATGCCTGCATGACCTCCTTTAATTGGATCGTCATGATATGTAGACAGTATTGATTGTATCTCTTTTTCAGTTTCTATAATGGTCACCGTCTGGAGTAGCGCTCCTCTTACTGATTTTAATTATATATTGCCCGTGTTTTTGAAATTATCTATTGAAATGGTTTCAAAGATTTTTTCACTGGGTGCCAATTTGAGTTGGCAGATTTTTAGTATACCGGCTTGCATTTCAAGCCTTTGGAAGAACTGACCTAAATCAAAAATTCCATTGGTATATAAATCGTCAACATCAATTTTATGCAATAACTTTATTTCCTCGTTTTAGTAAACAAATAGATTCAGTTATTCGCAAGGTCACTACTTTTCGTACTTCATCATTTGTTATGACTTCGTGTACGTTGGGCTTAGATACATTTTGGATACTTTGCCGAGGCAATAGTTCCTTATTTGTTACTGTACAGTTTTTATCTTGTCTACTTTGTTGCCTGGTAGTGACTTTCAGGACTTTATGTTGCATGTCTTTGAGTTCTGTTATATTTATACGCGAGAGTGCGTCTGCTACAAAATTATCGTTCCCCTTTAGGTATTCTACAGTGAAGTCGTATTCTTCAAGCTCTAACCGCATGCGAGTTAATTTAGAACTGGGATTAGTCATAGAAAATAGGTACGTTAAAGGTCTGTGGTCCGTTTTAATGGTGAAATGTTTGTCATAAATATATGGTCTAAAATGGGTAATTGCCCAATGAATTGCCGCTAGTTCTTGTTCCGTTGTACTCTTATTTCTTTCTAATTTTGTAAATGAACGTGATGCATAAGGTATTGGGAGCTGAATCCCGTTACGTTTCTGAGTTAGAACTGCTTCGCAAGCTTGTTTACTAGCATCCGTTATAATGCAAAATTCTTTGCGAAAATCAGGATATTGTAATAATGTGGTGTGCATAAGATTTTCTTTAAGGTATTCGAATGCGTTCTGGCATTCGCTTGACCATTCAAAAGGGACATTCTTTTTACATAATCTAGTTATGTGCCGTGAATAGTCGGCGAAGTTCCTTATAAATCGACGATAATAGTTGCAGAATGCTACAAATCGTCTTGCGCTTTCCGCATCATGAGGGACAGGATAATTTTTGATGACGTCATATTTCTTGTCATCTGGCAATACTCCTTTGTCTGTGCATTTGTGACCTAGGAATGTCACTTCGTGCATGAAAAATGAACATTTTTCTGGATGCAACTTTAGGTTATATTTCCTACAAACATTAAAAACGTCAGTTAAGATTTTAATCATGTGTTTTTCTGAACATCCTATCACCATTAAGTCATTCATATAAAGGAATGCCTGAGAGGGTTCTAAACCCGAGAATGATATAGTCATCATCCTCTGAAATGAATTTGGTGCTATTTTAAGACCAAATGGTAATCGCGTGAAGCGATATGAGCCATTGCTCGTTGAAAAAGATGTTATATTCCTTCAGTTTTCCTCAAGTTCTATTTGGTGGAAACCTGACATCAAGTCAAGGCATGAAAAGTATTTAGCTCGACCTAGTTGATCTAAAATGTCATCAATTCTAGGGAGTGGAAATTTGTCAGAAAGTAGTTTTTTATTTATTTGACGATAGTCAATTACTAATCGCCATTTCTTTCCTTGTGAATTTGGTAATGATTTTTTCGGAACTAACAAGAGTGGGCTGTTATACTCGGATACATAGGGTTCGACGATTTTGTCGCTAATTAATTTCCCTACTTGTTTTTGAATTTCTTCAATATGGCTATGCGGACGTCTGCAGTTTTTTATATAAATAGGATCATCATCTTTAAGTCTTTATGTTTGTTTATAAATGTTGTTTGTTGATATTGGTTCGGTTTCCAGTCCGAACACATCACTATACCAAAGACATTATAAAAACAAGATGCGTAACGGCCATACATTGGTTTTGCGCGTTACTCGTAGAGCATTTCTTACCACCCATAATTGCGCTCTTTTTTAAAAATATCAAAATAAAATATAAAAAAATAATTTAGGTGAATCTTATTGCATTTTAAATACTGAAAATTGGTAATTATACCCGTTACTCGTAGAGTAAAAGGGTATACTAGATTCGTTGAAAAGTATGTAACAGGCAGAAGGAAGCGCTTCCGACCATATAAAGTATATATATTCTTGATCAGGATCAATAGCCGAGTCGATTTGGCCATGTCCGTCTGTCCGTCCGTCTGTCCGTCTGTCCGTCCGTATGAACGCTGAGATCTCAGGAACTACAAAAGCTAGAAAGTTGAGATTAAGCATACAGACTCCAGAGACATAGAAGCAGCGCAAGTTTGTCGATTTATGTTGCCACGCCCACTCTAACGCCCACAAACCGCCCAAAACTGCCACGCCCACACTTTTGAAAAATGTTTTGATATTTATTCATTTTTGTATTAGTCTTCTAAATTTCTATCAATTTGCCCAAATAACGCCCATAAACCGCCCAAAGCTGCCACGCCCACACTTTTGAAAAATGTTTTGATATTTTTTCATTTTTGTATTAGTCTTGTAAATTTCTATCGATTTGCCAAAACACTTTTTGCCACGCCCACTCTAACGCCCACAAACCGCCAAAAACTGTCAGTGTGGAAGACTCTCCTTCGCACTTCTACTACTTGAGTAACGGGTATCAGATAGTCGGGGAACTCGACTATAGCGTTCTCTCTTGTTTTTATACTAGTAATTTGACTAAATAACTATAGTAAATAATTAAAACGTATACAAAGTAAATTATTAAAACTACTGTAATTTAAAACAAAGAACAACAAACAAAAAGAAATTACATTTAAAATATTTCATAAAAATAATTTATAAACTAAAATATTATTTATAAAATAAATAAAAATATGGAACTCTTTATGGCAAAATTGATTTCATTGATGCACGAAGTGCGGACATAAGCACCGAAGAATCATTGACGTCTTATATTTTTCACACGTCGCACGCTGAATACTCTAATGAAAACTATTCTAATATAAAATCATATTTGAAAATTATATGCATTATTAGGTACATAGATTGTGCTATTATTATTTCTATGTTGAATTTAAATAATTGTTATGTTAAGGCAATGCAAAACTACAGTTTTTAAGTGGTGGCAATTTATAAAAAATAATATAGATTTAAAGTCTAAGAACTTCTAAAATGAAGGGCATATTTTGTCATTTTTACAATGCATGTGCATACGTGTGCACCAATACAGTGGTCAGCTGTCGCTGTATGCGTACAAGAGAGCTGCTGGCTCTAGAGCTCTCTGGCTTTTGAACAAAATTTCGAGAGAGCCTGGAGCCACTTGAAAAGCCACCACGAATAAATCGTGTGCAAAAAATTCGTATGGCGTTACGCATCTTGTTATTCTAATGTCTTTGACTATACTGTGTGCATAATTCAGTTAATTGATTTTTGAATTGGTCTGGAAAATTTTTCTTTAGTTTTGAAAGTACTTGTTCGCTTCTATTTTTAGTGTTGGTATTATGAATGTCATAATCTTTTAAATTTTCATATTGGATTTTGTTTACTTTGACCAATTGATCGAAATTAGTTGTATTTAGAAGTCGAATGTATAAATGTTTGGATGCTGCTATAGTATTTGCAACATAAATCCCATTGTGTATTTTCTGATTAGGCACAAATATGTAATCATTTACAGCATTAATGTCTATTTTCCGAATAACTTGTGATCTGGCTGGCAGAAGAACTGTATTGTTGCCAGCGCTATATGTTATCGGATCATATATTGAATAATTTAAATTTTGGGGTCTAATTATAAACCAGTCTTCACTTGGTTTGAAATCTAGTTGACAATTGAATTTCTTTATAAAATCAATGCCTATTATTCCATCACATGGTATTGCAAAATTTGGGTCTACCATGTGAAATTAATGTTGAATAATATATTTTGTTGATTGGAGTTCTATTGAGGTTGTTCCTCGAGACTTTATCACACCGTGGCCTATGCCTTCGATGTTTATTATTTTTTCTGTTTGAATTTGGAAGTTATCAGAATTTACCTTCAGAAGTGAGATTTCTGCACCAGTATCAATGAGAAATGTTAGTTTATTTTCAGTTGAATGATTATGGAAAGTTACGAATATATTAAGACTATAATTGATGGAATAAACCTTAACATTTATTGGTTGTTTCCTAAAGGGTTCTGTGAGTTTTCCGACGTATTTTGCGTGATTCTCACATTACTATTATTATTATTATTTCCCTGGTAGTAGTTTCCGCGGCCTCTCCCTTGGTTTTGGCCTCTTCTACCTCCACGGTTATTAAAGTTATTATTGTTGTTGTTATTGCTGCCTTGGTTGTAATTGTTGTGGTAGTTATTTCTTCCACGATTATAACATCGGCCTCCTCTATTATTATTATTTGCACCTCGTCGATAATAGAGTACAGTGTTACTCTGACCTGTTATCTCTGTGCAACTGTTTACAAATTTGGAGATGGCATCATTCATGTTTGTGAATGTGCCTGCTTGCATGATAAGTTTTACCTTATCAACGGAGCAATTCTGTGTCATCGCTTTTACAGCTTTTGTAGTGCTGTATTTATTCGCTAAAGACTGGCTGACCCCTTCACTGATATAGGAACCTTCAAGGGCCTTTGTCAGTTTCTCCACCTCTTGGGTGTATTGGCTAGCCGTTTTATTTCTCTGTTGTAGATTGAGAAGCTTGGCAGATATCACTTCTACCGATTCTCCTTTTACTGCACTTGACAGTTGTGTAATGATTGCAGCAATTGTCTGCTCATTACTTATAAGGTTGCTTACATGGCCTTTAAGTTTAGTTTTTATTAGGCTTATCGCAGTCGTTTCATGTGTGCTATTTAAGCTGTCTAGTAAACCTAGAGCATCCAAAAAACTTTGTAGATTTTCTGGTTTACCATCAAACTCTGGTATCAGAGATGTGGCTAGCCTGATAAAGTCTGTCACTGTCTGTGCCATTTCAGAAATTGTTATTGTTTCGGATTTAAATTCAATTCGGTCGCTTCCTTCTAGTGTTTCAATGTCACTATCGGACTCAGCGCCGCATGATTGTACAGATTCGTCTAGTTCTTTGAACTGGTCTGGGTTGAATTCAACCAATTGACTTAGACTTTCTGGTACATCTATCAGAATATGCCTTCTTTTTCTGATATTATTATTCTTGTGTTTAGTGATTTTATAACCCTCAAACATTTGTTATTATGTTCAGATGTGAGTCTATTTGCATATTTATTTACTAATGTAACTATATTATTATATTCTCCTACAACTATCTCTATATGATTTTTCAAAATTTCTGATTTTATTACTGCATCTCTATTGATACATTTATAAGACTTATCAAACCTGTAGCGAAATTCGTCTATTTGTATCGCTATTTCGCTCCATTCCATACTTGTCGTAAAAAAAAAGTTTTTATGAAGCTTTCTTCTATTCTATTTTTTTTTTAAATCTGGTCTAAACGATTTGCCCTATTCATATAACGTTTTTTGATGATTTTGTTATGGTTAACATAAGTTGTAAGCAGAAATTGTAGAATTAGCACTATTGTAATGATCAGCAATAAGATCCACAACGCATTTATATCGTCTGTGTGATTTATAATTTTTACGTTATTAACTACGTTGGCAGTATTGTCTTTTGCCTCACTAGAATCGCTAAACCATCCCATTTTTATACCCATTACTCGTAGAATTTTTTGAAAAGTATGTAACAGGCAGAAGGAATCGTTTCCGACCATATAAAGTATAAATATTCTTGATCAGGATCAATAGCCGAGTCGATCTGGCCATGTCCGTCCACGCCCACTCTAACGCCCACAAACCGCCCAGAACTGCCACGCCCACACTTTTGAAAAATGTTTTGAAATTTTTTCGTTTTTGTATTAGTCTTGTAATTTTCTATCGATATACAAAAAGACTTTTTGCCACGCCCACTCTAACGCCCTTAAACCGCCCAAAGCTGCTACGCACAAACTTTTGAAAAATGCTTTGATATTTTTTCATTTTTATATTGGTCTTGTAAATTTCTATCGATTTGCCAAAAAACTTTCTGCCACGCCCACTATAACGCCTACAAACCGCCAAAAACTGTGTTTAAGACTCTCCTTCTCCTTCCACTAGCTGAGTAACGGGTATCAGATAGTCGGGGAACTCGACTATAGCGTTCTCTCTTATATTCAATGAAACGTTTTTTGAAGGAAAAAGTGAGATTTTCTATTAATGAGTTTTTCTCATAATATTATTATATTATATTTTGTCATTTTTTAAAAAAATTTTGCAGACGTGGAAATATTAGTTGTTAATAAATGTGGTTGGCTCACATATTTGTTTACAATAATAAAAAAAATTGTCCAACCGCATTGTTAGTAAAAAGCCTAACAGATATTAGTGTTTTTCAAGCAGCGGTTTCCCGCATCGGCTTGGAATTAGAAATTAAAACAAGAGAGAACGCTATAGTCGAGTTCCCCGACTATCTGATACCCGTTACTCAGCTAGTGGAAGGGAGAAGGAGAGTCTTAAACACAGTTTTTGGCGGTTTGTAGGCGTTATAGTGGGCGTGGCAGAAAGTTTTTTGGCAAATCGGTAGAAATTTACAAGACTAATACAAAAATGAAAAAATATCAAAACATTTTTCAAAAGTGTGGGCGTGGCAGCTTTGGGCGGTTTGTGGGCGTTAGAGTGGGCGTGGCAAAATTTTTTTTGACAAATCGATAGAAATTTACAACACCAATACAAAAATGAAAAAATATCAAAACATTTTTCAAAAGTGTGGGCGTGGCAGTTTTGGGCGGTTTGTGGGCGTTAGAGTGGGCGTGGCAGCATGATTCGACAAACTTGCGCTGCGTCTATGTCCCTGGAGTCTGTATGCTTAATCTCAACTTTCTAGCTTTTGTAGTTCCTGAGATCTCGACGTTCATACGGACAGACAGACGGACAGACGGACGGACAGACGGACAGACGGACGGACAGACGGACATGGCCAAATCGACTCGGCTATTGATCCTGATCAAGAATATATATACTTTATATGGTCGGAAACGCTTCCTTCTGCCTGTTACATACTTTTCAACGAATCTAGTATACCCTTTTACTCTACGAGTAACGGGTATAATTAAGGCAAATTGGGTCATTGGCATTTATTTATGCAGCCCGTTTGCGTTGTTTCGCCCCTTGCGAAAGCTTGTTTTCAATGTTTTCCAGACGCTCTTTGTAGCGTTGCCGGGATGTCTCGTCTCTGGCCAACTGGGTCATTTCCTTGACCAGTCGGCGTTGTTGTAGTAGCTTTACCCTTTTTCCGGAGCGTTTGTGCTTCTTTGGTTCCTTCCTTTCCTGCCTTGCCCGGTACTCAGATATTGTGAGTGGGCGTGGTCCATCTGCAGGGTTTTACTGCAGAGCTTCTTCTAACGTTGGCAAGTCCTATTGTATCGTGGGCTGCGCGTTTAAAAATTGTGCCTCCTCTGCCATCAATTGTTGCGTGTTGTTGTTATTATTTATTCACAAATTTTATCGGTGATTTGGTTGGCAAGGTGGCAAGGCATTTGTTGTCAGGCGGAGGCGAGACTTAGTCTCATGTCCTGGTGTCCTGAGGTCCTTAAGTCCTGACGTCCTGACGTCCTGTCACGGTCGCCATATAATGTTCGCAAGGATCCCAAAGAAGGTCCAGTATTTTTAGAGTCAGAGCGTCTGCTCAGTTAGAGTTACTTTATTTTAATCTTTCTTATGCGCTCAACTTGGGCTGAGCTGACCCGTATATATAGTACTTATTATTATATACATATAGTTCCATATACATATACATATGTATGCAGAAGGCATGCATATGTCATGTATGGTCTGACCACATGAGCTGCAAAGTGCATGCTCATCATTCCCACGCTCCGCGATCGGCTTATGTATAAGCGTTAGATCATATTACTTGAGCTCTGGAACACTTGTGTAATTGTTGGTGGTCTTTTGGGTACTTGAACGTTATGTTTATTATGACAAAGTGTCACAATGTTTTGAAGATAAGTTGTACCCATTAATTTAGTATATTTATAGGGTAGATATGTTACAGTTTTAGACACCTGGCGATTTCTGACAAGGTGCTGTGGAATCGTTCCTCCTGACCGTTTGACGAGCTATGCAGCGGGGCCGCGTTGACAATGTCAATGTGGTAGCTGTTCTTAAGTAACGAGGTATTAGTTTCCGAATCGAAGGCGGCTTCGTTGTAGCACTATTGTTCTGAACAGCACTGGTTGCACTATTGCAAACTTTGAGAACTTGTCAACGCACGTTAAGAATTGCTTCTTATCGGTTGAGAAGATATCAATGTGCAACATTTCGCCGGTATAGCTAGGTATGGGTGTTTCCCCGAGCTCCTGTTACTTAGGGTGCCTGTCATATTTGGCTTTGGTGCATATTTTGCAATTTGCAATTTCCAAAATGGTGCTTTAGTCGGCGAAATTGATTAAATGGCGAGTTTTACTACGAAACAACACCAAGCTGCGCTTTAGTCGGAAACGTGCTTCTTCTACAACAATTTGATTTCTGAAGCAGTATACTGGTTGGGGAATCGCAAATCTGCATTCAAAGAGATCGGTTGTGTTGCGCGCATGCAAAAGTGATTGTCTATTTTGATTATCGGTGCATTCCCTTTTGTGCTCAAGATAGCACAAATCATTTATTTGGGCGCTGCTCTGGGCGGTGTCGGCAGTTTGACAAAAACAAAGTGCATCAGGTGAAGTGCAGTCAAGCGGTGCTTCTGCCCTTTGGGCAAGTCATCTACCTCACCCCGCGCAGAGCTGCATAAGAGGTGCAATAAAAACTTTGCTTATCAGTAAAACCGACCTGTTTTTGCTCTGCTTGTGGCCACTTGGGCCTGCATTTGGTCTGCAAATTTATTGCTGAATATTAAGACAAAACAAAAACAATGAATGAAAACAGTTTCAATGACTCTCAGCTTTTAAAGAAGCAGATTGATCATGAAAAAATGTTCTCAATAGCTGGAAAATTACCTAGTAAGATTAGAGATGAGTGCCGATCTGAAATCCAACGCATTACATGCAACAAGTCTCATGAAAGTAGTCTCACCACAACAACGGTGACATTTACTAGTGCCAGTAGCAGCACCATATACACAATGGCAAATGCCACAATGAGCAGCATCTGTTCTGATTCAAGTTTAATAAACCAAGAAAGTTCCCAATTGACCAGCCCCGACATTGCAACAAAAAACCTAAGCGATGCAGCCAGAAGACTACTGGATGATCAAAATCGGAAAGCAGGCAAGAGGAAAAATACAAAGCCACCGTCCCCCATCTTTAACCCGAAAAGAGTGAGCAGTACCCAGGATGTGCACTTGGACCCCACAATTAACCAGAAGGCAAGCTCTAGTAACAGGTTTGCTATTCTCGACATGGACATCTTTACTAATGAAGAAAACGGAGAAGACATGCTGCTTGAGGGTGCTGATGATGTTAGTGCCCACATGGACGAACTTCAATCTGCAGAAATCAATACTGGCAGTAAATCTCAGGAAACATCTAACGCCACCAATCAACTTGAAGATTCTAAAAAGCCACCGCAAATTGTTGTTAATGTTAGCAACTTAAATGATCTTTTTGAGCTTATAAAAGAAAAGGCAAATCTAGATAACGTTGTAGTCAAAGCTAACCAAGGGGAAACAGTTAGAATATTTCCCAAAGACGGTGACACTTACAGAAAAATTGTTAGCCATATGGATGAGATTGGTATGCAGTTTCACACTTACCAAATGCTGACAGAAAAAGCACACAGAATTGTAGTAAAGGACTTACATCACAGCACACAAAACAAAGATATAACTGCCGACCTGAAATGTTTAGGCTATGAAGTACTCCACATTCATAACCCTAGTTCAAGGATTAATAAAGATAAAAAACTGAATATTTTTTTTATTAACATTAAGCCCTGCCCTAATATTAATGAAATTTACCACGTAAGAACCCTTTGCCGACAGAAAATACGGATAGAAAGGATGCGAAAGTCCAGTGAAATTGCACAATGTCGACGTTGCCAGGAGTATGGCCATACAGCTAAATACTGCCGCAGGTATCCAAATTGTGCCAGGTGTGGTGAAAATCACCAAACCACACAATGCACACGTCCTGTAGATGCTCCACCCACATGCTATCACTGTTCTCACGATCATATGGCTAGTTATAAAGGATGCCACAAGTACCAGGAGCTTCTCCGCAGATCTATGGGGCCTGTAAAGAAGGCGAATCATCCAAACAGAAATAATCATGGGTTCAATCATAGAGATCAGCAACAGTTTCCTTCCGTGCAGCTTAATAGCCGTAGGAGTACCAACCAATCAACAGAACATCAGCGACTAACACAACCACTCCAAAATATGGTACAACATCAACCATCTATAGGACCTGGGAAAAATACAAAAGTATCCTACGCCACAGTAGCAAAAGAATATTCTAATACAACGCCCTCCAAGGATGGACCAGCCCAGCGACGTTTATATAACATACAAACGCAACAGTTATCGCAGCAACAAAGGCTGAATATTCAGCAAAATAATTCACTTGACGTTCAAGCATTGTTACAACAGCAACAACAACAGTTCCAAGAATGGCAACAACAAATGCAACAACAACAACAGCTACACCCGATTGACGTTCAGTCAATATTGGCACAACAGCAGGAACAATTTATGAATTGGCAGCAACAGCTCCAACAGCAACAACAGCAGCAATTCCTGTCGTGGCTTCAGCAGCAGCAACAGGAGCAACAACAACAAAACAAACTGAATAGTCAACGACTTGAACGGCTGGAAAAAATGGTTTACGAAATGCCAATATTCTGAAGCAAAGGACTGGAGATACATCGGCTCTCCAACTCCATAGTAACGCTTTACCATCGCAATGAACTCTCTGAAGATTCTTATCTGGAACGTAAATGGCATTTCAGGTAAAGCTAAAGAAGTTGAGCTCTTCGCACACAACAACTGCGTTGACATTCTTCTCCTAAACGAGATCCGACTCAACAGAAGGAACACAGTTAAGATACATGGATACAGCTTTTATCCCGCATATAAACCTGCAAGCCACAATTACGGAATGGGAGGAGCAGCAGTACTGGTGAGGAGCTCCCTTCGTCATTTCCCGCAAAGAGTTATTGAAAAGGAAAGTATACAGATGTCTTCAGTTAAGGTCTCCACCGGGCTGGGAGATATGGAATTTAGCGCGATATACTGTCCACCAAGAAATAAAATTGAAGAGAGACACTTCAGTGACATCCTTCTCTCTTGTGGCCAAAGGTATTTTGTTGGGGGGGACTGGAACGCTCGACATTGGCTATGGGGTGATACGTACAATTCACCCAGGGGTCGAGAACTTGCTGAAGCCATTTCAGCCAGAAGTGCTTATATCCTTGCTACAGGTTCGCCAACTAGATACCCACATGTGCCCAGTCATACCCCTTCCTGCATTGATTTTGCTGTGTATCATGGGATAAACTTAGACAGAACAAGCATTTGCGAAAACTGGGATCTAGACTCCGACCATGTAGCCCTTGTTGCTACTCTACAAACAGAAGGTTCCTATGTTAGGCCATGCTCTCGGTTAATAAACAGCCGAACTGATCTTTTTGCTTTCAGACAACATCTTGATAACTCTTTTCAATTAAATACGGTTCTGAGCTCTAAGGAAGACATCGAGAACGCAGTAGAAAATCTAACGCAAAATATACATAGAGCGGCTGCTGCTTCTACGCCACCTGAGCCTGAGGCATGCCCCAGAAGTTATGGAATTATATTAACAAGGGAGGCTAGAGAACTAATCAAAACCAAAAGACGACTTCGAAGGAGAGCAATTAGAACTCAGGATCCATGGGACAGAATCTTGTGGAACCGAGCAGCAAAGCAACTGAAAGGCATTCTAAGGGAGCTCAGAAATGATATCTTTGAGCAAAAATTATCTTCCATGGACTACACAGTTGATGCAAACTATTCGCTGTGGAAGTGCACAAAAGCGCTTAAGAGACAACCATTTCGATGGGTACCAGTACGATGTCCTGGCGGGCAAATTGCAAAAATTGAAGTGGAACAGGCTAATGCATTCGGCTACCACCTTGAGGATCGTTTCACTCCTTATGACTTCGCCGCGACAGAGCAGATAAGTGAGACTCACCAGTACCTACAAATGCCATTGCAGATGTCTTTGCCTATTAAGCCAATAAGAATAGAAGAAATATCTGAAGTAATTAAATCACTGCCGAAACATAAAGCTCCAGGATATGACAGGATCTGCCACGCCACGCTAAAGGTATTACCTATAAAAGCGATCATCTATATAGCACTTATCTTTAACGCTATTTTAAGGGTCCAAGTATTCCCAAGACAGTGGAAAATGGCTGTTATCATGATGATCCACAAACCCGGGAAACCAGAAGCTGATCCTGAGTCTTATCGGCCTATAAGCCTGTTACCCTCCCTCTCTAAATTATGGGAAAGACTTCTTGTCAATAGGATCAATGACATTGTAAGACAAGGTAATATCTTGCCGGACCATCAATTTGGATTTCGGAAGGGGCACGGCACTGTAGAACAGGTCCACAGACTGGTGAAGCACATATTACAGGCTTTTGACGACTGCGAATACTCAAACGCTGTCTTTATAGATATGCAACAAGCCTTCGACAAAGTATGGCATGTTGGATTATTATGCAAGATAAAGACCATGCTTCCTGCGCCCTACTTCTGTATTTTAAAGTCATATCTAGAGGGACGAGAATTTAAAATCACAGTGAGGAATAACTACTCTTCCGTATATCCAATGAGAGCTGGAGTCCCACAGGGCAGCGTCCTTGGACCACTTCTATACTCCTTGTACACTGCAGATATCCCTTGCCCGAACTACGATCACATGGAAGCACCCTACAAGGCTCTTATGGCAACCTATGCAGATGACATCGCAGTGGTGTATAACTCTGGGGACAGCAGAGAGGCAGCGAAAGGAATGCAAGAATACATTAATGCTCTGGCAGCCTGGTGTAAACGGTGGAATCTAAAAATAAATGCAACGAAAACCACAAATCTATGTTTCACATTGAAAACGTTCATCAAAAAAACACCCCCACTCCAGCTAGAAGGAGTTACACTAGACCAGCCGCTGCAAGCAACATATCTAGGTATAACACTGGATAAACGCCTCACCTTTGGGCCGCATCTCAAAAATGCAGTAAAGAAATGTGGTCGCAGATCACAACAACTGAGATGGCTCATGAACAGAAGGAACACCCTTTCGCTGAGATGCAAAAGAGCTGTATATGCGCACTGTATCCTACCGATCTGGTTATACGGGATCCAGATTTGGGGAATCGCAGCCAAATCAAATTACAAACGAATCCAGGTGATGCAAAATCGAGCACTGCGACAAATAACCAACTGCCCCTGGTACGTACGGAACTCTACACTCCATAAGGACCTCAATCTCTACACAGTTGAGGAACAAATTGGGAGACACACAAGTCGATACAGTGACAGACTACAGAGTCATAGCAGCCTTCTTGCAAGACGTCTTATCCCCGCTCGACCTCTGAGACGACTCAAAAGGCAAGGCTTTGCCAAGACATTTGGACAGCAGTAAAAACTGCTATGCATATATGCTCCTACTTCACTAATTTGTATATAGTGTTTGGTTACCCCTAGAATATTTCTCCCCTGTGATGTTAAGATACAATATTATGATGTACAGATTCTTCACTTAATAAATAAAAAAAAAAAAAAAAAAAAAAAAAGTATACTGGTTGGTCTGTCGCTTCGACCGTGTAGGTCAGTGACAGTATGCTGTGAATAGTTGCAGCGTCTGACGGAGGCTCACTTTGTAAGGCATTAACGTTCAGCCTGGAAAGAGCGTCCGCCACATGGTTGTCTTTTCCCGGTTTGTAGTGGATTTTTGCGTTATGATCATCAATCATAATTCCGATCGGATACCGCGAATGTCAACGGTTGATGGTCCGTATAAATGTTAATATCGCGAGTGCCATACAGGTAGTGTCGTAACTTGCCTAAGGCCCACACTATGGCCAACAATTCTCTTTCATTCGTGGCGTAGTGTGACTCACTTTCTTTATAGGTCCTAGTGATCATAGTGATGGGTCTTTTATCTTGCGATACCGTTCGCGGACCGTCGTTAGATCGAATGGCTTCCTGAAACCATGGTATCTGAGAATTACCTCCTCAGAAGCCAAGACATTTCTCAGCCTCTCGAATGCATCTCTCTGCAAATCACCGAACTCGATGCTTGCTGATGGAGCCATTTTCTCCTTTCATCAAGCTTGTCAACGGCCTCGCAATTGTCGCAAAGTCTTTAACGAAGCAACGGTAATAACTGGCTAGACCCAAAAATGACCTTAGCTCATATAAATTTGTAGGCTCTGGGTATTCCCTTATGGCCTTTTCTTTTTCTGGGTCGGTTTATGCACCTCCATTGGTGACAATAAATACAAGATACTCAAAGCTTTGCTTAAAAAAGTGCGTCTTCTCGTTGGATACCTTCATGTTGGCAACACACAGGCTTTTTAAGACCCAATCTATGTGCTTGACATGGTCGTTTTCATTTTCAGAAAAAATAATGACTTCATCTACGTAAACATAGCATGATTTGCCAATCTGTTCCCGTAAGACGTCGTCGATCGCTCTTTGGAAGATGCTTCCCGCATTCTTCAACCCAAACGGTAATCGACAAAATTCGTCCTTTCCGCCGTTCACAGAAGAGGAGGTCTTTTCACGGTCATGTTCGGCCAAGTATATCTGGTGGTAGCCGGATTTCAAATCTAACGTTGTGAAGTACTTGGCTTTTCCTAAGTTTGCCAGTATCATGGGGATGTTTGGCATTGGGTACTTATCAGCGATGGTTTTTTCGTTAAGTTTCCTAAAGTCTATATCCAAACGCTTATTTTTGTTCCCCAATTCATCATGACCTTTTTTGTCAATAACCCATGTTGGATTGTAGTACGGTGACCTTCAGGTCACCTTTCTGCAGTAAGTCTGCGATTTCTCGCTTAACAAACTCAGATACACCCATGGGGTGCGGGTATAATTTGGAATATACCGGCTTATCATCGCTTGTGCAAATTATGGCAACAACATAAGTATTAAACGGCACTGCCTCGTTAGAGGCTGAAAATGCCTTAGATCTGTTTGCGATCATGGTTCTAAATTCGGTTTTTACAGATTCTAGCACCGTAATGTCATTCACGTTAGTGAAATTTACATCGTCGCAACTATGATGCTGTAGCTCTTCAACAACAGAACCATAGTTGATTGTGCCTTTCTCTGTGTCTAGTTTTGCTCCAACTTGAGCTAGAAAATCAAACCCAATAATGCCATCAAAAAGTGTTAAGGTGTCCAAAAGCAAAAAATTTGCTGTTTTCCCGAAAACGTTCATTAAACATTTATGTTTAACTCTGTTAGAACCGTGGATGGAACTAACCGTGAATGGGGATTTGAGCGGCACCACATTCTTTAGCTCCTTTACATCTTGATGTAGTTATTCGCCGCCCCTGGTTCTATTTAAATTTTTAATTTTTTCCTATGCAACTGGCGTTCAATGAACGGCAGTCGGGAGCGTTCCCTAAAAAATTTACTTGGTCACAACCGTCGGATTCGTCATCTACTTCGGCGACAGCCGCTGCTGCCGCTCTATCATATTCACTACCACTTTCGTCGTCGACGTGTTGCATGGTATTCTGCACTCTTTGACGTCTTTGATTCGTCACTCGTGTAGATCCATGTCTTTTCTGGCCTCGAATATTATCTCCCTTAGCATTGGCAGACTGACCGCTTCCAAAAGTGGCGGCTTGCCTGTGCTGTGTCATAGTGGAGCCTAACTCCATGGGTTCTGATGACTGGTTAGGGCCATCGTTATTGTTATGGGCCTCATTATTTTGTGGAAACTTATTTTGCTTTTTATATTAATGGGGGTTTCTTCCTTGCCCATCCTCTGTCCTGCTATTTTTTCCCTGACCTTCGTACGAACGGTTTTGGTTTTTTCGCTGCCCATAAGTGTATGTCTTTTCTTCCACAGCCCTTGCATACGTGGCCGCGAAGGCGGTGCGCTCCATGCTTGCTTCGGATTCCCTAGCCAAAGCCAAGGCTGAGGGTAAATCTTTGGGCTGAGCTGGCAACACTATGGCCTCAAGGGTTTCCTGAGCCCCGAAACTAACGCGTGGAGGGCATCATTTCTAACCTCATTATTGAACAATGCGGCGCTATCCGGTTCATGTGTCATAACGATTTTGTTCGTCACCAGTGTTAGTCGCTTTTCTAACTCGTCGTAATATTGCATCAAGGTAAGCTCACCTTGCCTAACCGTTTCAAGACCCTGCCTAAGGACACGCAGCGACGTTTTGTCAGCGTATGTGCAGTCCAGTCGAGCAATAATTTTTTTTTTTTTTTCGAACTTATTGCGTTATTTATTGGATCTTCTCTTATTATGAGGCTAACAGTAATTATTCAAATCTTATTATATAAATTAGTTTAAGTACAATATTAAATAGTTGTATTAGTTAGAGACGGCCCTAGGATTTCTTTGCTGGGCTGGAGAATCTTTGCGCTTTAGTCTGCTGTGACTACATACACGGGTGAGCGACTTCGCGAGAGGATTTTCGTGTGTGGCGAGCTTTGCGTGATGTTCATTCTTTCTCATCTGGATTTTTTCGTTGACGAGGCTTAGGTTGAGGTCTCAATGGATGCTTTCGCTGCGTAGGTACCATCGTGCCCCAGTGATAGTTCGCGGAATCGCTGACTGAGCTCGCTGTATAATTTCAATGTTGGTTTTGGACGCGTTTCCCCATAATTCACAGCCGTATGTCCAAATGGGTTTCAGCACGGTATTTTAGAGAAGTACTTTGTATTCCAGACTAAGCGGAGAGTTGCAATTAATAAGCCAGTGGAGATTGCCTGCTTTAAGCTTCATATGAGTCCTTTTAGATTCTATATGTCGCCGCCAGGTGAGGCGTCTATCTAGGTGAACCCCGAGATATGTTACTACGTCTGATTGTGGGATGAGTGTATTGTTTAGGGTACATGGTGGACAGGTTTGTCTATTCAGTGTGAATGTTACATGTCTGCTTTTGGTCTCGTTTATCTTAATGCGCCAGTCCGCAAACCATCTTTCCACTGTTTTAAGATGACAGTCAAGTTTTTCTGTTGCCTTTGATGGGCATTTGGATCGGCTGAGTATTGCGGTATAGTCAGCAAACTTAGAGGTTGTGAGCTGATAGTTTGTAGGCATGTCTGCTGTATATAAAGTGTAAAGAACGGGGCCAAGCACACTTCCTTGGGGAACTCCAGCATTGATGACGCGGTCGTGTGAAGTTGAACTGTTACACCTGATTGAGAACACTCTTTTAAAGAGATAAGATTCGAACACTTTGTGGGTATTCTGCGGAAGCAGTTTTGTTATCTTGTACATTAGTCCTTCCAGCCAGACTCGGTCAAATGCTTGTGCGACATCTAAGAATATTGCTGAGCAGTATTCCCGGTGCTCAAAAGCAGTAGGAATTTCGTTTGTGATGCGATTGACCTGTTCGATCGTTCCATGATTTTTCGAAAACCAAATTGATGGGATGGTATTGTGTTTCGCATTCTTAAGTAGGGGGCTAGGTGTTTTAAAAATGCCTTTTCAAACAGTTTCGAGAGACACGATCTGCTGGCCAGTATGTAGGCCTACCCGGAGTGACATAATCGAGCTTATTTCGTGGCTTAATGAGCGCGTTGTAAAGTTGTTTACCCTTTGGGTTTAAAAGGCGTGAACCCCAGTGCGTGTGCTTGGCATTGTAGTCACCAGCCGCTATAAATCGCTCACCGAGTGAGTTGAAAAATTCCAAGAATTGGTCCTTAGAAACTGCAAAACGAGGTGGGCAGTAGACTGCGGCCAGAGTGACGGGGCCGATGCTAGATTGCATGCTTATGGAAGTGGATTGCAGGTAGTTCGTTTCAGTTCTATTATAAGGGTGGTGTTTGATGCGACCTCTGATAAGTATGCTAGTGCCGCCATGGGCTTTTCCGTCCGGATGGCTAGTGCCGTAGAATAGGTATCCTGGAACATTGAAGTTGTGCTTGTCTGTTAGATGTGTCTCGGAAAGGAGCATGACGTAAATATTTTTTTCGGATAGGAACTGGACAAGTTCGAGTTTATGCCGTGAAACGCCATTCGCGTTCCACATAGATATTTGAAGTGGAGACATTATGTTGATTTTGATGACACGAGAAGGTGTATCAGCATATTTTGGTTTCGCATAAGCTCTTGCAATGTGGTTTGCATGAATGTCATAAATTCTTTTAGGGTTTGCTGGAGTGAGATCATCATCGTTTCAATGCCAGTTGATATATGCTGCGTTTGATCGTTCGAAGTAGTTATTTCCTGTTCTTCCCGCGTAGTAGTTGACTTTTGTGTTATTGGATTCACGCTTTTAATTCCCGATCTTAAGGCCGTAGCGAAGGAAACGCTAGGATTGGTACGATGTGTAGGAAGGGGTGCCGTGTAAGAGGGGCTCGATTGTGGCGGAGTGTGACTGGTGTGTGTGGCCTGAGCTCGTGTTGATTCTCCGTGTTTGTTAAGACGGTTCTTTAGTTACTTATATACTACACAGCCACGCGAATTCGCTGTGTGACTTCCACCGCAGTTGCTGCACATTTTAACAGAGCTTTCTTCCTTGTTCTTATGACAGTTCGCTGTGCTGTGGGCTTCACTACAGACTACGCAGATAGAGTTCAGATAGATAGAGATAGATAGATAGAGCCAGTACTTGCGTCGACGAAATTGAGCGCGCCGATGATACCGTTCCAGTTGTTGGCAAAAGTAAATTCGTCGGGTTAGGGGTGATTGACCGCTCGCTATCTGCAGAAGTCGCGGAGACGTATGAGAAGTACGCGTTGTTTCGTTGCAATGAGAGCCGGCGGCCTTGCTCGCGTTGACGATGAGCGCGAACGTCGTTCTGACTCATAGTTGTTGTTTTTATTTGCTTTTTTTTTTTTTTTTTTTTTTGTCTTTTGTTTGAAGATGTAAAAAACTACTTGTTTGTTTCAAACACAGAATATGTATTCGAGCGATGGTGCATCGCACAGAGCGTCTCTTTCGCTTTTGATTTATTTATTTGTTTTATATTAATCACCATTCACTCAAATTAACCGATACGGAGCTCGATTAAAAACACGTCTTCACACGTCAACGAACGGCGACGAAAAAAGCAATAATGGCATCAAAATTTAGTACCGTGTTATGGAGCACCAGTAGCGCCCTCGCTACCCCCCTGATTTTGTTTCTTATGATTGTGACAGCCTGGTAGTGTGTCTCGCTCTCATCGTATGACCTATTTACGTGCGCGAAGAATAGAAATAATAATTTTCAGGCATGCTCCGGTAATCGTAAGATTTTTTCGATTTCGATTTGGGCCAAATCGTACGATTTTGTTTTTAGGTGCTATGGTTTTCGCAAAATTTTTGCTTGAGTAAAATCTTGAGTTGCCACCTTTTTCACAGTTTTAATTCCGATGTTTGCAATTACTTTTTAACCGCACTTTGACCATTTAAGTAATTAAATTATATAGCATTATTTACAAAGAACACGTGTGGCCCTCCTTTTAATTAATTAATTAATTCTTTTATATTTTATAAGTACTTTTATCTGCCTGTCCACGAACAGTATGGCAACCTTTGGGATAGCTTTTGCGACGTACTTCGACCCCTTACCAAATCGTAAATTGTTGTTGCCGACGGCAACATTTTGTTTGTCAAATCTGAGGTGGGGTCAGAAATATATTTTTTATAAAATAACTAAGTGGCATTTTGTGGGGATGTGGAATTAACATCAATAGACCACTGAGTTAAATATTGTTTTCCCTTAGTAAATAAGATCTGATTTGATATAAAAAAAAGGCATTTGCTTTTCATTTCGGCCAGACAAATGTGCCAAATGTCTTACGATTTCGAAAACCAAAGCACCAATTTTACGATTTCAAATCGAAATCGTAAAAATCTTACGAATTCGATTACCTGAGCATGCCGGTTTATTTATTATGTGGAATTACATTTAGTAAAGTCAAGTAAAGTAAAGTAAAATAGTAAAATATCTCAATGTAACTTGGGGTATGAAACGGGAAATGATTCTCTGATAAAAGTATGCAACAATATCTCACTGTAACTTGGAGTATGCAACGGAGTTGTTCTCTTTTATTTATTTAAAATTCAATTATTAAAGGCTGCCGACTTGAATATTCACTAGTCAAACTTACATGGTTTAAGATACTCTGGGTTCCTAATAATAGTTGGGTGCCAATTAAGTTAATCCTATGATCCAGTATTCCTCCTTTACGGATGGTTCCGGTAGATAGGTTTCACGAAGATGATCCCCTGGTCCCGTGTTCGGATCCACGAAGATGGTTGATCCCCTGGTCCTGGGGTTACCCAGGCGGAATGTCTTCTTACGTAGATTACTGTGGAGGGCGTGACTTTGCCTCCTTTGCTGGACACTGGCCTTCGGGCTCAGCATCAAACAAAATGTACTTTACTGCAAGTCGCCGGAGTAGCTGTGTCTTTATTTCTTAAGTGCTCGCTTAGAACTGAATACAAAGAATATGGAAAATATGAATTTACCCTAGCTCCAATGCATCACGTCATAAGCTTATGGTCGGCAAGCCGACTCAGCATTTATGCAGCACAGTTCGGTACCCCGGATACTGGGTGTCCGATTGCCGCTGCTGACCGTTCTTAGCGCGGAGCGCTCAACTCAGTTGGGGCGCATCAGCATTTTTTATCTGAAGCTACTTAGTTGCTAGGGTATTTATAAATGTAAACTATATAGCTGCTGACATAAATATTTGGTAGCTCTATTAGTTGTTAACTTATTCTTTACGTAAAGTAAAGAATATATATTCTTGATCATGATCAATAGCCGATTCGATCTGGCCATGTCCGTCCGTCTGTCTGTCCGCCTGTCTGTCCGTCCGTATGAATGCTGAGATCTCAGGAACTACAAAAGCTAGAAAGTTGAGATTAGGCATACAGACTCCAGGGACATAGACGCAAGTTTGTCGATTCATGTTGCCACGCCCACTCTAACGCCCACAAACCGCCCAATACTGCCACGCCCACACTTTTGAAAAATGATTTGATATTTTTTTATTTTTGTATTGGTCTTGTAAATTTCTATCGACTTGATAAAAAACTTTTTGCCACGCCCACTCTTACGCCCACAAATTGGCAAAAATTTTCAGTGTTTAAGACTCTCCTTCGCACTTCCACCAGCTGAGTAACGGGTATCAGATAGTCGGGGAACTCGACTATAGCGTTCTCTCTTGTCGGTCACATATAAGAAGGGGAAAAAGAAAAGTAACACTAAAGAAGCGGATGTAAGGCACAGTAGAGCTGAGAAAACAAAAAAAAAACAAGCCTAGCGCAAGAACGCGCACTCGCCCTGAAGCTGTGCTAGTCAGACCAGCAGAGGGAAAGAACTATGCCGAGCTGATGTGCAACCTGCGAAAAAATCTGAAACGAGAGGATTCCGACAGTAATATACAGACGGTTAAAAAAACCAAGTCAGGTGATATGCTCTGGAACTTTCAAAAGGAAGCAAAACGGACAAACTGTACGAACACATCAAGGATACACACAAAGAGTGTGCTACAGTGAAGACCATGAAGTAATTGGTCAATCTGAGAGTTGGGGAAAACGTAATAAGGACGCAGAAGGATATAAAGTACCTAGGAGTGAGACTGGACTCAAAACTGACATTTAGCTCACACATACAAGAGACGAGGAAACGTGCAACCGCGACGACTAACTCGCTTAGCAGACTTCTGGCAAACGTGGGCGGCCCTCTACAATCAAGGCGGAAACTTTTGATGGAGGTGAATAACGCATTCATGTTGTACGGATGTGAGGTCTGGGCTAGCACCCTGGAGACCGCCTGCAGGTCTAGCATGGACTGCAAGGAAGCACGGAGAAGTGAACTACTACATTACCCAGATGCTAACAGGACACGGTTACTTTGGTGGGGGTTGTTTAGTGGTTGCAAGCCCCACATACCTTTTTTGCGACGGCAAACGGGAGATGCATGAGGCATTTCCCCTCCTCAACCCAAAAAAAAAAAAAAAATTGTAATATTATTATTATTATGGGGACTTATTTTTTCAAAATCAAAACCCCCAAAAACTGTCAATGTTGAAGACTCTCCTTCGCACTTCCACTAGCTGAGTAACGGTACAGCACGGTAATCCGTGCAGTTGACTCTGCTAGGGTCATGAGCGTTGTGAGGGCGAACCTGCAATCCAAACGTAGAGTGAGACCTCAGTGTTTTAACTTAAATCTGGCTTACTACTAAAAAATATAGCTTACTAGCAAATTAGAAGTGGGTTGATCTATTTGAGGTTGTCCTTATGAACCACCCTTCCCTTAATAAGAACAGACGTTCCCAGGTCTGCCAGCACTTTTTGTTCCGTGCATAATGGAGCTAGCTTGTTTCCTAACTTTTTATTATTTTTGACAAATACCTCTTCTCCTACCTCAAAAAGACGGTTTCCCCTAACTGTGTTACATCTTTCGATGTTGTTTTTCAGGGCCTTCATCAGCCTGTCTTTCTTGTCTAGGCAGTGATCATCGACCAGTTTCTCCTGAGTGACCGAGTGTACGGTCTTGATATATTCTACGGTTGCCCTTAAGATTAGTTCAACTGCACCGCTGTTCTATCGACATCTGGCGATTGCACGAGCTATGCAGCGGGGCCGCGTTTACAATGTCAATGTGGTAGCTGTTTTTTAGTAAAGAGGTAATAGTTTCAGAATTTAAGGCGGCCTCATTGTCGCAATATATTGTTCTGATTTTGGGGAATAAGATTACGAGTTGACGCAAGGGCCTTGTGACATTCACTATCGTTCTGGACAGCACTGGTTGTACTACTGCAAACTTCGAGAACTTGTTAACGCATGTTAAGAATAGCTTCCTATCGGTTGAGAAGATGTCAATGTTCAACATTTAACCGGTGTAACTTGGTATGGGTGTTTCCCCGAGCTCCTGTTTCTTAGGGTGCCTGTCATATTTGGCTTCAGTGCATATTCTGCAGTTTGCTAGGTTGTTCATTTTGGGGAAATAGTAATCGCGGGGGATTTGCTTGATATTTTCCTGAGCCGCTCTGTGTGCACGATTGTGTTCTGCCGTGATTATTTCTAACTGTCCGTTTTTATTCCTTAGGTCCATTACAACATTTTAACAATAGAGAAACTGTGTAGCCGGGAAATGAGCAACTAAGTCATGTTGGAAGCTTGCCAGGGTGGCTATGTCGCTGTGTATCCCATTTACGACCTCAGGGTTCACGGCTTCTTTCACTATTTTCCAAATTCTACTTTTGTCAGCGAAATTAATTAGTGGCGAGTTTTGCAAAGCTTCGTGTTAGTTGGAAACGTGCTTCTTCTATAACGATTGATTTTTAAAGCAGTTTAATGGTTGGTCTGTCGCTTCGACCGTGTAGGTCAGTGATGGATTTTTGCGTTATGATCGTCAATATAAGCTGTCCATCTGTTTATCTTCGGGTTTGGATTCCGATCGGACACCGCGAATGTCAAAGACTGATGATCAGGGTATCTGAGAACTACATCTTTGGAAGCCAAGACAACGCCAACAATGACCTTAGCTCATACAGATTTTTCGGTTGTGGGTATTCCTTTATGGCTTTTACGTTATCTGGGTCGGTTTTTGCACCCCCATTGGTAACAATAAATCCCAGATACTCAACACTATGCATAAACAAGTGCGTTGTTTCGTTGGACACCTTCATGTTGGCATCACACAGGCTTTTTAAAACCCAATCTATGTGCCAAACACGGTTTTCAGGAAAAATAATAACGTCATCTACGTAAACATAGCATGATTTGCCAATTTTTTCTCGTAAGACAACGTCGATCGCTTTTTGGAAGTTGCTTCTCGCGTTCTTCAAACCGAACGGTAATCGACAAAACTCATTCCGCCGTTTACCGAGAAAGATGTCTTCTCGCGGTCATGCTCGGCCAAGTATACCTGGTGAGAGACGGACTCTAACGTTGTAAAGTATTTGGCTTTTCCTAAAGTTGCCAGTATCATGGGAATGTTTGGCATTGGGTACTTGTCAGCAATGGTTTTTTCGTTAAGTTTCCTAACGTCTATGAAACGCTTGTTCTTATTCCCCAGATCATCATGGCCTTTTTTGTCCACAACCCATTTTGGGTGTATAATGTGTATAATGCACTTATAAAGGTGAGCAATAAACTGGACTACGTTTCTCCTGGTAGCCCCACATATTGGCCTGCAGACCCAAAAAAGATCCCAGATCTAATTGATTTCGCGGTGACAAAAAACATCCCACGCAATCTAGTAAGCGCCATAGCACTACCGGATCTCTCATCTGACCACTCGCCTTTGTTGATAAGCCTTCTTCAAAGCCCAGAAATTGCGGACCACCCCCACAGGCTGACGTCGCACAACACTAACTGGATGAAATACAGAAAGTAACTAACTCCCCAACTAAATATCGAAGCGGACATCGACTGCTCCACCGCCGCACTGGAAGAGGTACTCGTCACAGCAGCCAGGATCTCAACCCCTAAACGGAAGGATGGGGAATTTAAGAAGTTCAAAACCAACCGGCAAATTGAACAGCTGGTTCTGGAAAAGAGGCGTCTGCGACGAGCTTGGCAAACCAGCAGATCGCCATGCTCAAAGCAAAGACTTACTGAAGCCACCCGCAATCTTAGCCGGGCCCTGAAGCAAGAAGCTGAAAATGAACAACTTAAATATATTGGAAAACTCTCGCCAACTAGTACAAAGCATCCATTGTGGAGGGCTCACCCAAATCTAAGCTCTCCAATTCAAACCGTCACCCCTATAAGGAATTCTTCAGGGTGCTGGGCCCGCAGCGACAAAGATAGAGCCGAATCATTTGCCTTACATCTCAGAGGCGTCTTCCAGCCGAACCCCGCAGCAGATGATTATGTTCCTCCGCAAATCCACCTCGAAACTGAATCCACGCCAACTACATTTCAGCCGAACGAGATCACAAAAGTCATCAGGGAGCTAAAACCAAAAAAGGCTCCAGGCGGTGACCTAATAACTACAAAAATGATAATGGAACTTCCGTACTGTGCAATTAAGGTCATCTGTAAACTCTTCAATGGAATCATAAGTCTCGGCTATTATCCAAGGAAATGGAAAAAATCAATTATTATAATGATACCGAAGCCTGGAAAAGATCACACGATTCCGTAATCTTACAGACCAATAAGTTTATTATCATGCCTGTCCAAATTATTCGAAAAATGCCTTCTAACGCGCATAATACCATATATGGGAGCCCACAACATTATCCCAGCCCATCAATTCGGCTTCAGAGAAAAACACGGAACAATAGAGCAAGTAAACAGAATAACATCAGAAATTCGCACAGCCTTCGAACATAGGGAATATTGCAGCGCGATATTTCTCGACGTATCTCAAGCATTCGACCGCGTCTGGCTCAAAGGTCTCATGCATAAAATTAAAACACACTTGCCCGGGTACACTCATAAACTTCTTGAATCCTACCTCTACAATAGAGCCTTCGCAGTAAGATGTAACACAACAATTTCCGACAGCTACACTATCGAAGCTGGGGTCCCACAAGGTAGCGCACTTGGGCCAACTTTATTCGTCCTTTACACAGCAGATATTCCCACGAGCGACCGACTAACAACATCCACCTTCGCCGACGACACTGCGATCCTTAGCCGCTCCAGATGCCCAGTCCGTGCAACAACCCAACTCGCCAACCACCTCGTGGTAGTCGAGAAGTGGCTATCTGACTGGCGTATTAAAATAAACGAACAAAAGTGTAAACACATAACGTTTACCCTCAACAGACAAACTTGCCCTCCGCTCTGTATGAATAGCACGCAGATCCCCCAAGCTAATGAAGTAACGTATCTGGGCATCCACCTCGATAGACGTCTAACATGGCGCAGACATATCAAATCCAAGAATCTGCACCTAAAACTGAAAGCCAGCAGCCTCCACTGGATTATAAACTCACGATCGCCCTTGTGTCTGGACTACAAGGTCCTGCTCTACAACTCCACTCTTAAGCCAATCTGGACGTATGGCTCCCAGCTGGGGGAACGCGAGCAGAACCAACATAGACATCATACAGCGAGCCCAATCAAAGATCCTGCGAACTATCACTGGGGCACCATGGTATATTCGTAACCAAAACATCCACAGGGACCTCGGCATTCTCGCAGTAAAAGATGAAATAGACAAGCAAAAAGCGTCCTACAATGAAAAACTCTCTGTCCACCCAAATCCTCTAGCAAGGGTCTTGACTCGGGTCTCCAGCCGAACCCGCCTACAACGATCAGACCTTCCAACCCAGCCATAACTTGTCAGGGCCACTGTCTCAGTCTACATGACTCCTAGTTAGGTTATAGTATAAGATTTGATACACTTATTGTTAGTCTCGTAAATGAGAAGATTCAAAATAAAAGCAAAGCATTTAAAAAAAAAAAAAAAAAACCCATATTGGGTTGTTGTACGGCGACCTTGAAGTTCTAATAATGCCTTTCTACAATAAATCTGCGATTTTTTGCTTAACAAACTCAGACACACCCATGGGATGCGGGTATAATTTAGGGTATACCGGCTTATCATCGCTTGTGCGAATTGTGGCAAAAACAGAAGTGTTTAATGGCAGTGCCTCGTTTGAGGCTGAAAATGCCTTGGTTCTGTTTGTGATCATGTTTTGAAATTAAACTTTTACAGATTTCGGTACGGCGATGTCATTTACGTTAGTAAAATTTACATTATTGCAATTGTGATGCTGCAGCTTTTCAGAAACAGTTAAATAATTTATTGTAACTTTCTTTTATGGCCCCGACCTTGGCATTTGTAGGTTGACTGATTCCGAAGGATGACGGTTGCCTATGTTCTGTCATAGTGGAGCCAAACTCAATAGGCTCAGGTCACTGACTACGGTAGTTGTTATTGTTATGGGCAGGATTATTCTGTTGGGGCCTATTTTGTTTTTTATAGAAATGAGCCCCTGTGGCTCCTGTGAGCGGTTTTGATTTCTTTGCGGCTCCTGGGTGAGTGCCATATACTCCAAAGCCTTTGCATATGTGGCAGCAAAAGTAGTGCGTTCTATGATAGCTTCGGAATCCCTAGCTAAAGCAAAAGCCGAGGGCGATTCCTTTGGCTGCGCAGGCAAGACTATGGCCCTCAAGGGCTTCCTAAGACCAGCAATAAACGCATATAGGGCATATTCTCTAACCTCATTATTAAATAGAATAGCACTGTCCAGTTCGTTTGTCATAACGATCTTATTCGTTTGTAACGTTAATCGTTTTTCTACGTCGTCGTAGTACTGCATTAGGCTAAATTCTCCGTGCCTAACTGTTACAAGTCCGTGCCGAAGGTCGCACAGCGACGTTTTATCCGCGTAAGTGCAGTCTAATCTAGCAATAATGGCATCGAAATTCAAGATTGTGTTATGGGCAACTAATAGCCCTCTTGCCGATCCCCTGATTTTGTTTCTGATAATATGGTTTGAAAATTTCATATGCGTCTACGGCTGACTGTCGCCACGACACATAGAAGATGATCTCCTGTAAAATCTGCAATGGATTTTACAATGTCCAGCTTGACTTCACATCGAATATTTTGGACTACGGCTATTTTGTAAGTTTCCACTTGTGGTGCTTCCACGCACAAGCTTTGCATCTGCTGCTTCATCTCATTTAACTGTGATTGGAATGCCAGTGCTAGTCTAGCTTCTTGCTGGGCTAAGGCCTGGCTAACGGTTCAGATATAATTGCTTGTAACTGGGCAGCGTATATGTCTGTAGTGTTATCTGTCGTTGTAGGACGAAAGCCTTGTGTTTCTAAATCCCATCCGTTGTCACTATCGTATTCGACTTTGACATTTCTATATTCACTTTCCCAACTCATTGACCATTGATTGGCACTACATAAACTTATTTTTGACGAGCACATTGATCGAGACAACGAAATTACGTTGCGCGAGAAATAGAATGAAAGTTGACAAGGTTTCACACAAATAAAAAATAAATCTGGTTGATTTTTAAGAAATTTTTGAGCCGTAGAAAATTTGTTTTTTCAAAACATGCAAAGAAGAATAAATTATAAAAGGAATGCACTATTTTTTTTTTCACTGTTTATTTATTATATTACTCCAAGGTGAATTTACTTGAGTTAGATTTTCTTGCAAAATAACTCTCCAGGTTATGCCGTTGTCACCTCACTGCGCTTTTCCCGCGATGAATTACTTCTTTCTTATCATCCGATTGCGGTGAGGTGCAGCGGCGTTAGCGGCTGTCCGTGATTCCTTGCAGTGCAACTGCAACTTGGTTGTAGTAAAGTCTTCTTAGGATGATTACGTTTGGGAGTTACTTTCCTCCCTAATCACTGGCCTTGTGGCTCAGTAATTATACCAATGATAGACACAATTATTAGCAATGTTTTATTGTCGAACGTAAGCTTTCGTATCTTGAACAGGACTGAAGTACAAAACAAGAGAGAACGCTATAGTCGAGTTCCCCGACTATCTGATACCCGTTACTCAGCTATTGGAAGTGCAAAGGAGAATCTTCAGCACTGACAGTTTTTGGCGGTTTGTGGGCGTTAGATTGGGCGTGGCAAAAAGTTTTTTTGCAAATCGATAGAAATTTACAAGACCAATACAAAAATGAAAAAATATCAAAACATTTTTCAAAAGTGTGGGCGTGGCAGCTTTGGGCGGTTTGTGGGCGTTAGAGTGGGCGTGGCAACATGAATCGACAAACCTGCGCTGCTTATATGTCTCTGGAGTCTGTATGCCTAATCTCAATTTTCTAGCTTTTGTAGTTCCTGAGATCTCGACGTTCATACGGACGGACAGACGGACATGGCCAGATATGGTCGGCCTGTTACATACTTTTCAACGAATCTAGTATACCCTCTTACTCTACGAGTAACGCGCGTACTCGTCGTCACTGTTATGGGCATTTAGTCTCTTCAATATGTCTTCACGATTTCCCGACGTTGAGAGTCCTGCATCTCTGCATTTATGTTGCAGGTCTTTCTTGCTGACGTAATCCTTCTTTGGAGGAATGTTCGTTGCTTCGTTTCTTTGCTTTTTTTATACGGTAATTTTTCGCACGATTTCACTTATTGCGCACTATCTTATCCCACTTCTGAGAATGTCACATACACACCAAGAAATTTGGTTTGCGATGCATAAGTGTGTAAGCTTTCAGTTTGGCCAGGAATGGAAGAATCGAAACGCTATGGTATTAGGTATACTTTAATTAATTAATCAAATAAGGGATAATACACGGAGTAAGGTAAGAATAAGTTTTCATTGATGTTAACGTTTTTGCCGCTTGTTGCAATCACGTCCGCTTCTATCATTGGTTCTCTCTCATGGCATTCCATTATTATATCCGTTACTCGTAGAGTGATGGACGGACAGACGGACGGACAGACAGACGGACAGACGGACAGACGGACATGGCCAGATCGACTCGGCTTTTGATCCTGATCAAGAATATATATACCTTATATGGTCGGAAACGCTTCCTTCTGCCTGTTACATACTTTTCAACGAATCTAGTATACCCTTTTACTCTACGAGTAACGTGTATAATAACCGGGGTCCCAACATAAAGGTTCTCCGGCAAACTTTTTATTGGAAGTCGGCAAAAAACATCTTACTTGGAGCAACCGCCAGCCTCGCCGCTTTGGAATTCATTCATATTGGGAGAACTTACCCGCCCGCCAGGCATTACGGAGTAAGATCCAAATCCACAATCCTCCGGGAACGATCCCGATATCGCCGGTGTGTCCGTTCCAAGCCTACTATTTACTGAGCGCGGGAGGGCCATGTTCATTGGAGCCGCAATTTCCTTCGACAGTCGTCGATTGCTAGTCCTGGGGCTAACATTTAAAACTAAATTAGGTTTATTTATATTAATTCTTTGTTCAACTTACCTCGATCTTGGTTAATCAATCCGGAGTCAAACGCGAGCCCGAATTGTCGTCGTCGTGGAACATTGCCGCTAAATTTGGGTGGCGAGAATTTAGTTAGTCCGTCAGGGAAATATAACACATACTCACGTTTGATTCGCACATCCCTTCTTGTCCCTTGGAGCTCCTCAGGATTAGGTATGTAAACGTCCGTTTTAGAAACCGTCTTTAAAAGCACCGCCAATTGAGGGCAATTTTAGGCGCTGTCTTAAAGGCTTTCTAGACTTGTCGCTTTTACCGTTTCATAAGCAGTTGACGAAAAAGGTTGATTACAGCCTAATGAGGTTTTGATAAGGAAATTTGTATGCTATGAGCATTAGTATAATTATGTTTATGTTTATTATAAAATGAGAGCTTACCAGAATGTTTGAGTGAGTGTTCACTGTAAGGGAGATGGAGCCGTCGTAGTCGTCTGGAGCGACGCTGACGTATCGATAATGGGTGATGTCCGGTAAATCCTCCGGGCATCCTAGGTTGGGTGGGTGCGCACGACAGCAAAACTTAAAGGTTTCGTCATTTTTTCGAATTCAATGCATTTGTTTACCTTTTTCTGTTTGTTTACGTATTAGGGATCGTAGATGTGTAGAGTTGTGAGACGTCGATAGTTATCGATATGGATGTTGCGAGCTGTGTGGTAAGAGGAATTGCCCCAAATAAGAGATTCAAGCAGTTCGTAACATAATGACACCCAATATAAAACAAAAGAAATTGTCGAGACGACGGCGTCTGGCTTCCAGGCTTGATTGCAATTGCGGAATGGGGTGACAGGCAGGACAGGCGGCTTTGCAGCAATAAAAGCTGAAAATTTGCTGCTGGATCCAGATTTAGCCATCCTTTGGCAGCAACCAAAATTTATCCAGTTTACCACTGTAATCATAACATACAAGCACATTGTAGCACTCTGTTGCAAAGTGTGCATAAACAGTGCAGCCCAAGTACGCGTAATACGAGCATCCACTTGAAGGCTAACATACCTAAATGCATAGTCAGCATTCTCACGTTGGCCAAACGCTGATCGCTTAATATGTGTGCCTATAGCACTCCTCCTCCTCCAGCACCGTGGCTCGCCGACAGTTCATATATATATATATAAGATATGCATATAAGCGTCTGCTCCTCAAATTAGACTAAGAAACCTTTGTATGAAGATCATAAAAACTTCGAATGGAGCGGGACCTTCCCTGCTCCACTAAATAAAATAATCACCCGAATAACCAAACAGTGACCTTATTAATACATGGCGACCGTGAGGCAGGAGCCTACAACAAAAGCAATAAAAACGGCCAGGGTCTACTGCTAAAATTTGTGGTGGAACTTGGAATGGCATACTGGACTTTAATAATACTTGGAATGGCATACTGGAAATTATAAATACATGGCAATTACTAAAGACCTGAGTGAGTAGAGTGTGTGTGTAATGGAAAGATACCGCGGCGGAGTAAGAAACAAAATGAAAAAAGAATAGCGCACTTAATGTGTAAAACACCCCCCTCGGTCGGAAGTTCACCTGCGATGACTAGTTTCATCTCCCCAGTTTAAATATCGAAAAGGAAATATAAAAATTGGTGGTCTGTGAAGTAGGGACTAGAAAACTTTGTTCAGTGTTCTGTTGGCTTTCATTTACCTTTTTTTTTTTGTTTTGGTATATATCCTACTTATTTTCATATTTATTTCCATTCAATTCAATATCGTTAGGCGTATTTATTTATTTTAATAATGCAAATAATGTCAAAGAATAAGCGTTGGGGCTGGGCAAGACCACCATTTGAGGTCGAAAGGTCCTGCTGGTCTGGTCAACAGTTGTCGAGGGGGCGGCCGGATTATCGCGTTTGTGGCTGTCTGGGGGTCTACCCAGAACGCCGGTGGCCAAGTTGGTCGGATTAGGGATCAACCGGCTCCTGGTCAGGATCACCGCTCGCCAAGGAATTTGAATCTAAGACCATCTTCGAGGAAATGGGTCAGCCGCGGGTTCAGGATCAGGAAAGGCAGAGTTACGTAAGGGACACCGCAGCAGAGTCGTACTGCGCATCGCATGAGTCCGGAGCTGGCCAATTGCTGAGGGAGGAGATCCGAAACGGTTTTCTCGACATGATGCGGTTGCCTAATGCTGAAGCCGACCGAGAAAGGCCAGCCGCTGTTGAAGGAATTGGATCGGCGTGCACATGCTCAAGGCAGACAGCCAGGTGTAAGGTAGCTTGTCGTGGACCTACCGTCGATCTCAACCTAAAAGTAGGCACGTTAATTGGCCGTTCTAGGCGACGGGAATAATGTTAATAAAGCCCATTATGTAAGACATTTCTCCAAATGATGGACTTTTAGAATTCAGACTCGGGGTCCCGACCCGAAGCATTTGGTCAGCGAGCAGTTCGTTATTTAAAATACAACCATTTCCATCAAAACTCTATTCAGCAACACTGATTCGGATCAAAACGGATTCAAAACTGAGATTTAGCATCCGCTGGACGGCAGCCGTAAATTATTTATATTTTTTCTACATTCAGTGCCAACCCCTATAGGGTAGGTGTTGTGCTGTACTGTGACCAAAGATTTTTTAAGGCCTGTCACAAAATATTTAATTTTAATTAACGAAATAAATTACCTGAAAGAATAAAATATTTTTCTTTAAACCTGACACCCTTCAGTTACAATTGTTACAAAAATATACTTATATTTACTAATGGTGTAAAAATAAGCACCATTTCTAGCTTCAAAGCGAACGGTCGTGTTTTTTTTCTGCGCTTCGAACTTATTTTTGTTTTGCTAAATCCAGCGGTGGAATTTAACAAATTCTATAATAATTCAATTTCGTAATCCGTACTAGTTAAAGTTCCGTTCGCTTCGCGAGTGAATCTTTTGTGATAAGTGAATTATTTTAATAAATTAATTCAATCTGTTCTCTTTCTGTCTTTGCGTTTTGTTTACTCTCTCTTTCGTGCGTTGTCCGTAGTGCTGTTTGGTATTGTTTTTGTACTTAACTGCACGGTGCACCCGCTCTCTCGCTCTCCCACACAAAATCCTAAAGTGCAGACTGCACATTTTCTGATTTTGTCTTTTGGTACAGTGGTCAAAACCCAATTAAACATGGAAACCAATGTTGTCTGCTTCCATAACAAATGCCGTCAGGTAATAAAGCCTGAGCAGCCAAAAATGACCTGTTGGCTATGTGGTAGAATGGTACACACAAAGTGTGCTGGTTTTAACGGCCGAACAAGTGATGACCTAGCTAAAGGCCCTAATCTAAAATACTGTTGTGATACTTGCCTAGGAGTTGCGAATGAAATGCAGCTCTTTATGCGCCAAACTAAAGGTGGCTTGAAAGTACTGATCAGCAGTTTTGGCGTGGCTAGAGATAGTTTTCGTCGAGCTGATGATCTTCTTTCTGCGCTTGATTCACAATTTAATAGCCTCAAACTATTAGAAGAATCTCCAAAGCGCAAGAAAGCCGCTGGGGAAGGGGAATGCCCCGCAACCTTCGGCAAGTGATCAACAGGACTCCACAGCTGATCAGTTGACGATCGCAGCAAACCCGCAAATGTTGCTTAGATCGGCAGCTAAAAAAGATTCTGTGCAATCCGATCAATCGGTTGTAGAGGGAGTCCAGCCTGGGATTGCTACAGATTCCGTTTTGTCCGCACTTCTTCTCAACCGGTGATTCCACCCGTCCCGAATTGTTTACCACCACAAAGAATTATTGAGTCCGGTCTACCGGCTCAAGTCGGCACTTCAGAAATACAACCTGCAGTGCCAAAACCCCTCTCGGTGGTTCCACTAAAGAAACAAATTTTTGTTTCTCGGCTTTCCCCTGATCAAACATCATCTGATGTACTGTCTTATATACAAAACAAAAGCCGACAACATAAAAGTGGAAAAATTTAACTTTTCTTATGCTAGGGACATCTCATCTTTCAAGATAACTGTCCCAAATGAACTATTCTCAACCATATGTTCAGGTGATTTTTGGCCGGAAAGTATGATTGTGAAAGAGTTTGAAGCTAAGATTAAAAATAGAAAAAAGGGCCCGTGGGAATTAAACTTCCCACAAGTGGCCAGATCACTGCCCCATTCTCCTCTACTACTTCTACTTCTTTATCTAAAAAAAAACTAAAATCTAGTCTCACTATCTGTTATCAAAATGTAAGAGGCTTGTGTAGTAAGCTAACTAATTTGTATTCTAATAGCCTTTCCTTTGCATCCCATATTATTGTGTTTACAGAGACTTGGTTAAAACCGGAGATACTTAACTCCGAAGTTTTCCCAGGTATGTACACAGTTTACAGGCATGATCGTCCCTCCAGGCGGGGAGGGGGAGTCCTAATTGCTGTTAGGTCTACCCTCACGTCAGAGGAGGTACTTTTTGATGAGTTCCGTAACTTAGAATTCTTATGCGTAAAGCTGTCATCATCTGATAGCTATGTTTATATTAAGTGCTCGTACATTCCGCCGTCTTCTGAAATTCCTGAATATATTAACCATTTGTCCGCTATCCAATCCGTTTCAAACAGACTGTCCGATAGGGACCAACTAGTTGTTCTAGGTGACTTTAATATACCAGACACTAAGTGGTCCACAGAAGAACAGTCGAATATTCTCCTGCATATAGCACAGCATGACTTTATTGACGGCTTGCTTGCCATATCGTTGTCGCAAGTTAATTATATTCGAAATTCTCTTGGTCGTTTATTGGATCTATGTTTTGTTACAAGTCCTGAAAGTGTGTTTCTGACTAGAGTAGCACCTCTTAGTCAACAAGAAGATCCATACCATCCTACTTTCGAGGTGACAATCGACACTGGAACCGTAATAAAAGAGAGGCCAAAAAAGTCAAGCAAACGAATTCATTGTTTTCGTAAGGCAAACTTTCGGAGGCTACATCTTTTTATATCTGGCTTTAATTGGTCCGATCTATATTCTTGCAACATAATGGCCGATGCCATAGATATTTTTTATACTGCAATTAAATCATTTTTCAACTCTTGTGTTCCGATATACTATCCGTCTACCTCTAACAAAACTCCTTGGTTTAATAAAGACTTGACACATCTAAGAAATGTTAAGACCAGACTTTATATAAAATTTAAAAATACCGGTTCTGAATCTACATTCTCTAAATATGTAAGTGCTCGGTTAAATTTTACCGTGCTTAACGCTCAGTGTTATAAGAATTATTTAAACCGTTGTAAGTTCCAGTTCGCACAGGATCCCAAACAGTTTTATAATTTCGTTAACACTAAGCGCAAAACAACCAGTTACCCTTCCTCGCTATTTTTTGAAAATAATTCGGTAACATCGGATCAGGCAATAGCCGATCTATTTGCCAAGTTTTTTCAAACTACATATTCTACGTTACCTCATTCTGAACGGCCTTACTCTTACGCGGTATCAAAGTCAAATTTAATATTCTGTAACACTTTAAACGAAAGCTTACTGCTTTATGATCTTCAGCGAGTTAAGCCTGTCTATTCGCCAGGTCAAGACGGAATTCCAGGCTGTGTGCTTAGATTCTGTGCGGAAGCCTTGTGCAAGCCTCTACTAAAACTGTTTAACTTATCTCTGGAATCTACACAGTTCCCCCAAATATGGAAGGAGTCCTTTGTATGCATAGAAATAGTTTGCTGGCAATTTTAGAGTCGCAAAATCGAATTTTTGTGAACTTCTGAACAAGTGCAACACTCACAAAGAGAGCCAAAAGAATCGTTTGCTGTGGTATTGCCCAGGTTTAATCCTGAACGTGCGGGATCAGACGCCCAATCCTGGTGTTCAACGGTGAACTACATCTTGTCTGAAAACCAACTGGAAGGCAGCGCTCTTGTGATGACCCTCAGTAAATCACTGGAAGAAGCGCGTCTCATTGGTGTCACAACTTGCTTTCCTGGTATATCTGGACACAGTTCCCAGAATTGTTTCTGCAACATTTTGCGGGAACAGAAACATTAGCGGCAGCTTTTATGAATCTGCTAAATGGACGCCCCGCGGAAGGCAAGTGCCTTTCGTTATATGGAAGCCGAATGGGTTACTTCGCTTATGGCCAAATGGAAGACGCTGAGTGTGGAGCAAATTGCAGTGTCCATTACACTGGCGCATGCAGCTGGAATTGACAGGCGTTTAGTTTTCACTTCCGACATCAACACTCGGAACGAGCTGCATCAAGAACTGAAGGTCTATTCATTTGACGCCAAACCGAGCCACCTTTCAAACGATGGTACATCAGAGCCGCCAGGAAACGAGCTAAGCCCCACTTTAAGTGTCATAACTGCGGAAAGCCTGGTCACAAAAAGGCGGACTGTCGATCAAAAACAATGGCAGTGCACGTCCAAGCAACCCGGCAAGCAACCTTCAGGGAAAGACCGGTCTACTTTGACTTGTTTCAATTGCGGAAAAGCTGTATGTCCTGATCGTCAGGAGCGTTCGTCGTCTTTCAAAAACAACATTGTAAAAGATGTCAACATCTGTACCATTTTTGAACCTGTAGGAACGTTTTCCTCAATCTGGTGAGTCGTTCCAATTTTGTTTTGATTCTGGAGCTGAGTGTTCACTCATCAAGGAGGCTACTTCGCAGAGGCTATCTGGATCCAGAATGGGCAACGTAGTTATTTTAAGGGGTCTTGGTAGCAATACTATTTGTAGCACCTTGCAGATATTGGCCAATGTTTGATTTGTAAACGTTCATATGAAATATTGTTTCATGTAGTGTTAGACAATTATATTAAGTATGACGCTCTGATTGTCGAGATATTTTGAGCCAGGGAGTCGGTGTGAAAATAACATCAAAATCACTTACTACGTTTAATGAAAATCTATATTGGCTGTTGAAGTTTCCGAAAAGAATCCTGATTTGGCTAGCGTTGGCACCGATCTGCATGGACCAGATAGAGAACAATTTTTTTTTTTTTTTTTTTTTTTTTTTTTTTTTGACGCGCGAGTCCCACGGCCACACCTCCCGCCCAACCGACCGAGGGGCGCTGCCGTGTATCGTACGGCTCGAATCGCGGGCAGATAGACGCGATATAGAAGACATTAAAGGACGAGGAAATATATGTATGCTAGTATATAGTAATATCTAAGAATTCGTTTAAGTACGTTAGAATTGATCGCTTTAAAAACGGCAGAGAGTCAGAATTATAGATAATAGGATAGAATCTATTATAGTCAGAACGTAATACTCTGTAGGGATCATGCAACTCATAGTTAGATCTACAATGATTTAAAATTAGAGGTACGTAATTTCTAGTAAATCTGCTTGGAACAGTGAAGTTTAGCCGACTAACCAAGTCGGGACTATCCACTTAACCACGAATAAGGTTAAAAATAAAGACTGTTCCAAGCATCGTTCTACGGTTAGCTAAGGAGGGTAAGTTAATTAACATTAATCTATTCGAATAAGGAGGTAATCTACGGTTTGCATCCCAATTAAGGCGCCGTAAGGCAAAAGTAAGAAGTTCTTTTGAACCGATTCAATGCGGTCCGAGTAAACTTCATATTGTGGACTCCAACAGGTGATCCATACTCGAGGATCGGACGGACTAGAGAAATAAATAATGTTTTGGTCATGTAAGGATCATCAAATTCCTTTGACCACCGTTTTATAAAACCAAGCACACCCCTGGCCTTATTGACAATAGACGAAAAATGGTCTGAAAATTTAAGTTTAGGGTCCAGAATTGAGAATTGAGTTGGCACGACAAAGGTCATAACTTTACACTTAGAGCCATTTAAGTTTAATACGTTATCACCGGCACCAGGTTTGAAAGCAATCTAGATCGGATTGTAAGTCCAAATGGCGAGAAATGTCCTTATATTGCAAGCATAATTTTACATCATAAGCGTACATTAGTACACGCGAATGATTTATTATTAAGGGAAGGTCGTTAATAAATAAGGTAAAAAGGAGCGGACCTAGGTGGCTCCCTTGTGGGACGCCGGATGTGACTCGGAGAATACAAGAAAGAGAATTTTTAAAGAGGACCGTTGCGTCCTGCTATTCAGATAACTTAGAATCCAATTTAGGAGATCAACAGGGAAACCTAATAAATCAAGTTTTTTTTATTAAAAGTGAATGATTAACAGAGTCGAATGCTTTACGGAAATCCGTATAAATGACATCTGTTTGAAGATTATTTTTGAAACCCTGTACTACGAAGGAGGTTAGCTCCAGAAGGTTAGTAGTTGTTGATCTGCGTTTCATGAACCCATGCTGACATGGTGAAATAATTGACCTACAAAGGTGCTGCAAATGAGGAGTGATAACGTTTTCGAAAAGCTTAGGGATAGCAGACAATTTGGAGATTCCTCTGTAATTGCTTGCATCCGATTTGCTACCTTTTTATGGAGAGGGATCACAAAGGACTCCTTCCATATTTGGGGGAACTGAGTAGATTCCAGAGATAAGTTAAACAGTTTTAGTAGAGGCTTGCACAAGGCTTCCGCACAGAATCTAAGCACACAGCCAGGAATTCCGTCGGGACCTGGCGAATAGACAGGCTTAACTCGCTGAAGATCATAAAGCAGTGAGCTTTCGTTTAAAGTGGGACAGAATATTAAATTTGACTTTGATACCGCGTTATAGTAAGGTCGTTCAGAATGAGGTAACGTAGAATATGTGGTTTGAAAAAACTAGGCAAATAGATCGGCTATTGCCTGATCCGATGTTACCGAAGTATTTTCAAAAAATAGCGAGGAAGGGTAACTGGTTGTTTTGCGCTTAGTGTTAACGAAATTATAAAACTGTTTTGGATCCTGTGCGAACTGGAACTTACAACGGTTTAAATAATTCTTATAACACTGAGCGTTAAGCACGGTTAAATTTAACCGGACACTTACATATTTAGAAATATAGCTTTAGAACCGGTATTTTTAAATTTATATAAAGTCTGGACTTAACATTTCTTAGATGTGTCAACTCTTTATTAAACCAAGGAGGTTTGTTAGAGGACGGATAGTACATCGGAACACAAGAGTTGAAAAATGATTTAATTGCATTATAAAAAATATCTATGGCATCGAGCCATTATGTTGCAAGAATATAGATCGGACCAATTAAAGCCAGATATAAAAAGATTTAGCCTCTGAAAGTTTGCCTTACGAAAACAATGAATTCGTTTGCTTGACTTTTCTGGCCTCTCTTTTATTACGGTACCTGTGTCGATTGTCACCTCGAAGTTGGATGGTATGGATCTTTAGGTTGACTAAGAGGTGCTACTCTAGTCAGAAACACACTTTCAGGACTTGAAACAAAACATAGATCCAATAAACGACCAAGAGAATTTCGAATATAATTAACTTGCGACAACGATATGTCAAGCAAGCCGTCAATAAGTCATACTGTGCTATAGGCAGGAGAATATTCGACTGTTCCTCTGTGGACCACTTAGTGCCTGGTATATTAAAGTCACCTAGGACAACTAGTTGGTCCCTATCGGACAGTCTGTTTGTAACGGATTGGATAGCGGACAAATGGTTAAATATTCAGGAAATTCAGAAGACGGCGGAATGTACGAGCACGTAATATAAACATAGCTATCAGAAAATGACAGCTTTACGCATAAGAATTCTAAGTTACGGAACTCGTCAAAAAGTACCTCCTCCTGGAGGGACGATCATGCCTGTATACTGTGTACATACCTGTGAAAACTTCGGAGTTAAGTATCTCCGGTTTAACCAAGTCTCTGTAAACACAATAATATGGGATGCAAAGGAAGACTATTAGAATACAAATTAGTAAGCTTACTACACAAGCCTCTTACATTTTGATAACAGATAGTGAGACTAGATTTTAGTTTTTTGAAGATAAAGAAGTAGAAGTAGTAGAGGAGGAATATTGTTGTCAATAATACAAAAATATTCAGTGTCATTCATAAATGGAATTCCCCAAAGCCGTGTGACTACGGGACAGTTAGAAATTCGCTTGATCGATCAAAATAAGACGGTTCAAAAGCGCCCATATAGGTTGAGTGTAGACTAAAAGGAAAAAGTTCGGCATTTAATCCAACAGCTGTTGGAATCAAACATTTTTAGACCCCCCATTCCTCCCCTTTGCGAGCCCAATGTTACTTGTCCGAAAAAAAAATGGTACTGACCGCCTCTGCGTGGATTATAGAGAGCTAAACGCAATACCGTTTCTGACAAGTACCTTTTGCCGCTAATTTCTGATCAAATAGCTAGGCACTCAGCCTAGGTTTTTCAGCTGTATTGACATGGCAAGCGGATTTCACCAGATCCCTATTCACCCGAATTAAGTCGAGCGAACGGCGTTTGTCACCCCAGAAGGCCAGTACGAATATTTGACTATGCCATTCGGGGTTAAAAACGCACCTTTCGTATTCCATAGAGCTATTAATCGTGCCTTAGGTGATCTTACCCATTCATATGCCATTGTTTATATGGATGACGTAATGATAACTGCACGTACAAAAGAAGAAGCTTTTGAAAGATTGCGAATAGTATTGCAAACTCTTATGCATGCTGGATTTTCTTTTAATATTACAAAATGTTCCTTTCTTAAGTCTTGTGGTGAATATTGGGCTTCGAGGTAAAGGCAGGTGAGATCCGACCGAATCCCAGGAAAAATTCGAGCCCTTTTGAGTTGCCACCCCGCAGTCCGTCACTCAGTTGAGACAATTTATTGGCCTAGTCTCATATTTCGACAATTTGTACCCAGTTTTCACAACTGATGAAACTTCTTTACGGCCTTACTTCAAAGAGCAAGTCATTTTGTGGGAATTGGAGCATGAGCAAATACGGCAAAAGTAATGTGGCGACCGGCGTTGCCAACAACCAAGCATCGGGAGAGCAGCGACGGGAGAGACGCTACCGATGGCCTAGTGTCGGAGTGATTACTCCTTATTACTCCTGAGCGGACTGCCAAGCAGCGTGGATGTGCGAATACCATAATCGGAATAAACGAACTGAATATAATATATATATATTATCTATAAATCATAACGCGTGTTACTCTTAGTAGCGGGTCATTACATTGGCGACGAGTAAAAAATCGGTAAATGATAATGATAATAACTAAAACTTTGGTAAATTTGATGATTAGGAAAAAGGCGTGAATTACGGTAAACGAGTGGCGTGATATAGGCTGTGCGTGAGTGTGTGTGTGATGGAACGTGCCTACCGGCATATACACATAAAATGTGGAAAAGAGGAGAGAAGGAATAAGCTGCGAGAGTGCAGATTGCACGTGGCCAACATAAATGACGTTAAGCACAAAGCAGAATGAGTAAATGCACAATTTTTCGCTCACTCTCATCCAACACACATGCACTCCGACAGATAGGCTGAGTGAAGAGATTCGCAAGCTTAAGAGAAAGTGAGTTAGAGAGACACTCTCTAGCAACCAGGATATAAGAAAATAACCAATAAGAGTAAATACTCTTTACAAGCTTGAAGGTGAGCTGGAGAGAAATTTCTCTAGCAACCAAAGAGTTGCAAGGGCCGAGTACGCATTATAAGCTCTAAGAGAGGAGCCGAGTAGTGGTACAAGCCAAAGCATATTTTGAAAAAAAAGAAAAGAAACAGAACACGAAATATATAAATAAATAAATATTTTAATAATTAAAAAAAAAAATTTAATTTAAAAAAAATAAAAACGGAGGAAAAAGGAAAATATTACAAGCTTTTAAGAAAGAGCTGGGTATCGGTTTGAGTTGCAAACAAAAAGGTTAAAGGTCGGGTGGAGCAGTATTCTCTCCACAAGCCAAAGAATTCATAAAATTTAAAAGGAAAAACGGAAACAACAAACCCCAAATGTAATGGGAGGTATTATTGAACTGAGGCTGGGTAATATTACAAGCTCCTAAGAGAGCCGGGTATTAATTACAAGTCAAGTCGTAATCTAATAATGTCTTTCGTCATAAACCCCAATTCTAGGTCCCGTATTGAAAATGACCGACAGTATAATTAAACCGTTTCTTTTTTTTTTTTTTTAAATGCTTTGCTTTTATTTATTGAATCTTCTCATTTACGAGACTAACAATAAGTGTATCAATCTTATACTATAACTAACTAGGAGTCATGTAGACTGAGACAGTGGCCCTGACAAGTTATGGCTGGGTTGGAAGGTCTGATCGTTGTAGCGGGTTCGGCTGGAGACCCGAGTCAAGACCCTTGCTAGAGGATTTGGGTGGACAGAGAGTTTTTCATTGTAGGACGCTTTTTGCTTGTCTATTTCATCTTTTACTGCGAGAATGCCGAGGTCCCTGTGGATGTTTTGGTTACGAATATCCATGGTGCCCCAGTGATAGTTCGCAGGATCTTTGATTGGGCTCGCTGTATGATGTCTATGTTGGTTCTGCTCGCGTTCCCCACAGCTGGGAGCCATACGTCCAGATTGGCTTAAGAGTGGAGTTGTAGAGCAGGACCTTGTAGTCCAGACACAAGAGCGATCGTGAGTTTATAATCCAGTGAAGGCTGCTGGCTTTCAGTTTTAGGTGCAGATTCTTGGATTTGATATGTCTGCGCCATGTTAGACGTCTATCGAGGTGGATGCCCAGATACGTTACTTCATTAGCTTGGGGGATCTGCGTGCTATTCATACAGAGCGGAGGGCAAGTTTGTCTGTTGAGGGTAAACGTTATGTGTTTACACTTTTGTTCGTTATTTTAATACGCCAGTCAGATAGCACTTCTCGACTACCACGAGGTGGTTGGCGAGTTGGGTTGTTGCACGGACTGGGCATCTGGAGCGGCTAAGGATCGCAGTGTCGTCGGCGAAGGTGGATGTTGTTAGTCGGTCGCTCGTGGGAATATTGCTGTGTAAAGGAGAATAAAGTTGGCCAAGTGCGCTACCTTGTGGACCCCAGCTTCGATAGTGAGCTGTCGGAATTGTTGTGTTACATCTTACTGCGAAGGCTCTATTGTAGAGGTAGGATTCAAGAAGTTTATGAGTGTACCCGGGCAAGTGTGTTTTAATTTTATGCATGAGACCTTTGAGCCAGACGCGGTCGAATGCTTGAGATACGTCGAGAAATATCGCGCTGCAATATTCCTATGTTCGAAGGCTGTGCGAATTTCTGATGTTATTCTGTTTACTTGCTCTATTGTTCCGTGTTTTTCTCTGAAGCCGAATTGATGGGCTGGGATAATGTTGTGGGCTCCCATATATGGTATTATGCGCGTTAGAAGGCATTTTTCGAATAATTTGGACAGGCATGATAATAAACTTATTGGTCTGTAAGATTACGGAATCGTGTGATCTTTTCCAGGCTTCGGTATCATTATAATAATTGATTTTTCCATTTCCTTGGATAATAGCCGAGACTTATGATTCCATTGAAGAGTTTACAGATGACCTTAATAGCACAGTACGGAAGTTCCATTATCATTTTTGTAGTTATTAGGTCACCGCCTGGAGCCTTTTTTGGTTTTAGCTCCCTGATGACTTTTGTGATCTCGTTCGGGCTGAAATGTAGTTGGCGTGGATTCAGTTTCGAGGTGGATTTGCGGAGGAACATAATCATCTGCTGCGGGGTTCGGCTGGAAGACGCCTCTGAGATGTAAGGCAAATGATTCGGCTCTATCTTTGTCGCTGCGGGCCCAGCACCCTGAAGAATTCCTTATAGGGGTGACGGTTTGAATTGGAGAGCTTTAGATTTGGGTGAGCCCTCCACAATGGATGCTTTGTACTAGTTGGCGAGAGTTTTCCAATATATTTAGTTGTTCATTTTCAGCTTCTTGCTTCAGGGCCCGGCTAAGATTGCGGGTGGCTTCAGTAAGTCTTTGCTTTGAGCATGGCGATCTGCTGGTTTGCCAAGCTCGTCGCAGACGCCTCTTTCCAGAACCAGCTGTTCAATTTGCCGGTTGGTTTTGAACTTCTTAAATTCCCATCTTCCGTTTAGAGATCCGGTAGTGCTATGGCGCTTATTAGTTGCGTGGGATGTTTTTGTCACCGCGAAATCAATTAGATCTGGGATCTTTTTTGGGTCTGCAGGCCAATATGTGGGGCTACCAGGAGAAACGTAGTCCAGTTTATTGCTCACTTTATAAGTGCATTATACAGTTGCCTTCCTTGGGAGTCACGAGGCCGTGATCCCCAGTGCGTGTGTTTGGCGTTGTAGTTCTGCGGCTATGAGGCGATCCCCCAGAGTGTTGTAGAGTCCATGAAGTGACTTCAGAGATATTAATCGAGGTGGGCAGTAGACAGCGGCAATGCAAAGGTTGCCGTTTCCTGAGATACTTTTATGGACGTCGCTTGCAGGTATTTGTTGCAAACCTTTGATGAAGTGGTGTTTGATGCGTTCTCTGATTAAGATGCCCGTTCCGCCGTGGGCTTGCCATCCGGATGATCTGTGCGGTAAAAGGTATAACCTCTTATATGGAAGTTATATCTCCCTGTGAGGTGCGTTTCAACCAGCAGCATGGCGTCGATGTGATTTACGTTTAGAAATTGAGTTATTTCAAGTTTATGCCGTGAAATGCCGTTGGCATTCCACATGGATATACGTAGGTTAGTCATTTATTATTTTGGACTGTTGTGCTACAAGCAACTGAATTACCATGTTCTGGTTCTGAACAGGGTTTGCTGGTTGTTTTCATGAATGAATAAGTTCCATCATACTTTGTTGTGTAGCATATCTACCTTCCATATATCAAAATGGGTATGTCTTAACGTTTGTACTAGTCACATTGTGCCAGACTAAATAAAGACATACAATACCCAAATGACCAACACAATAATATAAGCATTCCAGCGCCCAAGAAATATGATCGAACGCTTATACATAAGCCGATCGCGGAGCCTGGGAATGGCTGAGCATGCACTTTGCAGCTCAAGTGGTCAAGCATACATAACATATGCATGCCTTCTGCATACATATGTATATGTATAAATGCAATTCAGAAATATATAGAGATAAGCAATATATGTGCGGGTTAGCTGAACCCAAAATCAGCTCAGAGATTCATTCAATAAGAACCATGAAGTGACGGATCGCTCTCTCTCTCTTTTGACAAAGATATATTATATTAATTACATGGCGATAATATATATTACATGGCGACCGTGACAGGATAACATGGCGATAATATATATTACATGGCGACCGTGACTTAAAGAACAACTGTGAGTGAAATTTTGATTTCTGGCAGTGTATGCAGCGCACCACCCGGAAGGGGAAGACCTCCGCACAGCCGTCTACATCATAAACGGCAAATTATAATTTGTACAATCCGGAAGAGAACCCGGACCGAAGTGATTTAATGTGTAAAAAAAATACCGTTTAAATGAATGGCGGATGAGCAGAATTCGAAAAGCGGAGCCAAAAAGGCAGAAAGATCCGCCAACATTAAAAGAAGCTTTAGAAAACCCAACAGACGGACCACGCCCACTCACAATAGCTGAGTATCGGGCTCGACAGCAAAAGAAATAATTAAAAACATAAAGAAGTGGCGTCGGGTCAAGCTTCTCCACAACCGGCGGCTGGTCAAAGAAATGACCCAGCTCGCCAAAGATGAAGGACCGGCCAACGCTACAAGAGCGTTTGGAACAATTGGAAGAAAAACTTCGCACTGGTGCGAAGTAACGCAACGGGCTGCAAATTTTGCCAATGCCCCATTTGCCTAACAAGGCAGCCGAAAAACGCTACAAAGAGCGCATCCAAGAAGACAAGTTTCCAAGTTTCGCAAGGTGCGAAATAACGCAAACGGGCTGCAAAATTTTGCCAATGCCCAATTTGCCTTAGTTTTTTAACTTCTAAATTCAAGCCGATGCGGGAAACCGCTGCTTGAAAATACTAATCTCTGTTAGGCTTTTACTACAATGTGGTTGGATTTTTAATTTTTTTTTAAAAATTTGTAATTAAATCTGTAAGCCAACCACATTAACTCACACATAACTTTTTCACACTCAAAAAAAAAAAGGTTTTGGTACAATGACAAGCGTAAATAAAAAAAAAAAAGAGAAAATTTTAATTTTATTTTCATTGATTTCGTAGAAGAAATAGAATACTAATTTTTTTTTCTTTAATGAAAGGTTCCATTGAATACATAATTTAAAATGGGATGGTTTAGCTCTAGCAAGGAGGCAAGTGACAACACTGCAATGTAGTAAATGAGGTAAAATAATCGATATGGGAAGATATTGAATCCTTGCGACTTTTACTACTAATTATAACAGTAGTTCTAGTTCTAACAATTTTTGCTTACTTTATGTTAAGCATAATAAAATTATAAAAAAAGAATATGTCAGCAGGGCAACCATCTAGATCTGGTTTAAAAAAAAAAAAAGAAATGATCAAGAAGCTACAATCTAAGAATGGAATGGAGCGAAATAGCGAAACGCTTGACGACTTTCGCTATAGATTTGACAAATCTTACAAATGCATTAATAGAGATGCAGTAATTAACAGAGACCCGAAAAGCCACACAAAATTGTAGTAGGCGAATATAATAATAGTTACTTTAGTAAATAACTATAAAAATAGATTCACACCTGAGCACTGCAACAAATGTCTAAGGGTATAAAATCCCTTAATACAAGATTAAATAATATCAAAACAGGAGACATATTGCAATTACGTGCCAGAAAGCCTAGATCAATTGGTGGAATTCGATCCTGACCAGTTCAAAGGGCTAGATGAATCTATTCAAACAGGCGACGCTGAATCCGATAGTGACATTGAAACACTAGAGGAAAGCGATCAATCGAATTTAAGCCTGAACCAATAACAATTTCCGAAATGGCTCAGACAGTAACAGAATTCATCAGGCTAGCCACATTCTGATACCAGAGTTTGATGGTAGGCATGAAAATCTGCAAAGCTTCTTAGACGCTCTAGGTCTATTAGACAGCTTAAAGGGCGCTCATGAGACAACAGCCGTAGCCTTATAAAAACAAAACTTAAAGGCCATGCTAGGAATCTCATCAGTAATGAGCAAACAATTAATGAATTATTGCCCAACTGTCGATGCAGTAAAAGGAGAATCGGTAGAAGTCATATCTGCCAAGCTCCTCAATCTCAACAGAAAAACAAACGGCCAACCAGTACACCCAAGAGGTGGAAAAACTGACGAGGCCTTGAGGCGCCTATATCAGTGAAGGTATCAGCCAATCCATTGCAAATAAATCAGCACTACAGCAGCTGTAAAGGCCATGACACAAAATTGCTCCATCGATAAAGTTAAACTTATCATGCAAGCAGGCACATTCACAACATGAATGAAGCCATCTCAAATTGTCAACTCTTGCACCGAGATAACAGGTCAAGTAACACTGTTCTCCATTATCGACGAGGTGCAAATAACAATAATAGAGGAGGCGAGGTTATATCGTGACAGAAATAACTACCACAACAATTACAACGAGGTAGAGTTACAACATAATAACTATAATTACCGTGGAGGAAGACGAGGTCAAAACCAAGGAAGAGGCCGAGTTAACTCCAATCAGAGCAATAACACACAATGTGAGGATGTTGCAAATACGTCGGAAAACTCACAGAACCCTTTAGGAACAATCAATAAATGCAAAAGTTCATACCATCAATTATAGTCTTAATACATTCGTAACCTTCTATATAATTCAACTGAAAATAAACTAACATTCCTCATAGATACGGGGTGCAGAAATCTCACTTTTAAAAGTAAATTTGATACTTCAAATTCACGATGAAAAATAATAAACATCGAAGGCATAGGCCAAGGCGTAATAAAATCTCATGGAACAACTCAATAGAACTTCGATCAACAAAATATATTATTCCACATGAATTTCATTTGGTAGACTCAAATTTTTCAATACCATGTGATGGAATAATAGGAATTGACTTTATAAAAAAATTCAATTGCCAACTAGATTTCAAACCAAGTGAAGACTGCTTATAATTAGACCCCAAAATTTAAATTCCAATATACGTTCCGATAACATATAGCGCAGGCAACAATACAGTCCCTTCTGCCACCAGATCACAAGTATTCGAAAAATAGACATTAATACCGTAATGATTAATTTTCGTTCCTAATCAGGAAATACATAATGGATTTATATTGCAAATACAATAGCAGCATCCAAACATGTATACATCGACTTCTAAAACAAACTAATTTCGACCAATTGGTCAAAGTAAACGAATCCAATATGAAAACCTAAAAGATTACGACATTCATAACATCGATCCAGAAAATAGAAGCGAAAATACTTCCAAACTAAGAAAAATTTTTCCAGAGCAATTTAAAAGCCAATTAACTGAATTATGCACAAGTATAGTCATGTGTTCGGACTGGAACCGAACGTATCAACAAATAATTTTTATAACAAACATTAAGACTTAAAGATGATGAACCCATTTATAAAAAACTACAGAAGTCCGCATAGCCATATTGATGAATTCAAAAAAGTAGAAAATTAATAAACGACAAAATCGTAGAAACCGTCTGTATCCGAGTACAACAGCCACTCTTGTTAGTTCCGAAAAATCATTACCGAATTCAGAACAAAAGAAATGGCGATTAGTAATTGACTATCGTCAAATCAATAAAAACTTCTTTCTGATAAATTTCCACTCCCAAGAATTGGATGAATTTTAGATCAACTTGGTCGAGCTAAATACTTTTCATGCTTGACTTGATGTCAGGTTTTCATCAAATAGACTTGAAGAAAACTCAAGAAACTAACATCATTTTCAACAAGCAATGGCTCATATCGCTTCACGCGATTCCATTTGGACTTAAAATAGCACCAATTCATTCAGAGAATGATGACCATATCATTCTCCGGTTTGGAACCTTCTCAGGCATTCCTTTATATGGATGACTTAATGGTGATAGGATGTTCCGAAAACACATGATTAAAAACCTAACTGATGTTTTTAATGTATGCAGGAAATATAACTAAAGTTGCATCCCAGAAAATGTTCATTTTTCATGCATGAAGTGACCTTCCTAGGCCACAAATGCACTGATAAAGGAGTTTTGCCAGATGACAAGAAATTTGACGTCATCAAAAATTATCCTGTCCCTCATGATGCGGAGAGCGCAAGACGATTTGTAGCATTCTGCAACTATTATCGTCGATTTATAAAAAACTTCGCCGACTATTCACGGCACTTAACTAGATTATGTAAAAAGAATGTCCCTTTTGAATGGTCAAACGAATGCCAAAACGCATTCGAATACCTTAAAGAAAAGCTTATGCACCCCACGTTATTACAATATCCTGATTTTCGCAAAGAATTTTGCATTATAACAGATGCTAGTAAACTAGCTTGCGGAGCGGTTCTAACTCAGAACCGTGAAGGGATTCAACTCCCAATAGCTTATGCATCTCGTTCATTTACAAAAGGGGAAAGCAACAAGAGTACAACGGAACAAGAACTCACGGCAATTCATTGGGCAATTACCCACTTTAGACCATACATTTATGGCAAACATTTCACTATTAAAACGGACCATAGACCATTAACGTATCTATTCTCTATGACTAATCCCAGTTCCAAATTAACTCGCATGCGGCTAGAGCTTGAAGAATACGACTTCACTGTAGAATACCTAAAGGGGAAAGATAATTTCGTAGCAGACGCACTTTCGCGTATAAATATAAAAGAATTAAAAGACATGCAACATAAAGTCCTGAAAGTCACTACCAGGCAACAAAGTAGACAGGATAAAAACTGTACAGTATCAAATAAGGAACTATTGCCTAGGCAAAGTATCCAAAATGTATCCAAGCCCAACGTACATGAAGTCATAACAAATGATGAAGTACGAAAAGTAGTGACCTTGCGAATAACTGAATCTATTTGTTTACTAAAACGAGGAAATAAAGTTATTGCAAGAATTGAAGTTGACGATTTATATACCAATGGAATTCTAGATTTAGATCAGTTCTTCCAAAGGCTTGAAACGCAAGCCGGTATACTAAAGATCAGCCAACTCAAATTGGCACCGAGTGAAAAAATCTTTGAATCCATTTCAATAGATGCTTTCAAGCAGATGGGCAACAAGAAATTAAAATCATTGAGAGTAGCGCTACTCCAGCCGGTGACCATTATACAAAATGAAAAAGAGATACAATCAATACTGTCTACATTCCATGACGATCCAATTCAAGGAGGTCATACAGGCATTACAAGAACGCTAGCAAAAATTAAAAGACACTACTATTGGAAAAATATGACTCGTCATATAAAAGAGTACATACGTAGATGTCATAAATGCCAAATGTCGAAGACAACGACACACACAAAGACCCCAATGACTAAAACAGAAACCCCAGCAAATGCTTTCGATATAGTGATAGTGGACACCGTTGGTCCACTACCGAAATCAGAATATAACAATGAATACATCGTCACACTAATATGTGATTTAACGAAATATCTGGTAGCCATACCTGTTGCGAACAAGAGCGCAAATACAGTCGCAAAAGCTATATTCGAAAATTTTATACTAAAGTACGGTCCAATGAAGACGTTCATTTCGGACATGGGTACCGAGTATAAAAACAAAGTAATTTTAGACATGTGTAAATATATGAAGATTGAAAATCTCACATCCACAGCATATCGTCACCAGACTTTAGGGACAATAGAACGAAGTCATAGAACATTCAATGAATACATTCGTTCGTACATTTCTGCTGATAAAACTGATTGGGACGTTTGGATACAATATTTCACATATTGTTTCAACACAACACCATCAGTCATGCATGAGTACTGTCCATATGAACTAGTCTTTGGTAGATTACCAAGACAGTTCGCAGATTTTAATAAAATAAATAGAGTAGAACCACTTTATAATGTAGAAGATTACTCTAAGGAAATAAAATTTAGATTAGAAATAGCATACAACAGAGCTAGACTTATGTTAGAAAAAGCTAAGTCTTATAGGAAACAAAACTACGATAAGAAATCGTTAGATTTTGAATTAAAAGTAGGAGATAAAGTAAGTCTAAGAAACGAAGCGGGTCATAAGTTAGATCCAGCATATTTAGGTCCTTATACGGTAGAAACCATAGAAGATAGGGATAACATTATAATTAAAGATAACAAGAATAAGAAACAAAAAGTACATAAGGATAGGTTAAAAATATATAATCGATGAAACGTTTCATTAAAGAAAAGGTCTGATCAACCCCAAAAAAAAAAAAAAATACATAAAAATACAAAAAAAAAATATATTCTTCTAAGAAATTTAAACTTAAAACATAACGTAATTCAATTTAAAACTTTACTTGTCATTACACACAAATGCCTTTACCCTCGAGACAGAGCATTACTAATAATTAAGTATATAATAAGAAACAAATAAATTTCATTTCAATATATAATAAAAAAAAAACACAATAAATTCACACTAAAACTAAATGACTACATGTATTACGTAATTTCTTTAAAAAGGGAGGTGTAGCATATCTACCCTTCCATATATCAAAGAATGGGTATGTCTTAACGTTTGTACATAGTCACATTGTGCCAGACTAAATAAAGACATACAAATACCCAAAATGACCAACAACAATAATATAAGCATTCCAGCGCCCAAGAAATATGATCGAACGCTTATACATAAGCCGATCGCGGAGCCTGGGAATGCTGAGCATGCACTTTGCAGCTCAAGTGGTCAAGCCATACATAAACATATGCATGCCTTCTGCATACATATGTATATGTATAAATGCAATTCAGAAATATATAGAGATAAGCAATATATGTGCGGGTTAGCTGAACCCAAAATCAGCTCAGAAGATTCATTCAAATAAAGAACCATGAAGTGACCGGATCGCTCTCTCTCTCTTTTGACAAAGATATATTATATTAATTACATGGCGATAATATATATTACATGGCGACCGTGACAGGATAACATGGCGATAATATATATTACAGTTGCATGGTGAACATCATAGATTCCAATTTGCTTTGCGGTTGCACTGGAACCTGCTGAGCATTTTCTGAGTGAGGCTGGGGCGGATTTTCCATGCCTGTTCTTAGTGCTTCGGCGTAGGAGATTCCCTTGGTTGTATCTAGCTGCCCAAAAGATGATCTGGCTGCCTTGGCGAAATGTTGTTGGTGCGTAGCTGTCGCTCGTCGCATACGACTCTTCAGCTCCTTGTAGACCGCACAGCCTCTGTAGTTCGCCGTATGGTTTCCTCCACAGTTGCCACATTTTTTCATTTGGGGGTCTTCTTTGTTTGCGGGGCAGTTTACGGAGTTGTGGAAGTCTCCGCAGACTACGCAGACCGTCCGAAGTGTACAGTATGTCCTGGTGTGTCCATACTCTTGGCAGTTTGTGCATTGAACAGGGCCGTTGCGTTTGTGGGGTTCTTCCACGGTGATTCTTCGATGCAGTAAGAGCTGCAGCTTGTAGATCGGGTGCACTACGTTTTTCTTTAAGGCTTTGCTATCTGGTTCGAGCTCGACCTTGAAAAGTGGTTGCGGTTTTTTGTTTCTGTTAACAATATTGCTAACATTTTTGGCACAGAAACCCCTGGCCTTAAGGGCTTCTTGAATTTCAGAGGGGGTGACGTCAGGTTCTATACCTTTTAGCACAACTTGCAGTCCCTTGCTGCTTTTTAGTTGATAGGTGTAAAAGTTATTTTTTGTGTCTTCCAGGTACTTAGACACAGCTCGGAAGTGTTCTTCAGACTTCGTTTGAACCTTTGTTTCGTGAATGTTCCCTTTAATAAGCGGAACAACATGGAAATTCTCGTCCCCGACCAGCGCAACAATTTTGTTGACCAGGGCGCTTGAACTTTTTTCCCTTACGTAAATAGGGGGGGCTTAGGTTTCCTTTGGATCTCCTGCCCCAACTCTGGTTGATTGTTGTCCGTCTCTGCTAAGATGGAGAATCGGTTTCCATTGGAGCTCCTCGTTTGATCGGTGCTTTTGTTGGTTCGATTGATCTTGGGTTTATTGCCAACCGTGTTGGGTGGACTAAGCTTGCGCTTAATCTGGATGTAGCGGTCCATGCCGGTCTGTATAGCCGGGACCGCTTGTCGCTTATCGAGGCTAGCTGTTTTTGTTGCCATTTTATTTTGTTGTGCGGCCGTTGGGACCGAACTCGCAGTATTGGTAGTTGGTTTAATTATTGGTGGTGAGTTTGCTGCAGAAATTTTAGCACTGCTTGTTGTTGGAGCTTCATTCAGCGAAGCCGGCGGTGATGGGGTTTGGCATTGGTAACTCCATGATGCGGGAGTTGGGTGAGCAGAGAGGGTGAGCAAGATCTGGCTCTCTTGCTGTCGACGGTCAGTAGAGTCGAGTTGCTCTTTGTCACCTTCTGATGTTGATCTATATCTCTAGTTGAGAAATAGGAGTAGCAAGCATTTCTTGGGTTGACGGAGCTTCTACGCTCATTCTTTTGATCGCTGCTCATTTTTTCGAGCTTGTTGTGCGTGGCACTTATTTGTTTAAATTAAATTAAATCAAATTTTGAATTTAATTTTGAAATTACGCGCCCAACGTTCGCACCTCAGCACTGGTCTTACAGTTGATGTGGCAACGCCACTCGCTCATGATCGCCCTCCGAGATAAGTTGGCAGCGCTGTCAGCTGTTTTATCAGCTGCAAAAATTGCAAACTTATATATTTTGCTAACCACCTGCACACGCGGTCATTCAGCACGCCTAGGTTACGCGCAGAACTATGGCACAAGTCCACCGTTTGTTTTTGCAGATTTGCCGCTAACACTGTTCAGCACAACCACGTTAACACAAGATTTTCGCGCAGCTCTATCGAAAGACGTCCGCTTCCACGAATGTGTAGACTTATTAAGCCGTTTCTGTTTCTGTGCGAGGTGATCGACAAGACAATCCTCCGAAATGAATGGGAGAAGTGGTTGAGGGCGTTTACAATATACCTCGAGGCCGAGGGTATTGTTACCGAGAAGCGGAAGAGGAGTAAGCTACTGCTTTTGGGAGGAGTCCAGCTACAGTCAGTAGTATACTCTCTACCTGGTGCGCTGGTGGAGCCCAGCGACGAAAATAAAAAAGACATCTATAATACCCTCATCGACCATTTAAATAAACACTTTTCACCGAAGCAAAACTCAACGTTTGAAAGACATCTATTCAGAGAATAGAAAGCTTTGGTGAATTCATGTTGCGACTCCGCCAACAAATGCAACGATGTGCATTCGGATCCTCAAAAGCGGAGATTGAGAATATATGTCTAAAGGATAAAATCATAGATGTGTGGGCACCTCTAGACCTCAAGAAAAGACTTCTGGGAAAGGAGCATTCACTAGAGGAAGTGATCGAAGCATGTCAGGTTGAGGAGCAGATCAACAAAGAATCAAAAGAAATGACATCAAGACCAATTGCGGAACCCATCTGTAAAATTACACATCGTGGTTTTAAACAGAGTGGGGAGTGTCCCAGATGTGGAAAATTCGGACACACACACAACGACCCATCATGTCCGGCAAGAAATGTGACTTGCAATAAATGCTCGAAGCCTGGACACTTTGCCAGGAAGTGCCGAACTAACTTGAACGACCGATTCCTTAAGTCCCAAAGGAATAACCTGAAAAGGCCCGCACGTATATTCGCTCTGTCGAAGAGGAGGCCACCAGCTCCAAATTCAAAAAGGGCGAAACACATTGCTTTAAAGTATCAAGCGAAGATGAAGAGGAGTTCATACGATGCCGAGTGGGAGGCCGTGAAATTTCTTTGATTATTGACTCGGGGTGCAAGTTTAACCTTATTAGCCACGCGGACTGGTCTCTGCTAGTGAAGAGAAAAGCCACAGTCTTTGACGTAAGAACTCATACAGAAAAGCAATTCCGAGCCTATGCCTCTAATAAATTACTACGAGTAATGTATATTTTCGAGGCCCCAATTTCCGTTGAGCCGGGTACCGAAGAGATTGCCTCATTTTACGTGATTGAAAATGGAGAACAATCTCTGCTGGGCCGGGACACGGCTATAGAATAAAAAGTCCTCCGACTGGGAAGAAACATTAACCGTATTGAGGAAATGGAGCCTTTTCCAAAATGGAAAAACATTGAAGTAAGCCTTTCCATAGATTATGATGTGAAACCCGTTCAACAACCAGTGAGACGAATCCCGGCAGCGCTCGAGGACAAAGTCATGAAAAAACTGGATGAAGCCCTGAGTCGAGATATAATTGAACCAGTCACGGGCCCGAGTGCTTGGATATCTCCCATCGTGCTTGCGTTTAAGGAGAACGGGGACATCCGCTTATGTGTCGACATGCGACTGGCAAACAAAGCAATCCTACGGGAAAACTACCCATTACCAACTTTCGACTGCTTTATGACCAGACTCAAAGAGGCTAAATTCTTCGCACGCCTAGACCTCAAGGACGCCTATCACCAACTGGCCCTTGATGAATCGAGCCGGAAAATAACAACGTTCATAACTCCAAGGAGACTTTTCCGCTATAAGCGTTTGATGTTTGGAGTAAATTCTGCTCCCGAAATTTTTCAACGCCTTCTCGAGCAGATGCTATCTGCGGTACCTAACGCCATGAACTTCATCGATGATATCATCATCTTTGGAGCAACTGACCTCGAAATCGACAGCGCCGTAAAAGAAGTATGCCAGATCTTCCAGGAAAATAATGTCCTACTGAATAAAGAAAAGTGCATCTGGAAGACAAGCAAACTAAAATTCTTCGGACATATTTTATCCGACAAGGGAATAGAAGTCGACCCTGAGAAAATTGACGTCATCCGATCCGATCAGAGACCCAAAGAACAAAGAAGAAACGCGGAGCTTCCTCGGTTTGGTGACCTACGTCGGGAAGTTCATTCCGGACCTTGCAAGTCACACAGATCCTTTAAGAAAACTGCTGAAAACTGAAAGCAAATTCACCTGGGGCGAAGCCGAGAAAAATGCTTTCAGCAACCTAAAGAATCTTCTATCCAAGGTACCCAAATTACGAGTATCATATTTCAATCCAAGGCATCGAACACGGGTGATTGCGGACGCCAGCCCGGTTGCCCTTGGGGCTGTGTTATTGCAATTCAAAGTCGACAACGAACCTTTAATAATTACCTTTGCTAGCAAGGCCCTGTCGGAGGTGGAGAAACGCTACTCCCAAACGGAAAAAGAGAGCCTAGCGCTGGTTTGGGCAGTGGCGAAATTTTACTACTATCTGGCAGGCCTGCACTTCGAACTCGTAACTGATCACAAGCCCTTGGAAGCCATTTTCAAACCAACATCCAAGCCCCCAGCTCGCATTGAAAGGTGGCTGCTACGGCTCCAGGCATATACGTTCACCGTTATCTATAAATCCGGAAAAGAAAACATATCAGATGCGTTGTCTCGACTCTGTCAACTACCGGCGGTAAAACCAATCGACCACAAGACGGAATACAGCATCCTTCGCGTCGTACAGAGCTCTATCCCAAGATCTATGACAATTCATGAAATAGCAGAGTCTTCCAAGAGGGATGAAGAGATTATGGATGCAATCAGTTGCCTGGAGAACGACTCCTGGAAGCCCGATAGTTCAGTGGGCTTCTACCCGTTTCGATATGAGCTTTCAGCGGTTGGCTCCCTCCTTTTGAGGGGAAACCGCCTAGTCGTGCCAACATCTCTGAGAGTCGGCGAGACAGCAATGAAACGCCGCCTGCGATCCAAAGTATGGTGGCCACAAATAGACAGAGAGGCAGAAAAGTTTGTCAAAGCTTGCAGAGATTGTTGCCTGGTATCACAAAACATCAGACCACCCCCTATGGACAGGAATCCTTTTCCCACTGGCCCTTGGATTTGGGTAGCGTCGGATTTACTAGGTCCGCTTCCCAACAATGAATATGTTCTAGTCTTCATTGACTATTTCTCACGATATATGGAGCATAAGTTTCTTAAAACCATATCTTCAACGACCCTGGTAGAGGCAATGAAAGAGATCTTCTGTAGACTGGGATATCCTGAGCACCTACGAACGGATAATGGGCGCCAATATGTTAGCGAGGAGTTTTCTAACTACTGCAAAGCGTGCGGCATTAAACAAGTTCGAACCCCACCATATTGGCCGCAAGCAAACGGGGAAGTTGAAAACATGAAGTTGTAAAACGCTTAAAAATAGCATACGCAAATGGGAAAAACTACAAAGAGGAAATCCAAAAATTCGTTCTTATGTACAACGTAACCCTCCATGGAACAACAGGGTCTGCGCCCACAAAGCTGATGTTCAACAGAGTCATCCGTGACAAAATACCGGGCATTGAGGATATCTGCGAGAATACCTTAGACTCTGGAGAGAGAGATAAAGATATTATTGAAAAAAAATAAGGGAAAACAGGCAGCCGACAAAAGAAGAGGGGCAAAGGAAGTCGATATAGAAGTGGGCGACAAGGTGTTTTTGAAAAACGTAGTGTTCCCAAACAAACTTACATCAAACTTCGACAAGACGGAATTTACGGTTTTAGAACGACACAATAATATTGTGGTGATCGAAGGGGTGGTAGAAAACTAACAAGAAATGTCTCACATCTTAAGAAAGTTCCAGCTAGCCAAACGTATCCAGCCTCCTGCCCAACGCCGCAACCAGATGACAGCTTACCGGAATCAACACCTACCCCGGAGAACGCAGTACTCCAGGCCACAGAAGAAAGCCTCGGGATCCAGCCACCCTGCCGCCATTAAAGCTAAAACTTGTTAATAAAGGAGGGATGTGGCGACCGGCGTAAGCGGGTCATTACAAGTAATATCTATTTTAACTAATGAACCCGTCCTTACTATATTCGACCCACAATTTTCTATCGAGCTCCACACAGACGCGAGTTCTGTTGGCTATGGCGCTATTTTGCTGCACCGAATTGAACAGAAGCCTCGAGTTATCGAATATTTTAGCAAGATGACATCTTCAGCAGAATCACGTTACCATTCATATAAACTAGAGACACTTGCTGTCTACAATTCTATAAAACACTTTCGCCATTACTTGCATGGACGTCATTTTTTTGTGTTTACCGACTGCAATTCGCTTAAAGCCTCTCGTACAAAAATAGAACTGACTCCTAGAGTTCATAGGTGGTGGTCGTACTTGCAATCTTTCGAATTTGATATTCAGTATAGACCAGGTGAGCGTATGGGTCATGTTGACTTTCTGTCTCGGAATCCGGTTCCAAAAATTGTCAAGAATTCAATCTGACAGAAATATCCGACATCTGGTTATTGGCTGAACAGCAAAAAGACAAAGAAACTTCTTCTATTATCTCTAAATTGCGTAATGACGAATTGCCCGAGGATTTGGCCAAAACTTACGAAATACGGTCTGGAACTCTATACCGAAAAGTTCAAAGAAATGGAAAGACTCGATGTCTGCCCATAATCCCAAAGCAGTTTCGGTGGTCCGCTGTCAACAACGTACACGAGTCAATTATGCATCTCGGGTGGGAGAAAACTCTTGAGAAAATGTACGAGTTCTATTGGTTCGATAAAATGTCTAAATATGTTTGCCAACTTGTGGACAACTGTATCACTTGTAGACTGTCAAAACCTCCGTCTGGCAAAATACAATCCAAACTCCATCCCATTCCTAAAATCGACATCCCGTGGCATACGGTTCATGTGGATTTTACAGGTAAGCTTAGCGGAAAAAGCGACCAGAAGGAGTATATAATTGTGTTGATAGACGCGTTTACCAAATTTGTCTACCTCTCTCAAACTATGAAGTTAGACTCCGATAGTTGCATTAAGGCAGTGAGATCTGTTATATCGTTATTCGGTGTTCATCCCGACTTATCGCTGATCAAGGTCGTAGTTTTGCTAGTTCAGCATTCCGTGATTTCTGCTCAGCACAGAAAATGGATTTACATTTAATTGCCACAGGTGCTAGTCGTGCCAATGGCCAAGTGAAGCGAGTCATGAGTACTCTAAAGTCCATGCTAACCGCAGTTGAAACTGGCCCAGGATCTTGGCAGGATTCTTTAGATGAGATTCAGCTGGCTCTTAATTAGTTACTAAAGTCAGTCCATTAGAGATACTTATTGGCAAAGAAGCAAGGCCATTTGGTCATATACCTGTTGTAAATGAAGAAAATATTGTCGATGTTGGCTCAGTTAGAGAAATGGCAAACCATAACATGGAAAAGAATTCCAAAATTGATAAAGCTAGATTCAATAAAAATAAAGCTACTATTGTAAAACACAAGGTAGGAGAACATGTTTTGCTTAATATTGAGGAACGTCATCAGACCAAACTAGATCCTAAGTTTAAAGGTCCATTTGTAGTGGCCGAAGTATTACCAGGAGATCGATATGAACTTAAAGCATTAAATAATAACTTATAAATATTCTCATGAATCTCTGCGATGTATGCCTGAGAAGAGGATTACCACAGTGTTTGAAGATGAAAGCGCAGAAGACGCCAGTGATCAAGACAGTGAGGGCTGTGATCTTGAGAATGACTAAGAATTTGTAAACCTCCGGACCTATTCCAAACGCGACTTTCTCTACCATATGGGTGCACGAGTTATGTGGTTCGCCATTTTGTTAAGTTTAAATTTGGTAACGGTTGGTAGTGTGAGTTAGTTGGCCGGCTGTGAGCTGGGCTAACAAAAGATGGACTAGCCGGTTTGAAAAACTGTGTGCTAGTAGAAAAATGTATTGAAAATCAAGAACAACGATTTATGTGTGAAGAAGATAAAATTATGATTGATTGATTGAAAGTTGATGGTTATCCAGATCTCTTGGCTTAAATGTAATAAATGAAATGTTTTAATTATTTGTATTGGTTTGCTTTAAAGTAATAAATAATGAAGAATAACTTTAAATTTTGAGAAAAAAAAGAGAATAAGTCATTGAAAAATTCTGTTTAATTTTTGTTCGAAAAAAGAAAAAAAGGTTTCTAATAAATTAATAACGATGATCGATATTAAAGGAAGGCCGTGTCGCAGATCATTTGAATTTAATGAAATTTTTAGCAATTGCGTCTTTCTGCTTGGCACGCGCCATGCAGGCGCCTTTTCTATTCTTTTAATGCGCGGCAGACAACCGTTAGAGTTTCTGCCGAACGTAGTCTGGTCGCGGGTAGGAGCGGGGGGAAGTAGATGTCTGTACGAAAACGAGAAGCATACAGAAAAATGCGGTGTGCATAAGTATTGGTGTATACGGACTGGAATAAGTCTCCAAAATGTGTTGGTATTGCATGTAGAGTTAAGAACTACGCATAATTCTGATTTTGTGAAAAGAGAATTGGGTCAGTCAGTTTTCGATCATTACGCATAACAGACATGCCTCGCTCACGCGTCAGAAAACGTTGCGCAGACAACGATAGTAGTGAAGAAAAAGAAGGGCTTCCTGATAACTTTCGACATATATATATATATAATGAACAATAATAAGATATACACAAACAAAAATAGAAAAATACACTAAGTGAAATATATATATATAGTGACATATCCATAAGTCCCTAAGACATACAACATGTACACCCAAACACACCCACACACCATACACTACTCTGGATGTACCCAATCGATACCAGATACCTAATAAGTCACCCACTGGTAGACTAAACATCCGTTGCCTAATTTAACCATTCCTTGCTTAAACCCTTGCATCATCGTCACGTTCTCACGTTCAAAGCTCGGACTCGCAATCCCGAAAAACAGAAGTATTAGATTTCAATAAACGAAATTATAAGAATCTAAGAGCACTTGTATCCAAGAGCGAATGCACTTGAATACAAGAGAAATGCAAAGATAATTCAAGTCAGCAACTCCAAAGCTTTCTCTCTTCATTTGATCAGAACCCTAAAGTCTAAAGTCCATATTAGAAAAGCTCGAAACCGAGGCTTGAACGTCAATCAAATCAGAGTAATTATCAGAGTTCAGTTTGAGGCCTAATTATAATCGGTCGGTGTTCTTCTAACCTAAGAATCAAAAATTCAGTAAAATAAAATTATATTCTTTTTACAAATGAGTATTGCGATTATTTAATTGACGCAGTCGGTAGGATCTGTTGAATAAAGAGTCCTTTTAGTACGGTAATGATCCATAGAAGGGTACGCTTTACAACAAGCTATTCAGGATCGGCGAATTAAAACAGTGATTCTAAAATTATTTTGAGATCCGCAAAAGAATCTACGTGAAAGTAGTATTCAAGAAAAATCCCGTGTGGTAAGTAACATCTGCAAAACAATTTTAAAGAAAATCCCGTGCGGTCGGAAACAAAATTAATTAAAATTTTGAATTCCGTAATTTAAAACCAAAAAAATAAACTCCGTGTATCCAGATACTTATACAAATACACCATGGCAGTTCCGCAACATTCGGAAACCCACTTAAATTAATTATTAAATTAAATTAAAGAACTGAATTACTACGATGACACACCTGGCAAGCTGTCTGGGTTTGTTAACCAGGTCGAGCAGCTACTTAACTTATACCCTACCCAAGATGCCAGGCAAGCACATGTGCTCTACGGAGCAGTAAAACGCTTTCTAGTGGATGCAGCATTGGAGGTCGTGACCCAAGAAAGAGTAAATACATGGATGGATAAAAAGACGGCCCTGGCGATGGGATTCAAGGATCACAGGCCCTACATAACACTTATAAGATAACTGGATGATACATCATACCCGGAAGCATCTGTAAGTTCATCGAGAAGCTCGAATCACAATATTGGATTATGTTTGACAAGCTAGAATTAGAAAGCGACCCTGTCGATAAATCAAATAAAACTGAAATGTTAAAAAGAACTGTTAAATCTGTAATAGATCAAAAATTGTCGGATAGAATTTATATGTCATTGGCACGCAAAGATATCGATATTATTTATAAATTAAAACAAGCTTCAATGGAGCCAGGCCTCAGTCCAGAAAATCAGCATTCTAATAGATCAGAAGGGAACAGGCGCAGGAACAGGGGAAATCATAGTCAAAGCAATAATCAAAGATATTACAATAATAGAAATTACAATCACAGCAATTATTATCCTGGAACGAATCAGAATAACAATACGCAACCTCAAAATTCGAATCAACCTACAATAAATCAAAATCAGTATTCCACTCGTCCCATACCGGTTAATCAAAGAGGAAATTATTACACGTTTAGAAGGGAGTTAACACAAGGCCAACAAAACAATCATCTTAACAATTCCCTTAATTTCCAACCTTCAACTTCAAATAATACTAACGGTCAGATGCCGGTAAGAAGACAACGAGAGAGTCAAAGTGGCCAAAGCAGTATTGATGTAAATTTTCATCAAACTGTCTCGGACACTCAAGTGACACAGGAGGACGTACCAGTCCCCATGTAAGAATAGGTTATCATAACAAAATTTACAAGGGAATGATCGACACAGGTTCATCCATCAATATCATAAGGGAAAATTTTGAAAATTTAGAAGAAAATGAACAAAATCTAACAGTGTATACCATTAAAGGGGAAATAAAATTGAAGAAAAGCATAATAATGAAACCCACTTCAGTATGTCCGTCTGTTCAGAAATTCTATATCCACAAATTTTCCGACAATTATGATTTCCTGTTAGGTCGAAAGTAAAAGAGGATACGAAAGCTAAGATAGATTATGATATCGAGACGGTAACTCTGGGTTGACGAACCTTTAGGTTTTTGGAAAAAAGAAGGGCGAGACCGCATCTAAATGCCTCGACCCACAGCAAAAGGGTTTCCTCCAGTGGAGGAAATCAATCCAAAGATGCAAAAGGTTAAGACCGCACCTAAGTGCCTTAAACCAAAACATCAACAACAGAATAAGGAGACCGCATTACCAAAATGCCTCACTTCAAAAGTTGTCAGTGACACAGTGGACAACGATGTAACACATCTCGATCCCATGTCCGTTGACAACGATATAGTCAACTTCGCGATCAACAATGAGTTACGCGAATGTAACGAGTATAGACTCGAACATCTAAATGTGGAGGAAATTGAATGTTTAAAAAAAAGTTCTATACGAATATAGAGACATTTACAAGGAAGGCGAAAATTTGACCTTCACCAGTACTATTAAACATGTCATCCAGACTCAGCATGAGGATCCAGTATACCGTAAACCCTATAAGTACCACCAAGGTGTTGTCCAAGAGGTCAACAAACAAATTAATGAAATAATAGAACAAGGGATCGTAAATTGGGTAGATGCCAATATTTTATTACCATTAATCTAGCTAAGGGTTTTCACCAAATCCAGATGGACGAAAATTATAACACAAAAACTGTTTTTTCGACTAAGCATGGGCATTACGAATATACAAGTATGCCTTTTGGCCTAAAAAATGCTCCAGCTACTTTTCAGAGATGTATGAATAATCTTTTGGAAGATTTGATATTATTGTTTACTCCACTTCATTGGAAAAACATATTTTATCTCTAAAGAAAGTCTTTGAGAAACTAAGGGACGCCAACTTGAAGTTGCAGCTAGACAAATGTGAATTCATGAAAAAAGAAACTTAATTCCTGGGACATATTGTCACAACAAATGGCATTAAACAAAAACAAACACTAATGCAACCACAAATTTTCCGTTACCTAAGACACCTAAAAAGATAAAATCATTTTTGGGATTATGCGGGTTCTATCGCAAGTGCATTCCTAACTTTGCCAAGGTAGTTAAACCCATTACCCTCAAACTAAAGAAAGGTGCTGTAATAGATATCAAATGTAAAGATTACATCGAATCATTTGAAAGACTAAAGGTTTTGATAACTTCAGATCCTATATTAATCTACCCTGATTTTTTAAAGCCCTTTTCTCTAACAAATGACGCGAGTAATGTATCTATTGGTGCAGTGCTATCACAGAACCATAAGCCCATTTGTTATGCCAACAGAAGGCTGAACGAACACGAAATCAACTATGCAACTATTGAAAAAGAATTGTTAGTAATAGTTTGGGCGACAGAATATTTCAGGTCATACTTATTTGGCAGGCCATTTGAAATAATGAGTGATCACAAGCCATTGGTATGGCTCAATAATATCAAAGAGCCGAACATGAAATTAGAAAGGAAAATCAAACTTAATGAACTCGATTATAAAATAAAATATCTTCCAGGCAAAGAAAACTATGTCGCGGATGCTCTTTACCATACAAAGATAGAAGTCATGATTGGCGAAGTCGCAAACAGCGTAGACGCAACTATACATAGTGCTAATGAAGATAATTTAAATTATATATCCATAACGGAGAGACCAATCAATTTCTTCTCTAGACAAATAGAGATAGAACAAGAGAGAACGGTATAGTCGAGTTACCCGACTATCTGATACCCGTTACTCAGCTAGTGGAAGTGGGAAGGAGAGACTTCAACACTGACAGTTTTTGGCGGCCCACATTTTTCAAAAGTGTGGGCGTGGCAGCTTCGGGAGGTTTGTGGGCGTTAGAGTGGCCGTGGCAAAAAGTTTTTTGGCAAATTGATAAAAATTTACAAGACCAATGCAAAAATGAAAAAATATTAAAACTGGTTTTAAAAGTGTGGCGTGGCGGTTTTGGACGGTTTGTAGGCGTTAAATTAGTATAAAATAATGTCGAATGGTCCTGCTGTATTAAACGAAAACGAAGTCTGGTCAACAGTTGTCGAGGGGGCGACCGGGTTATCGCGTTTGTGGCTGTCTGGGGGTCTACCCTGAACGCCGGTAATTGGTGGCCAAGTTGGTCGGATTAGTGATCAACCGGCTCCTGGTCAGGATCACCGCTCGCCAAAAATTTTTGGATCTAAGGCCATCTTCGAGGAAATGGCACGCTTTGGCTGCCTTTTGGCTCTCAGAATTCTTGGATTAAGCACTTGTTAGGAAAGTCTACGCTGCTTGTTTTCGCTGATATTCACATTAACGAAAATGAACCGGTTCACTTGTTATTTGTTTAATTGTTTTGCCGTTGGTATTTTTAATCATGCACTTTGTGGGAAACCGGATGCAATTCTGTACAGTATATGGTGATGGTCTCTCCACAGCTGTACGGATCTCTTGTACATTTTCACTAGCTTTCACAATAGAGGTAGGAAAATCAATAAGGGAGCGATTAATTCCAGGGTATGCTATTTCCCCTGCTATTTCCTCCATGTGGTCGACAACCTCCACGGTGTTAATCACGTTTGCTGTGTTGTCGGAGGTTTTAGACTCCTTGCCGCCCATCCTGAGAGTTTTGTGAAACTACGGTTTTCCTTCAAAAGTGTGTTCCTTGTTAGTCCTGGATTCTTCCAAAGTAGGTCCTGTTATTTTAAGGGTTGATAGTGTCCTTGCTCCTCGACATTTTTCCTTCGACTGGAGTTATCCCGAGTGTTAAACTTGTTCAAGTTTAAGTCTTCCAGGATATTTACTTTTGGATGTTCACCATGAGTCTTCCCGGCTATAGACTGACGGATAATCGCCCGGGTATTGACGTACCCGGGTATTGACTACGGCTGTTTACCCGGGTACTGACTATTTTATCTGTGGGCCACGTTTTTTTATACCAGCATAGAGCTGTTTCTAATCTATTGGTCTTCTATGCCAAGTATTCCGACCTAGGAATCATATTTTTAACTTTCCCCTATTTCGGGAGTCGATACCCCTTCGCGTCCCGGAACTTGTGCCCGGAACTGATGTGGGTTTTTTTTTCTTTCTGCAACCTATTGCGGCCGCTGACCTGGTCATCGGAGACTCGTTTATTGTCGACTTGCATTTTCTTTGTCGCAATCCAACTGAGTCAACGCGATGATAGTACCCCTTCCACTGCTGTTAATTCTGGTTGTGAATCTTCAAAGTCTTACGATCTCACGAAAAGGGTGTACGCAACAGGCTCGAAGTGATCTTTGCGTTTACGCATGGAATGACTTCGCAAAAGAAACCGTACGCCATTTTTTTTTTATTTTTTTTGTTTTTTAGTATATTTTCTTTTCTTGTTCTTGTTATGCGCCCATAAGCGTGTGGCTTCGACCCACGACACTCTGCTGACTGCGCTAGCCAGGCTATTATGTAAAGATAGATGTTATCGGTTGTGATCTTTTTTTTTTCTTCAAGAAGGCTCGTACGAGCACCGGTATCTAGTAGTGCCAGTAGTTCTACTCCATCACCCTTAGTGAAGTACGCTCATCTCCGTGTCCGCGACTTTCTGTTTAAAGCGTCGGTGTTCGGTTATGTTTCATAAAGTTTTGGTGTCGTGCCAATGCATATTCCTGCTCTCGTTGTTCTAGGTTCTTATGTGATCGGTAATTCTGCTTGAGCTTAGGGTAATTTACGGGTATGACGAATTTCCCGGTTTATCGTCCTTACCGGACTTCTGGCAAACACGACAAGCGGACTCATGGAATCGAGACGTGCATGGATTCTTGGTTGTGGGGTGTTGGCGGTAGAAATCCACTCCGTATCCACACACATAGCAAATCAAATCATAGCAAAGAATTTTTGGACCCAGGAGCTGTTCTTTTGGACACGCGGCTGTCTCCCGGTTTGCGTTGGAATTCTCCACAAGGACACCATCGGGAAAACGTCCTTGCAATTCTGAGCGTTAGATCTCATTTACTGGTCTATTTGCATTGGTTTTCCATGGTTTCTTAACCACCGATCCACTCTGAGCCCCCTTTTTAAGCTCTGCCAGAGATCTTATTGGGGACGTCAACAATAACCACCATTAGGAGTTCAGGTTGTCCTTCAAAGATCTACAATTCATCTCGGCGATCTTGTGTTTTAACTTAAGTGTAAGTTGTGCATGTCGGAGAATAATCGCTGAGGACTCGGTATACCCTTGTTTCTCTCCATCATTCTTTGATCTTCATTAAGTCACTTCAGTTGTGGAAAAAGCACGTTTATTTCCCCGTTGAGCGAATAGTAATCAATATCGTAATCTTGTGACGATCTGTCGGTGCTGATAGCTCAAGGATGGCCAGGAGTCGTTCAGATATTTATTTGATTCGGGTGGGGCTGCTGGAAGAGAATCCGACCCGAGTCCCAGAGGAGAAGACGGGAGAATGATACAATAATTGAGTCTTTATTCGTAAGTAAGCAAAGTATTTACAGTCGCTTCAGGGTGGCTGCAGTCCTCGCGGCGAGATCGGGGTGTACAGCTCTGCGAGGGATACGGGTGGATGCCGGACTCCCGAGATGGCCGCTTATAGTCGTGGGTCACGTAGCCCTTAGTTCCTCTACTGCCTGTGAACGGGAGATAATTGGGAGAGACCGTCGGGTCCGGGTCGGTCAGACTCTATAGTGAGAATAGTTTAGAGGCCGGTTGGTCTGCTAACGATGAGAAAAGTTTTGAGGCCGGCGAGGTTGCAATTGTGAGAACAGGTTTAGAGGCGATTAGGTCTGCTAGTTATACAAGCGGTCCGGTGAACCGATCTTGCTCCGTTCCTACTAGTTCATCCTGGAGGTCTTGTCGCCGATCGGCGGCCAAACTGAATGCCTTCCAGAGGGCTGGGATCCGCCTTATATAGCGGTTTGGGCGGAAGGTAGTGCGCCGCATATCCCAACTGATTTTAGGTTACATTAGTGTGGCCGATCTATTCCGGGACAGTTTGACCCTTCGCACGATCTTGGCGCACGCGCGCATTGTGTTTAAACTTAACTGCGGGTTGTGTGTTTTACTTCAATTTATTTCATTACCTTCATGTTCTTTCTGCTTAAATACTATGTGCGCGTTCGGCGCGTCCCAATCTTCAGCTCGATCCTCCAATAGTTGCCAATACCACTTGCTTGCTGCGCCGATCAGCAGACTCTAAACACTTGTAGTCGACATATTCCATATAATTCATGTAACCTTTCCGCACGGAATAAAAACTTTCAGTGGTAATACCGCGGCCGGTTCCGTCAAATTTTAACTCCCGAACACCCTTTTGTACTGGCGCTTGAAACGTTAGGCTACGAGCTAACTCGGGGTGCAATTAGTGACTGGTATCTGCTGCTACGCATTGTTCACGACTCTCTGCTTGTGTTCGCGATTGGGTTACTCTCCCGGTGGAGGTTTGAAACAATACTTTCTTTTTTGTCCCCTTCATTTATGTATTTGGGTTTGGCCTAGTACGCCGGCAGCGTGAACCAAAGAAACTAAAATCGTCCCCCTCCCAAAATTAGTCATGGAAAGCCGTAAAGAGTCGAGCCCCTCAAACGACCTGGGTCCTTAGCCTAGTACGTGGGCGTCGATTTTACGTTTTCCGGTCAGTTCCCCCACATCCTCTGTACTGTATCGTCAAATAAACGATATACCCGCACCGCACCGCTAAATGCGTTACCATTATATCTGCGCTCCTGTCTTTGGACTCAACCTTCTCGAACGACCTGGCTAATTGGCCTAATACGTTGGAAGCGTTAGCCACCCTCAAATTATATTTACGTTAATTACAAAAAACGTCGAACGGCACTCAGTTGCTCGATATTATAACAAGGAAATCTCCCACATTCGTGATTTAAGGAATTTTTTCCAACCGATTTTTTTAATGGCAAAACAAAGGACTTGCGATTTTAAAGGGATGATAAACAAAAGTGTTCTCAAAGTCATGCCTCTATTCTAAACCATTTACGCGTGTTCTCGGTTGCAGAAGTTGGGGACTTGAAGTTAGGATAAATAGTAAAAGAATTAAACGCGCGCTAACTTTACATATGTCCAATATTCTATACATAGTCAAATTAATTAGGACATTAAAAGATGGAATTTATGCCTTTTTCGGTGCCCTTATCTCCCAATACAGAAATCTAGTTCGTTGAACCTAGTGACACTATTCCTTAACAAATATGCCCAATCCTTTCGTTGGGCGCCAATTCTGTTACGTCGGTGGATTCGTGCCTGTGTCCTGGGTAAGGACTCATGCCGAGGGAGGGGCAAACGATGTTCACGCACCATGATGGCAGCGTACGGTCGTCGATTTTGGGTCGTGGGATCTCACCTCTCCAACAAAAGTTCGTTAGTCAGCAGTCCTCACTGCCCACAAGCTGTAGCTTGATCGTAAAACGATCTGGCAATGTTTCGACCACGTTCCCTCCCCTTTTTCCAAGGTTGTCCATCAAACGTTATGTTATTGTTTTTGACCTACTACACTTCTCACGTCAGCACCCCTTCTGGAAATGTTTACCTACTCAAATATAGTTAATAGTTAAAATAATACATATATTATTGAGTAATAAATTGTTGGCTAGTGCATGTGTATACAAAAAGAATTAAAAGTCTAGCATACAAATATTATATAAGTTGGCTATAATTGTTTTTAGCGAGGAGTATCGAATTCATCAACAAGCTAAGGTGAGTAGTCAACAAAAATGGTTGGCTATTCACGATACTAAGTCGCCCTGAGGGCTCTTGTGCTTGCTAAAAAGCAAAAAAAGGCGGAAGACTCACTGCTGAAAAGTAATTTTTATTTAAGACAATATCGAACACAAAATATTTAATTTCTAATAAACAAGAAAATATATTTCTTTAAACCTGACACCCTTCGGTTACCATTGATACAAAAATATACTTATATTTACTAATGGTGTAAAAATGAGCACGAGAATATATGTATACATATGAATATGGAGAAAACTCGTGAACAGGGTTCCGTCAAACTTACCTCACTTTAAACCGCAGCGATGAGATCTCGACGCGTTGGATCCTTGGTGTTGCTATATATATATTATGGAGTTTTACATACATATACCTTCGTGCACAAATACTTGTACCCGAACAATTATAAGATATACACAAACAAAACAGAAAAATAACTTAGTGAAATATATATATATATATAGTGACATATCCATAAGTCCCTAAGACTTAGCACATGCCTCACAATAATCACATACAAATGTAACTCAAACACCCACACCCTACACTACTCTGGATGTACCCAATGGTTACCAGATACAGATAGTCAACCATGGTAGACTAACTCCGTTGCCTAATTTAAATATTCCTTGCTTAAGCCCTCGCATCATCGTCAGGTTCCCACGTTCAAAGCTCGGACTCGCAATCCCGAAAACAGAAGTATTGGATTTCATAAACAAATTATAAGAATCTAAGAGCACTTGTATACAAGAGCGAATGCACTTGATCTTAACATAGAAGATATCGAGTTAGGTATGCATTACCTGATTAGGAATTTTAACCCAATTACTAAACACGATTATTTGAAACACCTAATTCGGAGAATGCTAAAGATAAAACATCGCTTGGTCAAGACAGACGAACGAATTTTAATTATATTCACGTTCCTAGCGAGGTCACTAAAGTTCGATTGTTGTTGTATTGTTGGACTTATTAAACAAGGCACACTCAGTGCAATATATTAAACCCATAGAATTTTCCTAATAATTATATAGACCAAATATACTTTTACATGGATATTCCTGAACAGTTGTCAACCAGATTTTACAAACAAATTCAATTCAGGAAACATCATTAATTAAAATTGTCATGCAATGATGATTCCTAATTTCTAACATTAGAGATTTTCAAACGATTTATTCCACAATGTACCGTTTGGAACCAATAATTACTTAGAAACAAGGAATTATAATTCCATGTAAATACTAGCTTTTTCCAAATTATGCACTACAACTTTTGTATCATGATAATTAGTTTGACTCTGTATTTAGCATAAGGTTTAAAATATACCATGAATTATTGTTAATATTGTAAACAAAAGAAGAATCGACATTGAACTATAGGAAATTTCAACCAGGAAGCATGTTATGATATATCCGAATTTAAGACCGGAGGACAGGCAAAGTCAATGATTGGGGGGTGAATATCCATGCCCCTAGACTTAAGCACATGGCTACAATAATACATACAGCACGTACCCCAACACCTTGCACTACTTGGTTGTACCAATAGTTACCAATACTGATAGTCACCATGGGTGACTAAACATCCCGTTGCTTATTTAATTCCTTGCTTAGCCTCGCTCTCGTCCGTTCCACGTTCAAAGTCGGACTCGCAATCCCGAAAAACAGTATTGGATTTCAATAAACAAATTATAGAATTAAGGCACTTGTATACAAGAGCGATGCACTTGAATCCAGAGAAATGCAGACAATTAAGTCAGACAACCAAAGCTTTCTCGCTTTGTGATCAAAACCTAAGTCTAAAGTCCATGTTAGAAAGCTCGAACCGAGGCTCGAACGTCAATCAATCAGAGTAATTATTAGAGTTCGTTTGAGGCCTATTATATCGGTCGGTGTTCTTCACCTAAATATTGTATCATTCAGTAAATATAATTATTTTTTTTACATATGAGTATTGCGATTATTTAATTATATATATTAATGATGAGTTTTTTTTTTTTGTGGCACGCTTTGGCTGCTATTTGGCTCTCAGATTACTTGGAGTAAGCACTTGTTAGGAAAGTCCACGCTGTTGCTTGTTTTCGCTGATATTCCGGTTCACTTGTTCCTTTTTTAATTGTTTGCCGTTGGTATTTTTAATTATGCACTTTGTGGGAAACCGGATGCAATTCTGTCCCTCCTCCGTGTACGGATCTCTTGTCCATTTTCACTAGCTTTATAGAGCCAGGAAGATCATAAGGCAGCGATGAATTCCAGGGCATGCTATTTCCTCTTGTGGTCGACAACCTCCATGGTGTTGATCATATTTGCTGTGTTGTTGGAGGTTTTAGATCCTTGCCGCCCATCCTGAGAGTTTTGTGAAACTTCGGTTTTCCTTCAAAGTGTGTTCCTTGTTAGTCCTGGATTCTTCCAAGTAGGTCCTGTTATTTTAAGGGTTGATAGTGTCCTTGCTCCTCGACATTTTTCCTTCGACTGGAGTTATCCCGAGTGTTAAACTTGTTCAAGTTTAGTCTTCCGGATATTTACTTTGGATGTTCACTTAAGTCTTCCGGCTATAGACTGACGGATAATCGCCCGGGTATTGAGTACCCGGGTATTGACTACGGGTGTTTCCGGGTACTGACTATTGTGTTGTGGGCTACGATTTTACGTTGGCCGGTCCAAAGTTCATGTGTCCGTTATTTGCCTTTGAGCCTGCTGACTCTCCAAACTCTCTTCTCAGTAAGTCGGAGTCTCCACCCTCTCTCGTCTCCATTTCTCGGTCTCCAACTCTCTTCTCTAGAGTCTCCAACTCTCTTTCTCCAGCCCAGAGTCTCAACTCTCTTTCTCCGGGTTTCGCACTGCCGTTACTACGCTTTGCCTTGCGACAACCATATGCGACAACCATCCGCATTTGTGCGGAGTTTCAACTCCTCACATCTCCCCTTTCTTCGGGAAAATGTAGAATCGGCCTTGCAGTTACCGCGGACACTCCTGAGACCTCGTTGACGCTTCCAGCTCCATCTCGAGTTCCCCGCGCCGATCTCCTTCCGCCTGGCCTGACGCTAGAACGGTTTCCGAGCCTAGTCCGTTCTCAGGTGCTGTCACTCTCAACTTCCCATATTTTGTGCCTTACTCTTCCCTGGTGGTGGTTGTCGCGGCAACACTCTGGTTCGCTCGCGGTCCGCAGCCGTTGACTCTCGCCTTGGCCGGACGCTGTAATGGTTGTCGGACTCGCAGTCTGCATCCGTTGACTCTCGCCCGGCCTGACGCTAGAACGGCTGCCGAACCCAGTCCGTTCTCAGGAGTTGTCGTTCTCCTGCATGCCTTCCCTGCATCCTTCCGATGGATCCGACTCCACGTTCTCCTTCTCCTCCTGATCCTGCTGTTTTAGGTCGCTGACATGTACCGTGCGTTCCTTTTTGTTCTTCCGGTGGCGAATCTTACATATCACTGGCGATATGAAATCCACAATTTGGTCGGTCCATCGAACCTCGGAGCTAGTTCGGCCGCAAACCCTTCAGCCGCTTTAGACAGATGGTGCTTCTTGGCCCACACCACTTCACCAACCCTTGGCTTCCACTGCCTTCTCCGCAGGTTGTAATGCCTTGATTGGGCCTGGGACACCTCTCTAGGTTCCTCCGCACAATCTCGACTCTGGTAGCCTTCCCGTACTAGCGTTTCTCTCGTGAGACTATGCGTTCCCTGAACGCTTTCTGCAATGCTTCCGCCGTGGCTGTTCGCAAAGGCACAACTCCGTCTACTTCGAAAACCTGTCGATCATTACCAACAACATACTGTTTCCGTGCTTCGATCTTGGTAGTGGTCCGACGAAATCTGCGCACACTGTCGCCCAGGGTTCCTCCGGGATCTGTGTCAAATCTTTCCCGCCGCCTGCCGCTGATTCGGTTTGAACCTTGCGCAGTCCTTGCATTTCCGAACGTAGGCCCGTGCGTCTCTCTGCATTCCTGGCCAGCAGTACCGGGCTGCAAGCCGTGCAATCGTCTACATGACCGCCTGCGGGGGAGTCGTGGTTTTCGCTCAAGACAGTTCTCTCAGCTGCCACGAAACACATAGCTTCCAGGTCACTACATCTTCGTTCCCTGCTCTACGCGGAATCTGCCTGTAAAGGGTGCTACCTCCCACACGTAGTCTGGGAAGTTTTGAGGCTGTGCTTTGATTTTTTCTCGCATTTCCTTGATCCAGCTGCACTCTGATTCGGCCCCCTTGTCCTGCGTTCTTCTCAGCATATCGGGTTCTGCTGAGACCGACTCTGGCAGTGGCTGCCTCGACAACGCGTCTGCTACCACGTTCAATTGGCCTTTCCTGTATGCTACCTCGAAGTCGTACTGCTGCAGCTCCAACGCCCTTCTGGCAATTCTTCCCGAAAGGCTTTCTATGCTGTTCAGCCACTTCAGCGCCATGTGATCCTTCACTACCTTAAAGTGGTAGCCATCAAGGTACGGCTTTAGCTTCGAATGGCCCACACAATTGCCAAGCACTCCATTTTTGTTGTCGAGTAGTTCTTCTCGGCTCCGTTTAGGGTCCGGCTGGAATATGAAATGACCCTTTCGCCCTCTTCTGTGTCCTGTGTGAGGATTGCGCCAATCCGTAGTCACTGGCGTCCGTTTGCAAGATGAACGTTTTCCCGAAGCCGGGGCACGCCAAATAGGTCGGTAACCAATCTGGCTTTTACCTCCTCGAAGGCTTGCTGGTGGTCCTGTGACCATGTCCACTTGGTAACCTTGCGGAGGAGGTCGTTGAGTGGTCTTACAATGCGCGCGAAGTCAGGCACGAAACGTCGGTACCACGATGCGACTCCAAGGTATAGCCTCAGCTCTCGGACCGATGACGGTGGTTCTAGCTGGGCTATGGCTGCTAACTTTTCTGGGTCCGTGCCTATCCCTTGGCTTGTGACGCGGTGCCTAGCTACAGAAGTTCTTGTTTGAAGAACTGGCATTTCTCCGGGTTTATCTTCAGGTTCGCTTTCTTTAAGCGGCGGAATACCTCCCTGAGGTTTCTCTTGTGTTCCTCTAGGGTGCGGCCAATCACGATGATGTCGTCTTGATACGCAAATGCATGCGGCGACATTTCCGGTCCAATAACCTGATCCAGGGCCCGTTGAATATGGTCGACGCGGAGTGTAACCCAAATGGCATCACTTTCTATTGGAAAAGCCCTTTCCCTGGGACCGTGAAGGCCGTGAAGCCCCGGCTTGACTCTTCCAGCGGTATTTGCCAATACCCATCCTTTAGGTCCAGACTGCTTATGAAGCGCGCCTCTCTTAGTTGGTCGAGGATGTAGTTTATCCGTGGCATCGGGTAGGCATCCATTATGGATTTCGCGTTTATCTGCCTAAAGTCCACGCATAGTCTCCATTTTCCCGTTTCCTTCTTTACCATGACTATGGGTGAGCTGTACGGGCTCCTTGAATGCTCCATTATCCCCCTCTCCAGCAGTTCGTCCACCTTCGCGTTGATCTCCCCTTGAATCTTTGGATTCTTGGGGTAGTATCTCTGCTTAATTGGTTTATCGTCATTCATGGTTATCGTGTGCTCGGCTATACTCGATGTTCCGGTCATGGCGTGAAACTCCGCGAGCTCTGTTTCCAGGAATTCGTTCATGTCGTCCTCTTCGCCTGTTGCCGAACTCCTCTTCTATTTCGATCTTTGCGTTGATTTCGCCGCACCTTCCATCTGCCAACCTAACCTGCCGTCGTATCCTTGTAATCGCTCCACGAGCAGCCAGCTTGTCCGCCAGCTCTTCACTTATGAAGCTTGCTGTTGCCCCGGTGTCGATCGTGGCCTTGTACGTGTCCCACCGATCGTTACCGCTGCGGACAACTGCTGCTCCTCCTCGATTAATTTTCCAGTTAGTTTGGAGAGGCGACACCCTGCCACCCTGCTCGCTGAGATCGCTGCCCATTTCCCGCTCTCTGCCAGCATTCCGTACTTCGGACTCCTATTTTTCCGCACATCCAGCAGAACAGCAGCCTCTGTTTTCGGCATCCTCTTGCCCAATGGTCGTATCCAAAGCACCTGCGACAAGCTTCTTGTGGATTGGCCACATGGGTTGGGTGTTGACCCGAGTTGCCCGCAAGAGTCGTTCCAGAGTGTCTCTGGGTGGTGACTGGCGGCCTCCATAAGGTCGTGTTGTGCCGCCCAGACTGACCCGGGGTATATCGTGCCCACTGCTCCTGGGACTGCGTGCCTAGCTCTCCTGAGTCCTCACACCGTCTACACGTGACGTGTGTTGCGGCAGGGGCTTTGTTGCGGCTGAATTTATGTTCTTCCGCAAAGGCTCATCTGCCAGGATCCACGTGGTAGGATCTCAACGCTATTCGGAGGTCTGGCGTGCAGTTTTCCTTGATGAGCTCCAGCGTTTCCTTCTTCCCATACCCAAGGGGTCTTATCAGGGTCTGCATCTCGACCATGTAGTCCTTGAATGCCTCCCTAAACCCTTGCTTCTTTTGTCTCACCTTGTCCGCGAGCTTCGTGAAGTATCCCATGGGCAGGAAATACGTCTGGAAACTGTATATGAACTCGGCCCAAGTCCTCCAGTGCTTGTTGTTGGCTATGTACCATTTCAGAGCCTTTCCCTGCATTAATTCCGGCATGGCTCGGGGAATCATGTTCAGGTCCAAACCGTACGTGTTTGCAGACCACTCCACCTGCTCCAGGAATTCGAGAGGCTTTTCTTCTCCGTCAAAACGAAAAGACCATTCTCTAACTTGCTTCGCCACCTTTGCGTAGTCCGGCTGGCTGGCCCGGGGGTTTCTGTACTTGGCCTTCTTTGCCTGCTCGTCTCCCTCCGCTGACCTTCCCGCTGCATCTCCTCCATGCTCAGACTTGCGAAGACCTCATCGCCCTCGGGGTTTGTCACCTTTACGCTTGGACCTGGTCTGTCTGGATATGCCGCCTCCAATTCTGTCCAGACGGCTGTGAGCTGTGGGTCGTTCTCCGTCTCCGCGTAGTACTCCGCTAGGGCCTTTCGCATGTCTTCTGTCCTTCCTGACAGCGATGTGCGCAACCTCTATGCGACATATGCGAAGTCTTCCTTCTTAAGACGGTAGATCCAACTTCTACCCATACTGCTTAATTTGTGTTTACTGCCGGGATAATCACGTTATTTGGGCGCCAGATGTAACGAACTGATTTTTTTTGTCTGCTCGCTACGGAATACGTGCGGCTAGCTCAGTAGAGTTTGTGCGTTCGTCCCACCAAATTTATAGAATAACGTGATCACCCGGTTACCAGTAATAACACTCGCAGTTTCGTTCTTGGATCTTTATTTGTGCTTGGACTTACAAAGGAATCTGATTATCCGGCCTTGGTGCTGGATGGATTGTCCACCGTCCTCGTTCCGCTGTCTCGCCGCTCCTGTCGTCCTGATTGTGGCGGACCTCCGTTGTTGGGCGCTCGTCGCTTGGGCTGAGAGTTGTTGTCTTACGCAGACTCACGGCAGCTAACGGCTGTGATCCCCAAGGCAAACGCCTGTGGAACAGCAACACGTCAACCCACGTCTGGTTCGGACTGGTGGCGCCGGTATCACGTCTGTTTGGATCGCACGGACACACCTGGGCGATCGCCCGGTTCAAGTTCGCGGTCTCCTAAAGAGTTCTCCGGGTCCACACCACAATCCCTGCCGCTTATCCTGTGCCCTCCTTGGCTTGGCTTCGCCTGTTGGGCGCTTCTGGGCTACTCGTGCTTCGTCGTACTGGACCTCAGCTACCTGCGTCTCAATTCGGAGACCTTCTCGTCCCGAACGTCTTGACGTAGCGATCTTGCTCCTTGTTGACTACCACGGCTGTAGCACCTCTGCTGACTTCGTTCTCACGTTGTTGACTCGTACACTTGTTATCCTCGACTGACTGTCCCGCTTCCAGCGTTCGGCCTGTTTATATAGGCCTCCTCGAACGGTTCACCCCTTTGATCTCCAGTCTCCGGATCCAAAGTCCACGATTTTACCGTTGGCCCGGTCCAAAGTTCGATGTGTCCCGTTATTTGCCTTTGAGCCTGCTGACTCTGGGCGATCGCCCGGTTCAAGTTCGCGGTCTCCTAAAGAGTTCTCCGGGTCCACACCACAATCCCTGCCGCTTATCCTGTGCCCTCCTTGGCTTGGCTTCGCCTGTTGGGCGCTTCTGGGCTACTCGTGCTTCGTCGTACTGGACCTCAGCTACCTGCGTCTCAATTCGGAGACCTTCTCGTCCCGAACGTCTTGACGTAGCGATCTTGCTCCTTGTTGACTACCACGGCTGTAGCACCTCTGCTGACTTCGTTCTCACGTTGTTGACTCGTACACTTGTTATCCTCGACTGACTGTCCCGCTTCCAGCGTTCGGCCTGTTTATATAGGCCTCCTCGAACGGTTCACCCCTTTGATCTCCAGTCTCCGGATCCAAAGTCCACGATTTTACCATTGGCCCGGTCCAAAGTTCGATGTGTCCCGTTATTTGCCTTTGAGCCTGCTGACTCTCCAAACTCTCTTCTCAGTAAGTCCGGAGTCTTCACCCTCTCTCTTTCCATTTCCCGAGTCTCCAAACTCTCTTCCTCTAGAGTCTCCAAACTCTCTTTCTCCGGGTTTCGCACTGCCGTTTGCCTTGTTTACGCTTTGCCTTGTTGCGTAACTGGCAACGGCAGGCCCTCATCATGCGACCACCATCCGCATTTGTGCGGAGATTCAACTCCTCACAAAGTTTAAAAATATACCAAAGAAAATTATTGTTAAATATTGTAAACAAAAAGAAGAACATCCGCATATTGAAACTAATGTCAAGGAAAATATTCAACCAGTAAACAATGTTATGATATATCCAAATTTAACGACCTGAGGACAGGCCAAAGTCAATGATTGAGGGAGTGACATATCCATAAGTCCCTAAAACTTAAGCACATGGCTACACAATAATACACATACAATATGTACACCCAAACACACCCTACACTACTCTGGTTATACCCAATAGTTACCAAATACCTGATAAGACACCCACTGGTCGACTTAACATCCGTTGCCTAATTTAAACAGTCCTTGCTTAAGCCCTCGCATCATCGTCACGTTCCCACGTTCAAAGATCGGACTCGCAATCCCGAAAAACAGAATTATTAGATTTCAATAAACAAAATTATAAGAATTTAGTAGCACCTGTATCCAAGAGCGAATGCACTTGAATCCAAGAGAAATGCAAAGACAATTAAAGTCAACAACTACAAAGCTTTCTCTCTTCATTTGATCAGAACCCTAAAGTCTAAAGTCCATATTTGAAAAGCTCGAAACCGAGGCTCGAACGTCAGTCAAATCAGAGTAATTATTAGAGTTCAGTTTGAGGCCTAATTATAATCGGTCGGTGTTCTTCTCACCTAAAGATATTGTAGTCATTCAGTAAAATAAAATTATATTTTTTTTACATATGAGTATTGCGATTATTTAATTATATATATTAATGAATGAATTTTTTTTTTTTGTGGCACGCTTTGGCTGCTATTTGGCTCTCAGATTACTTGGAGTAAGCACTTGTTAGGAAAGTCCACGCTGTTGCTTGTTTTCGCTGATATTCCGGTTCACTTGTTCCTTTTTTAATTGTTTTGCCGTTGGTATTTTTAATTATGCACTTTGTGGGAAACCGGATGCAATTCTGTCCCTCCTCCGCTGTACGGATCTCTTGTCCATTTTCACTAGCTTTAATAGAGCCAGGAAGATCAATAAGGCAGCGATGAATTCCAGGGCATGCTATTTCCTCCTTGTGGTCGACAACCTCCATGGTGTTGATCATATTTGCTGTGTTGTTGGAGGTTTTAGACTCCTTGCCGCCCATCCTGAGAGTTTTGTGAAACTTCGGTTTTCCTTCAAAGTGTGTTCCTTGTTAGTCCTGGATTCTTCCAAAGTAGGTCCTGTTATTTTAAGGGTTGATAGTGTCCTTGCTCTTCGACATTTTTCCTTCGACTGGAGTTATCCCGAGTGTAAAACTTGTTCAAGTCTTCCAGGATATTTACTTTTGGATGTTCACCTTGAGTCTTCCGGGCTATAGACTGACGGAGTGTTTACCCGGGTACTGACTATTTTATCTGTGGCCCACGGTCTTTTTATACCGGCATAGAGCTTTTTCTGATCTATTGGTCTTCTCCCCATTTTTCGGGAGTCGATACCCCTTCGGTGAATTGTGCCCGGAACTAATGTGGGTTTTCTTTTCTTTCCGCAACCTATTGCGGCCGCAGACCTGGTCATCGGAGACTCGTTTATTGTCGACTTGCATTTTCTTTGTCGCAATCCAACTGAGTCAACGCGATGATAGTACCCCTTCCCCTGCTTTAGATTCTGCTTGTGAATCCTTAAAGTCTTACGATCTCACGAAAAGGTTGGACGCAACAGGCCCTAAAAATTACAGAATGCACCCAAGAAGTTTAAATAACAAGAAATGCGCTGCCAGTGATGTCTAATTCCCCGGCTTAGAAGGCTAAGGAGGAATAGGAACAGACGCCTTTCAGGACCAAGAGTCATCCATATCCCAGCAGCGCTTCTGCGCCGGTAATGCCTTCGATTTTGTTATTTTATTTTTACCCAATTTTACATCTCTAATATAACATAATCTACTTTGCACCCGTAAATACTGCTTGATAAGCAGACCATTAAATGCAGGAGAAAATTATTAAGTTTAAGCGGCTACTGCGCCGCTTTTCAAATTCTCAGTTTGGGAAACATAAGTTTTGTTAAAAAATTCCAAAAGAAAAAGATGAATGGAATGCTTAAGCTAATGAAAAAACAAGAGAGAACGCTATAGTCGAGTTCCCCGACTATCTGATACCCGTTACTCAGCTAGTGGAAGGGAGAAGGAGAATCTTAAACACAATTTTTGGCGGTTTGTAGGCGTTATAGTGGGCGTGGCAGAAAGTTTTTTGGCAAATCGATAGAAATTTACAAGACCAATATAAAAATGAAAAAATATCAAAACATTTTTCAAAACTGTGGGCGTAGCAGCTTTGGCCGGTTTGAGGGCGTTAGAGTGGGCGTGGCAAAAAGTTTTTTGATAAATCGATAGAAAATTACAAGACCAATATAAAAATGAAAAAATATCAAAACATTTTTCAAAAATGTGGGCGTGGCAGTTTTGGGCGGTTTGTGGGCGTTAGAGTGGGCGTGGCAACATGAATCGACAAACTTGCGCTGCTTCTATGTCTCTGGAGTCTGTATGCTTAATATCAACTTTCTAGCTTTTGTAGTTCCTGAGATCTCGACGTTCATACGGACGGACAGACGGACAGACGGACGGACAGACGGACGGACATACGGACATGGCCAGATCGACTCGGCTATTGATCCTGATCAAAAATATATATACTTTATATGGTCGGAAACGCTTCCTTCTGCCTGTTACATACTTTTCAACGAATCTAGTATACCCTTTTACTCTACGAGTAACGGGTATAAAAATCACATATATTTTTCTGAAAAATTACAGATAAAGGAAAACGACAAAAAAACTAAAATACAAATACCAAGCCTCCCTCACCCAGTACCCTAACTAGAATGCCCTCAATTAAAAAAAATTATAATTATTCTTTGAAAAATCTTACCTTTAACATAAAATCTACATAGGTTTAAATTAATTTTTCAAACCTAGTGTAATCAGTTAGGATAAGCTGTATGAACCTGTTCAGAATTAACTTTTGTCAGTTTTTATGTTACTTTTATGTTTAAAATTAAAATATATAATGTCTAAATCAGAGTAAATTTCTCTAAGGTGTAGCATACTTGTAGGGATTACCTTTTTGTGTTAACTGGTCATTGCACAGAGCACTGTGTTTTGGGGGTATGGTATGGTGGGCGTCGACAGCTGCTGTCGTAAGAAGTTGCTCTCAGGCATGCTTCGGTAATCGTATTTTTTTTTTTAATTCGATTGGGGCCTAATCGTACGATTTCGTTTTTAGGTGCTTTGGTTTTAAAAATATTTTCTATCGAAATGTTTCGTTTCTTATCACTTCTTGCTGCTCAAGCACCTGTTTTATTTTATTTGTCAAAATCAAACAACGTGAAAAATGCTTTTCATATTTGCAATTGCTTGTTTTGAAGACAGGAGAAGGCAGCGATTGGAGCGCTTGAGAAAATCTAGAGCTGCCTCATTTTTCAATTCGCAATTATCTTTTTACTGCACTTTGACCATTTAAGTAATTAAATTAAGTATCATTATTTAAAAAAAATATTGTTGGCCCTTAATAAAATATTTTATATTTTATAAGTATTTTTATCTGCTTGTTTCGTTTCACCAACAGTATGGTAACCTTTGCGATAGCTTTTGGCGACGTACCAAATCGAAAATTTTTGTTGCCGAAGGCAACATTTTTTTTTCAAATATGAGGTGGGGTCAGAAATTATTTCTTTATTAAATAACTAAGTGGGAGAATGATTTTGTGGTGATGGGGAATAAACATCAATACACCACTGAGTTTTTTTTTTCCTTAGTAAATAAGATCTGATTTGATATAAAAAAGGGCATTTACTTTTCATTTTGGCTTGACAAAAGTGCCCGTTTTACAAGTCGAAAAATTCTTACGATTTCGAAAACCGGAGCACCAATTTTTCGATTTAAAATCGATATCGTAAAAATTATTCCCTTAGCCCGCTTGTTTGTGGAGATCAATCATAGCACGCGACTTAAATAAGTGAATTATTCGTGCCGAGCGAGTAGTCACGATGCTAATGATTCCCCCCTAAATCTACAGAGAATTTGTAGCCGGAAACCGAGCGTGCCTGATCGCCCAGCTACATATTATCATTTGCTCGGGGAAGTAATACACGTAGTTCGCTACAGTATTCTTAATATTTTTCATAAACTTATTTTGGCGCCAAAACGTGTAAGGCCCGATTCTGCCATGTTGACAGATCGATCCGGCAAGGCCAGATTTAAAATACAATTTTTTTAAACTGTCACTAACATCAGACGTTCGTTCCTAAGATCTCCATAAGTTCATCAACTAAAGTAGGTGTTCAAAGAAAAAATTGTGATCTACAAATCCAAAGTTTGTTTGTCTTACGCCGCTGAATTCGAACAATTCGATTGTAACAGCGGAGAGGCCATGCCAGTTACCAGAGACGGGTAGACGTTGTCGGGTACCATGGGAATTGCCGCCCAGGCAGCGGCATCAGCCACCATTCCTAAACCCTCCGGAAGTTGAGAGCAGCGGGATCGACGAGCCGGAATACCAGATGGCCGGTAGAAGCAACTACGTTGCGCGGTAGCGGTGGACCGAAGACCGCAGAGCCACGGAGACTTAGGACGACCAGAAACGTTATGCCAACGACTGAAGCTGTTTCCTCCATGTGGACCGCTGGAAGGTATCATTTGATGGCGAGGACGATCGGAATTCCTTGGAGGATTTTGTTTTCCGAGTGGAGTTTCTGCAGCGTCAGCACCGGTGTCCGTGGGAGGCTGTTTTGGGGAACTTCCATGTCCTCCTATCAGGTAGAGCGGCTTCATTCTGCTGACTCGCCGCTCTCGTCGTCCTGAATGGTGCAGACCTTGTCGCTGGGTGCCCGTCACTTGGGCTGAGGATTGTCGTCGTATGCGGACTCACGGTCGCTAACAGCTGGGATCCCCAAGGCAACCGCTTGGTGAAACAACAACACGTCCAACCCCACGTCTGGTCTGACTGGTGGCCACGCCTACTCGCACGGATACACCAGGCAATTGCCAGGTTCACGTACGTAGTCTCCGACATAGTCGACCGGGTCTTCACCACAATTTCTACCGCCCCTTTGGGTCCTTGTTCGGTTTGGTTCCGTCTGTTGAATTCTTCCGGACTAACCATGCTTCGTCGTATTGGACCTTAGCCACCTGTGTCTCAATTCGAAAACTTTCGACGTAGCGATTGCGTTCCTTGCTGACTATCACGGCTGGTGCTGACCCTTGCTAACTTCGTTGCTTTACGTTGTTGACTCGTATCCACGTTCTCCTTGACTGTCCAGCTTTCATCATTCGGCCCGCTAATATAGGCGTTTAACGGCTTTTAACTCTTGTCTCCAGCCTCCGGATCCAAAGTCCAGCTGATTAGTATCAGAATAATAGTTTATTCTCCTCACCCTGGCTCGTCAACGCCTACTGTTGTCTTGCCGTCCTGCTCGTGCCGTCTCCCTCTCGCTCTCCATCTTCTCTCTTCAAACCATCTGCTCTCCAAACTCTCTTTCTACCGGTTCTGTTTCTCCAAACTTTTTTTCTACCAGTTAAGTTTCTCCAAACGATCTTTCTGAAACTCCTCGGCTTTCCACTGCCGTTTCTACGCTCATGCAATCTGCATTTTAATCATCACAGTGGATTACAGAGGAGTAAATAGGACAATATCTTTCTATCTTTGCCCTGACCTGAAGCAAGCTGCCTACTTTGGAATCGATTTCTGAGGAGCGTTCGGGCTCGCACCAGTGGTCGTAGGTGGAATCGTACCGAAGCCGAAGAAGGAAGCAGCATAAATCCATGCCAGGCAAATGGATCACTACACCGACCAAGAGGAGATGGACGAAGCGAAGGAGGAGCCGCAATCCTGTAGTCTGTCTGCGCAGGAAAGGGAAGCCTTAGAAAGGACCAAGAGTAAGTTTCTTACCTTTCCATGGGATGGCCTAGGAGTGTCTAGCGTGGAAAGACATTCCATCGAGCTAGTCGAAGGAGCCTGAGTCTTCAAGGATCGACCCTATCCCATGCCTCCAGCGAAGCAGAAGTTCGTTGAGAATGAAGTGAACAAGATGCTTGCGTTAGGAGTCATTGAGGAGAGTAAGAGGCCGAGGAGCAATCGCACGACGGTAGTGTCCAAGCCGGGAAACCTCTCCAGGATCGACCAGACGCACTTTATCTCCAGTGTGGAAAACTCTGCCCTGTGAAAATCATGAGTTAACGGCACTGCCACAAATATGAGAAAAAGCAGTTCGTTACCAATTCCATTAAAACAACGATGGCATATCCGATTGACATGAATGTCTTTGCATCCATCACCGTTCTCGCCATCATCTTTTTTGAAGAAGTACGGATCAATAATTCTACCAGCCCATAAAGCGTACCAGTCAGTTTTTCTAGATATAACGGAGTTTCGACATTCACTCTAGAATTAGCTTCACTTCAAAATCGTTTCTCTAATTGACGTAACCAATAAACTAAAGTTGCGCTATACAAATAGGGACCTACGGTAATTTCTTTTTGGGCCCATTCGACGAATCTTCGCCTTGCTTGATGATCGTTTGGCTTTAAATATTGCACGACTTGGATTTTGTAAGCACGCCAATAAATTTTCTTTCTATTCCTATTCCTGTGCTCGATAACGGAAGGACTCATTCCGGTCATTCTCAATGATACGCTCTAGCGAAGCAATAGCTTCTTCTGTAAGCATCGTATGGCGTCTCTGGGGATGCAAGTTATCAATAAGGAAACCAAACAGAGAAAAAATCACTTGATAGCTGTTCAATCGGTCACCATCTCAAACAATAATTCCAACTTATGGTTCTATACCTGGAATAATAACACATTTTGACAGGGTCAATCCTAAAGACAAATGCAACGTACCACAATGGCGCAAAAGATACAGATACTACACAAAAATAAAATTTTTGTTGACAACGGATCGTTGCATATTGCATTCGACAGGCAATAGTTCAAAAGAGTCGAATCCAAAAATGATTCTAATCGGTTCAGTATTTTAGAAGTTACAAGTGTTCAAAGTTGAACCTTTTTGGGTTGCAAAAGAAGCAGGTTTTTTTTGTAGAAAATTCGGACCTTGCGGTGGTCTCTATGAAAAGGGTCATCAAATCTCGGTAAAGCCAAGGTAGAATAAATGTATAATATTCTTTGCACGTGCAGGCATACCTGTTTTACCGAAGTCCTAATTTTCACATATTTTTCAACTTTGATGGAAAAAAGAAAGCGATCTTACAACGACTTATGGGTTTGGCGTATGAGGTGTTGTTCTTGAATATGTTCTTTATCATATTAAAAAGAGATCGGGTCCCCCGACGTCCCACCCCGAATTTACAAGGCAAAAGACACTTTCAACTCAGCGTAAAAAAGGAGCGGCTTTGCACGGCTTAGTACAAAATTGTATGGCGGGCATACTTTGTAATGATTTTAAATGAATGTATAATGATAATTTATTATTATAATTGTTCTGTCTTATTAAATATTGTAGAATAAGATAAATTTTTTGTAAAAAAAAAAAAAAAATAGACACAAATTAACAAAATAAAAAATAATAAAATATTTTGTCTTTAAAATTGATTTATTTTTTGTTTTTAAAACATTATATATTTACCATATTAGCATCTTTAGAGAAAACAAATGAAAAGTATTTGTCAAAATTGGAAACAAATTGAGAAAACTGCCTAATAACATAAATTTTCGAGTATAAAATCTATCATTTATCACACCATAATCGATAGGTACTAAATTTAATTATTTTCATTAAAAAAAATTATGAAAATATCTCAACTGGTTCAAGAGTTATGATTTTTGTAACCCTAAAGTATCTAAGGCGCCATTGTGCGTACCTAGATTACCTGAAATCAAACCATTTCACCTTCTGCAAAAATGATTCAACAGACGTATTCCACATCCTATGAAAATGTCCTTTTCTTGCCACACAAATTTCAATATCAGCCCAACCAAGAAAAATAAATATTATACACAAAATTAAAATTGTCGGGAATCTAGCGTTCGCTAGAAAGTAATACGATATATTTTCTACGGCATCTATTTCTTATAGTCGTCCGATGAAAATCAACTAGGATTTAAGTTTGTTCAAACCAGCAAATAAAGCATAATCATTAGAAACTGTAACACATATAACATACAACATGCGCAAAAACCAGCTAATGAAAAAGCTTATTAGCCCAACATTTTGCTGACCCCGACATGGGGGCATTTACAATACATAAAAAACAAGAGAGAACGCTATAGTCGAGTTCCCCGACTATCTGATACCCGTTACTCAGCTAGTGGAAGTGCGAAGGAGAGTCTTCAACACTGACAGTTTTTGGCGGTTTATGGGCGTTAGAGTGGGCGTGGCAAAAAGTTTTTTGGCAAATCGATAAAAATTTTACAAAACTAATAAAAAAATGAAAAAATATCTAAACATTTCTTAAAAGTGTGGGCGTGGCAGCTTCGGGCGGTTTGTGGGCGTTAGAGTGGGCGTGGCAAAAAGTGTTTTGGCAAATCAATAGAAATTCACAAGACTAATACAAAAATGAAAAAATATCTAAACATTTTTTTAAAGTGTGGGCGTGGCAGCTTCGGTCGGTTTGTGGGCGTTAGAGTGGGCGTGGCAAAACGTTATTTGGCAAATCGATAGAAATTTACAAGACCAATACAAAAATGAAAAAATATCAAAACATTTTTCAAAAGCGTGGGCATGGCAGTTTTGGGCGGTTTGTGGGCGTTAGAGTGGGCGTGGCAACATGAATCGACAAACTTGCGCTGCGTCTATGTCTCTGGAGTCTGTATGCCTAATCTAAACTTTCTAGCTTTTGTAGTTCCTGAGATCTCAGCGTTCATACGGAAGGACAGACAGACAGACGGACAGACAGACGGACGGACAGACGGACATGGCCAGATCGACTCGACTATTGATCCTGATCAAGAATATATATACTTTATATGGTCGGAAACGCTTCCTTCTGCCTGTTACATACTTTTCAACGAATCTAGTATACCCTTTTACTCTACGAGTAACGGGTATAAAAATACATTATATCGCTGTTCTCGTTGAGTGCGTTTTTGAACATCAATATTGGTCTGCAATATTCAGAGAATTTTAAAGGCAGTAAGCAATAAGATCTACTCCATTAGTTGCTTCCATATATTATACATAAGAAATAATATTTGTGCGCCACATTTGTACAAGTTAACACCAGCAGTTTTCACGGAGTGAAACTGCCGAGTTGCGGGCCATATCCGGTGGCCTGCACGCGCATTGAAAAGACCGCTGATCCCGCACTTGCGCAATTGCCCGGAATCCGAGCCAAACATTCGCGGAGCGAGTGATCGGCCGGATACAGAAGTGCTGACCTGGCCCTCTGCCGGCAGCGCTGCAACTAACCAGAGGCCTGGAGTTGCATTAGATTGTAAACTTAAAGTCAGTAAATAATTGTACTCCAGAGCTTACGCTCTGTACTTATTGTAACAATCGAATATTAATCTCTCACCCTAACGGGGGAGTAGAATAATAAATGATAATAAAACTAACATAAAGACTTATTAATTTACATGTCGAAATACTTAACCAAATTTCGAGTCAGCCGTTTTTCTTGTTGTTGCTGTTGATAAAAAAAAAGATTCTGAAAAACTTACCGCTGAAGCAAACAGGTTGACATTTTTAAGGCGCAAGGCGGCTGCACCACTGAGAAATAAAGCTGGACCATAGCACCTAGTACTTTTACGAGCTCCTTGCATGCCGGAGCATGTCTGGAACGCTAAGTAATTTATAAGATTTTAATATTTACTCGAATTAAATCCTCTGTTTTATACAGGCATGCTCCGGTACTTGTAATTTGATTTCAAATTCGATTTTGGCAAAATCTTCTGATTTCGTTTTAAAGTGCTCTGGTTTTCGCAAAATTTTCGCAAAAGTTATGCGATAGTAATGTTCGGTTTCTCATCGTTTCTTGCTGCTCAAAAAGCTGACATATTTTTTTCTTTTCAAAATTTTATTTTTTTGTCTAAACAACAACGTGAAAGTATACCTCTTATATGTGCAATTGCTTGTTTTGAAACCAGTAGTAGCCAGAAATTACTGTGCTTAGGAAAATCTAGAGCGGTAACCTTTTACACAGTTTTAATTCCGATGTTCGAAATTACTTTTTTACTCCACTTTGACTATTTAAGTAATTAAATTATATAGCATTATTTACAAATAACACCTTTGGCCCTTCTTAAAATTAATTAATTATTTTATATTTTATGAGTATTTTTACCTACCTGGGGTCACAAATAAATTTTTTATAAAATAACTAAGTCGCAGACTGATCTTGTGGTGAGGTGATATAAACATCAACAGACCACTGAGTATACAATTTTTCCCGTAGTAAATAAGATCTGTTTGATATAAATAAGGCATTTACTTTTCATTTCTGCCAGACAAAGGTTCTCGTCTTAAAAATCGCCAAAATTTTATGAATTCGAAAACCGGAGCTCTGATTTGAAAATGGCAGACTCCAAAGTGTTTAGCCATTGGTCCCCACTTTCACAGTGAATGTGTTTTAACGTAAGTTATTTCCCTTTCCCACTCGCTGGCTCCAGCTGGTAAGCAATGTTCCACATCATCACATTTTAAATCGGGAATAGGTTTATGTTTGATTATTTCATTATTTTTATTTTTTTTGGATAAATATGGTAACGAAGAATCCTGTAAGACGTTAAGTTATCAAAAATCGGTTGTACAGCCTGGCATGGCATTAGGGGAAGTCCATCCGGAGATCTGGTGCTAGCCCTCAAGGAAAGAAGAAGTTCGCTTCGCGTAAACCCAAAACTCTTAACAGCAGAATTCTGCATATACAAATATGAAACACAAAGAGAAAAAAAAACACAAGAACAAAAACACCAAGACCTCTAGCCCGGGCTCAAGCCCTTAAACAACAATTATGACAGACCCACCAGACATTTACAAAATTACCTCAAAATCATATCAATCCCAATTAGGCAACCCAAAACTTATTGTTATTTTTTTTTTTTTTTTTCGCGCTAGTCCCACGGCTACACCTCCCGCCCAACCGACCGAGGGGCGCTGCCGTGTATCGTACGGCTCGAATCGCGGGAAGATAGACGCGATATAGAAGACAGTAAAGGACGAGGAAATATATGCATATAGTAGTTAGATCTAAGAATTCGTTAAGTATGTTAGTATTGATCGCTTTAAAAACGGCAGAGTCAGAATTAGAGATAATAGGATACAATCTATTATAGTCAGAACATAATACTCTGTAGGGATCATGCAACTCATAATTAGATCTACAATGATTTAAAATTAGAGGTACGTAATTTCTAGAAAATCTGCTCGGAACAGTGAAGTTTAGCCGACTAACCAAGTCGGGACTATCCACTTCACCACGAATAAGGTTAAAAATAAAGACTGTTCCAAGCATCGTTCTACGGTTAGCTAAGGAGGGTAAGTTAATTAACATTAATCTATTCGAATAAGGAGGTAATCTACGGTTTGCATCCCAATTAAGGCGCCGTAAGGCAAAAAGTAAGAAGTTCTTTTGAACCGATTCAATGCGGTCCGAGTAAACTTCATATTGTGGACTCCAAACAGGTGATCCATACTCGAGGATCGGACGGACTAGAGAAATAAATAATGTTTTGGTCATGTAAGGATCATCAAATTCCTTTGACCACCGTTTTATAAAACCAAGCACACCCCTGGCCTTATTGACAATAGACGAAATATGGTCTGAAAATTTAAGTTTAGGGTCCAGAAGAACACCAATATCATCAACATGTGTTATTCTGTCCAAAGAGCACCCACTTAAAGTGTAAGTTGCGTGCATTGAGTTGGCACGACAAAAGGTCATAACTTTACACTTAGAGCCATTTAAGTTTAATACGCTATCACGTCACCAGGTTTGAAAGCAATCTAGATCGGATTGTAAGTCCAAATGGCGAGAAATGTCTTTTTATTGCAAGCATAATTTTACATCATCAGCGTACATTAGTACACGCGAATGATTTATTATTAAAGGAAGGTCGTTAATAAATAAGATAAAAAGGAGCGGACCTAGGTGGCTCCCTTGTGGGACGCCGGATGTGACTCGGAGAATACAAGAAAGAGAATTTTTAAAGAGGCCCCGTTGCGTCCTGCCATTCAGATAACTTAGAATCCAATTTAGGAGATCAACAGGGAAACCTAATAAATCAAGTTTTTTTATTAAAAGTGAATGATTAACAGAGTCGAATGCTTTACTAAAATCCGTATAAATGACATCTGTTTGAAGATTATTTTTGAAGCCCTGTACTACGAAGGAGGTTAGCTCCAGAAGGTTAGTAGTTGTTGATCTGCGTTTCATGAACCCATGCTGACATGGTGATATAATTGACCTACAAAGGTGCTGCAAATGAGGAGTGATAACGTTTTCAAAAAGCTTAGGGATAGCAGACAATTTGGAGATTCCTCTGTAATTGCTTGCATTCGATTTGCTACCTTTTTTATGCAGAGGGATCACAAAGGACTCCCTCCATATTTGGGGGAACTGTGTAGATTTCAGAGATAAGTTAAACAGTTTTAGTAGAGGCTTGCACAAGGCTTCCGCACAGAATCTAAGCACACAGCCTGGAATTCCGTCTTGACCTGGCGAATAGACAGGCTTAACTCGCTGAAGATCATAAAGCAGTGAGCTTTCGTTTAAGGTGGGATAGAATATTAAATTTGACTTTGATACCGCGTAAGAGTAAGGCCGTTCAGAATGAGGTAACGTAAAATATGTAGTTTGAAAAAACTTGGCAAATAGATCGGCTATTGCCTGATCCGATGTTACCGAAGTATTTTCAAAAAATAGCGAGGAAGGGTAACTGGTTGTTTTGCGCTTAGTGTTAACGAAATTATAAAACTGTTTGGGATCCTGTGCGAACTGGAACTTACAACGGTTTAAATAATTCTTATAACACTGAGCGTTAAGCACGGTAAAATTTAACCGAGCACTTACATATTTAGAGAATGTAGATTCAGAACCGGTATTTTTAAATTTTATATAAAGTCTGGTCTTAACATTTCTTAGATGTGTCAAGTCTTTATTAAACCAAGGAGTTTTGTTAGAGGTAGACGGATAGTATATCGGAACACAAGAGTTGAAAAATGATTTAATTGCAGTATAAAAAATATCTATGGCATCGGCCATTATGCTGCAAGAATATAGATTGGACCAATTAAAGCCAGATATAAAAAGATGTAGCCTCCGAAAGTTTGCCTTACGAAAACAATGAATTCGTTTGGTTGACTTTTTTGGCCTCTCTTTTATTACGGTACCAGTGTCGATTGTCACCTCGAAAGTTGGATGGTATGGATCTTCTGGTTGACTAAGAGGTGCTACTCTAGTCAGAAACACACTTTCAGGACTTGTAACAACACATAGATCCAATAAACGACCAAGAGAATTTCGAATATAATTAACTTGCGACAACGATATGGCAAGCAAGCCGTCAATAAAGTCATGCTGTGCTATATGCAGGAGAATATTCGACTGTTCTTCTGTGGACCACTTAGTGTCTGGTATAGCGCGGCCCCGCTGCATAGCTCGTGCAATCGCCAGATGTCGATAGAACAGCGATACAGTTGAACTAATCTTAAGGGCAACGGTAGAATATAACAAGACCGTGCACTCGGTCACTCAGGAGAAACTGGTCGATATCCTCCACACGGGTTCCGATGACCGGATGACCAAGAAAGACAGGCTGATGAAGGCCCAGAAAAACAACATCGAAAGATGTAACACAGTTAGGGGAAACCGTCTTTTTGAGGTAGGAGAAGAGGTATTTGTCAAAAATAATAAAAAGTTAGGAAACAAGCTAGCTCCATTATGCACGGAACAAAAAGTGCTGGCAGACCTGGGAACGTCTGTTCTTATTAAGGGAAGGGTGGTTCATAAGGACAACCTCAAATAGATCCCCCCACTTCTAATTTGCTAGTAAGCTATATTTTTTAGTAGTAAGCCAGATTTAAGTTAAAACACTGAGGTCTCACTCTACGTTTGGATTGCAGGTTCGCCCTCACAACGCTCATGACCCTAGCAGAGTCAAATGCACGGATTACCGTGCTGTACCGTTACTCAGCTAGTGGAAGTGCGAAGGAGAGTCTTCAACATTGACAGTTTTTGGGGGTTTTGATTTTGAAAAAATAAGTCCCCATAATAATAATAATATGACAATTTTTTTTTTTTTTTTGGGTTGAGGAGGGGAAATGCCTCATGCATCTCCCGTTTGCCGTCGCAAAAAAGGTATGTGGGGCTTGCAACCACTAAACAACCCCCACCAAAGTAACCGTGTCCTGTTAGCATCTGGGTAATGTAGTAGTTCACTTCTCCGTGCTTCCTTGCAGTCCATGCTAGACCTGCAGGCGGTCTCCAGGGTGCTAGCCCAGACCTCACATCCGTACAACATGAATGCGTTATTCACCTCCATCAAAAGTTTCCGCCTTGATTGTAGAGGGCCGCCCACGTTTGCCAGAAGTCTGCTAAGCGAGTTAGTCGTCGCGGTTGCACGTTTCCTCGTCTCTTGTATGTGTGAGCTAAATGTCAGTTTTGAGTCCAGTCTCACTCCTAGGTACTTTATATCCTTCTGCGTCCTTATAACGGTTTCCCCAACTCTCAGATTGACTAATTGCTTCATGGTCTTCACTGTAGCACACTCTTTGTGTGTATCCCTGATGTGTTCGTACAGTTTGTCCGTTTTGCTTCCTTTTGAAAGTTCCAGAGCATATCACCTGACTTTGTTTTTTTAACCGTCGGAATCCTCTCGTTTCAGATTTTTTCGCAGGTTGCACATCAGCTCGGCATAGTTCTTTCCCTCTGCTGGTCTGACTAGCACAGCTTCAGGGCGAGTGCGCGTTCTTGCGCTAGGCTTGTTTTTTTTTTGTTTTCTCAGCTCCACTGTGCCTTACATCCGCTTCTTTAGTGTTAATTTCCTTTTTCCCCTTCTTATATGTGACCGACAAGAGAGAACGCTATAGTCGAGTTCCCCGACTATCTGATACCCGTTACTCAGCAAGTGGATGTGCAAGGGTGAGTCTTCAACACTGACAGTTTTTGGCGGTTTGTATGCGTTAGAGTGGGCGCGGCAAAAAGTTTTTTGGCAAATTGATAGAAATTTACAAGACTAATACAAAAATGAAAAAATATCAAAACATTTTTCAAAAGTGTGGGTGTGGCAGCTTTGGGCGGTTTGTGGGCGTTAGAGTGGGCGTGGCAACATGAATCGACAAACCTGCGCTGCTTCTATGTCTCTGGAGTCTGTATGCCTAATCTCAATTTTCTAGCTTTTGTAGTTCCTGAGATCTCGACGTTCATACGGACGGACAGACGGACATGGCCAAAAATGGTCGGCCTGTTACATACTTTTCAACGAATCTAGTATACCCTCTTACTCTACGAGTAACGCGCGTACTCGTCGTCACTGTTATGGGCATTTAGTCTCTTCAATATGTCTTCACGATTTCCCGACGTTGAGAGTCCTGCATCTCTGCATTTATGTTGCAGGTCTTTCTTGCTGACGTAATCCTTCTTTGGAGGAATGTTCGTTGCTTCGTTTCTTTGCTTTTTTTATACGGTAATTTTTCGCACGATTTCACTTATTGCGCACTATCTTATCCCACTTCTGAGAATGTCACATACACACCAAGAAATTTGGTTTGCGATGCATAAGTGTGTAAGCTTTCAGTTTGGCCAGGAATTGAAGAATCGAAACGCTATGGTATTAGGTATACTTTAATTAATTAATCAAATAAGGGATAATACACGGAGTAAGGTAAGAATAAGTTTTCATTGATGTTAACGTTTTTGCCGCTTGTTGCAATCACGTCCGCTTCTATCATTGGTTCTCTCTCATGGCATTCCATTATTATAACCGTTACTCGTAGAGTGATGGACGGACAGACGGACGGACAGACAGACGGACAGACGGACAGACGGACATGGCCAGATCGACTCGGCTTTTGATCCTGATCAAGAATATATATACCTTATATGGTCGGAAACGCTTCCTTCTGCCTGTTACATACTTTTCAACGAATCTAGTATACCCTTTTACTCTACGAGTAACGTGTATAATAACCGGGGTCCCAACATAAAGGTTCTCCGGCAAACTTTTTATTGGAAGTCGGCAAAAAACATCTTACTTGGAGCAACCGCCAGCCTCGCCGCTTTGGAATTCATTCATATTGGGAGAACTTACCCGCCCGCCAGGCATTACGGAGTAAGATCCAAATCCACCATCCTCCCGGGAACGATCCCGATATCGCCGGTGTGTCCGTTCCAAGCCTACTATTTACTGAGCGCGGGGAGGGCCATGTTCATTGGAGCCGCAATTTCCTTCGACAGTCGTCGATTGCTAGTCCTGGGGCTAACATTTAAAACTAAATTAGGTTTATTTATATTAATTCTTTGTTCAACTTACCTCGATCTTGGTTAATCAATCCGGAGTCAAACGCGAGCCCGAATTGTCGTCGTCGTGGAACATTGCCGCTAAATTTGGGTGGCGAGAATTTAGTTAGTCCGTCAGGGAAATATAACACATACTCACGTTTGATTCGCACATCCCTTCTTGTCCCTTGGAGCTCCTCAGGATTAGGTATGTAAACGTCCGTTTTAGAAACCGTCTTTAAAAGCACCGCCAATTGAGGGCAATTTTAGGCGCTGTCTTAAAGGCTTTCTAGACTTGTCGCTTTTACCGTTTCATAAGCAGTTGACGAAAAAGGTTGATTACAGCCTAATGAGGTTTTGATAAGGAAATTTGTATGCTATGAGCATTAGTATAATTATGTTTATGTTTATTATAAAATGAGAGCTTACCAGAATGTTTGAGTGAGTGTTCACTGTAAGGGAGATGGAGCCGTCGTAGTCGTCTGGAGCGACGCTGACGTATCGATAATGGGTGATGTCCGGTAAATCCTCCGGGCATCCTAGGTTGGGTGGGTGCGCACGACATCTGTGGCCACCGAAACTTAAAGGTTTCGTCATTTTTTCGAATTCAATGCATTTGTTTACCTTTTTCTGTTTGTTTACGTATTAGGGATCGTAGATGTGTAGAGTTGTGAGACGTCGATAGTTATCGATATGGATGTTGCGAGCTGTGTGGTAAGAGGAATTGCCCCAAATAAGAGATTCAAGCAGTTCGTAACATAATGACACCCAATATAAAACAAAAGAAATTGTCGAGACGACGGCGTCTGGCTTCCAGGCTTGATTGCAATTGCGGAATGGGGTGACAGGCAGGACAGGCGGCTTTGCAGCAATAAAAGCTGAAAATTTGCTGCTGGATCCAGATTTAGCCATCCCTTGGCAGCAACCAAAATTTATCCAGTTTACCACTGTAATCATAACATACAAGCACATTGTAGCACTCTGTTGCAAAGTGTGCATAAACAGTGCAGCCCAAGTACGCGTAATACGAGCATCCACTTGAAGGCTAACATACCTAAATGCATAGTCAGCATTCTCACGTTGGCCAAACGCTGATCGCTTAATATGTGTGCCTATAGCACTCCTCCTCCTCCAGCACCGTGGCTCGCCGACATTTCATATATATATATATAAGATATGCATATAAGCGTCTGCTCCTCAAATTAGACTAAGAAACCTTTGTATGAAGATCATAAAAACTTCGAATGGAGCGGGACCTTCCCTGCTCCACTAAATAAAATAATCACCCGAATAACCAAACAGTGACCTTATTAATACATGGCGACCGTGAGGCAGGAGCCTACAACAAAAGCAATAAAAACGGCCAGGGTCTACTGCTAAAATTTGTGGTGGAACTTGGAATGGCATACTGGACTTTAATAATACTTGGAATGGCATACTGGAAATTATAAATACATGGCAATTACTAAAGACCTGAGTGAGTAGAGTGTGTGTGTAATGGAAAGATACCGCGGCGGAGTAAGAAACAAAATGAAAAAGAATAGCGCACTTAATGTGTAAAACACCCCCCTCGGTCGGAAGTTCACCTGCGATGACTAGTTTCATCTCCCCAGTTTAAATATCGAAAAGGAAATATAAAAATTGGTGGTCTGTGAAGTAGGGACTAGAAAACTTTGTTCAGTGTTCTGTTGGCTTTCATTTACCTTGTTTTTTTTTGTTTTGGTATAGCTTGTGTTATCCTACTTATTTTCATATTTATTTCCATTCAATTCAATATCGTTAGGCGTATTTATTTATTTTATTAATGCAAATAATGTCAAAGAATAAGCGTTAGGGGGCTGGGCAAGACCACCATTTGAGGTCGAAAGGTCCTGCTGGTCTGGTCAACAGTTGTCGAGGGGGCGGCCGGATTATCGCGTTTGTGGCTGTCTGGGGGTCTACCCAGAACGCCGGTGGCCAAGTTGGTCGGATTAGGGATCAACCGGCTCCTGGTCAGGATCACCGCTCGCCAAGGAATTTGAATCTAAGACCATCTTCGAGGAAATGGGTCAGCCGCGGGTTCAGGATCAGGAAAGGCAGAGTTACGTAAGGGACACCGCAGCAGAGTCGTACTGCGCATCGCATGAGTCCGGAGCTGGCCAATTGCTGAGGGAGGAGATCCGAAACGGTTTTCTCGACATGATGCGGTTGCCTAATGAAGTGCTGAAGCCGACCGAGAAAGGCCAGCCGCTGTTGAAGGAATTGGATCGGCGTGCACATGCTCAAGGCAGACAGCCAGGTGTAAGGTAGCTTGTCGTGGACCTACCGTCGATCTCAACCTAAAAGTAGGCACGTTAATTGGCCGTTCTAGGCGACGGGAATAATGTTAATAAAGCCCATTATGTAAGACATTTCTCCAAATGATGGACTTTTAGAATTCAGACTCGGGGTCCCGACCCGAAGCATTTGGTCAGCGAGCAGTTCGTTATTTAAAATACAACCATTTCCATCAAAACTCTATTCAGCAACACTGATTCGGATCAAAACGGATTCAAAACTGAGATTTAGCATCCGCTGGACGGCAGCCGTAAATTATTTATATTTTTTCTACATTCAGTGCCAACCCCTATAGGGTAGGTGTTGTGCTGTACTGTGACCAAAGATTTTTTAAGGCCTGTCACAAAATATTTAATTTTAATTAACGAAATAAATTACCTGAAAGAATAAAATATTTTTCTTTAAACCTGACACCCTTCAGTTACCATTGTTACAAAAATATACTTATATTTACTAATGGTGTAAAAATAAGCACCATTTCTAGCTTCAAAGCGAACGGTCGTGTTTTTTTTCTGCGCTTCGAACTTATTTTTGTTTTGCTAAATCCAGCGGTGGAATTTAACAAATTCTATAATAATTCAATTTCGTAATCCGTACTAGTTAAAGTTCCGTTCGCTTCGCGAGTGAATCTTTTGTGATAAGTGAATTATTTTAATAAATTAATTCAATCTGTTCTCTTTCTGTCTTTGCGTTTTGTTTACTCTCTCTTTCGTGCGTTGTCCGTAGTGCTGTTTGGTATTGTTTTTGTACTTAACTGCACGGTGCACCCGCTCTCTCGCTCTCCCACACAAAATCCTAAAGTGCAGACTGCACATTTTCTGATTTTGTCTTTTGGTACAGTGGTCAAAACCCAATTAAACATGGAAACCAATGTTGTCTGCTTCCATAACAAATGCCGTCAGGTAATAAAGCCTGAGCAGCCAAAAATGACCTGTTGGCTATGTGGTAGAATGGTACACACTAAGTGTGCTGGTTCTAACGGCCGAACAAGTGATGACCTAGCTAAAGGCCCTAATCTAAAATACTGTTGTGATACTTGACTAGGAGTTGCAAATAAAATGCAGCTCTTTATGCGCCAAACTAAAGGTGGCTTGAAAGTACTGATCAGCAGTTTTGGCGTGGCTAGAGATAGTTTTCGTCGAGCTGATGATCTTCTTTCTGCGCTTGATTCACAATTTAATAGCCTCAAACTATTAGAAGAATCTCCAAAGCGCAAGAAAGCCGCTGGGGAAGGGGAATGCCCCGCAACCTTCGGCAAGTGATCAACAGGACTCCACAGCTGATCAGTTGACGATCGCAGCAAACCCGCAAATGTTGCTTAGATCGGCAGCTAAAAAAGATTCGGTGCAATCCGATCAATCGGTTGTAGAGGGAGTCCAGCCTGGGATTGCTACAGATTCCGTTTTGTCCGCACTGGTTTCTCAACCGGTGATTCCACCCGTCCCGAATTGTTTACCACCACAAAGAATTATTGAGTCCGGACTACCGGCTCAAGTCGGCACTTCAGAAATACAACCTGCAGTGCCAAAACCCCTCTCGGTGGTTCCACTAAAGAAACAAATTTTTGTTTCTCGGCTTTCCCCTGATCAAACATCATCTGATGTACTGTCTTATATACAAAACAAAAGCCGACAACATAAAAGTGGAAAAATTTAACTTTTCTTATGCTAGGGACATCTCATCTTTCAAGATAACTGTCCCAAATGAACTATTCTCAACCATATGTTCAGGTGATTTTTGGCCGGAAAGTATGATTGTGAAAGAGTTTGAAGCTAAGATTAAAAATAGAAAAAAAGGGCCCGTGGGAATTAAACTTCCCACAAGTGGCCAGATCACTGCCCCATTCTCCTCTACTACTTCTACTTCTTTATCTAAAAAAAAACTAAAATCTAGTCTCACTATCTGTTATCAAAATGTAAGAGGCTTGTGTAGTAAGCTAACTAATTTGTATTCTAATAGCCTTTCCTTTGCATCCCATATTATTGTGTTTACAGAGACTTGGTTAAAACCGGAGATACTTAACTCCGAAGTTTTCCCAGGTATGTACACAGTTTACAGGCATGATCGTCCCTCCAGGCGGGGAGGGGGAGTCCTAATTGCTGTTAGGTCTACCCTCACGTCAGAGGAGGTACTTTTTGATGAGTTCCGTAACTTAGAATTCTTATGCGTAAAGCTGTCATCATCTGATAGCTATGTTTATATTAAGTGCTCGTACATTCCGCCGTCTTCTGAAATTCCTGAATATATTAACCATTTGTCCGCTATCCAATCCGTTTCAAGCAGACTGTCCGATAGGGACCAACTAGTTGTTCTAGGTGACTTTAATATACCAGACACTAAGTGGTCCACAGAAGAACAGTCGAATATTCTCCTGCATATAGCACAGCATGACTTTATTGACGGCTTGCTTGCCATATCGTTGTCGCAAGTTAATTATATTCGAAATTCTCTTGGTCGTTTATTGGATCTATGTTTTGTTACAAGTCCTGAAAGTGTGTTTCTGACTAGAGTAGCACCTCTTAGTCAACAAGAAGATCCATACCATCCTACTTTCGAGGTGACAATCGACACTGGAACCGTAATAAAAGAGAGGCCAAAAAAGTCAAGCAAACGAATTCATTGTTTTCGTAAGGCAAACTTTCGGAGGCTACATCTTTTTATATCTGGCTTTAATTGGTCCGATCTATATTCTTGCAACATAATGGCCGATGCCATAGATATTTTTTATACTGCAATTAAATCATTTTTCAACTCTTGTGTTCCGATATACTATCCGTCTACCTCTAACAAAACTCCTTGGTTTAATAAAGACTTGACACATCTAAGAAATGTTAAGACCAGACTTTATATAAAATTTAAAAATACCGGTTCTGAATCTACATTCTCTAAATATGTAAGTGCTCGGTTAAATTTTACCGTGCTTAACGCTCAGTGTTATAAGAATTATTTAAACCGTTGTAAGTTCCAGTTCGCACAGGATCCCAAACAGTTTTATAATTTCGTTAACACTAAGCGCAAAACAACCAGTTACCCTTCCTCGCTATTTTTTGAAAATAATTCGGTAACATCGGATCAGGCAATAGCCGATCTATTTGCCAAGTTTTTTCAAACTACATATTCTACGTTACCTCATTCTGAACGGCCTTACTCTTACGCGGTATCAAAGTCAAATTTAATATTCTGTAACACTTTAAACGAAAGCTTACTGCTTTATGATCTTCAGCGAGTTAAGCCTGTCTATTCGCCAGGTCAAGACGGAATTCCAGGCTGTGTGCTTAGATTCTGTGCGGAAGCCTTGTGCAAGCCTCTACTAAAACTGTTTAACTTATCTCTGGAATCTACACAGTTCCCCCAAATATGGAAGGAGTCCTTTGTATGCATAGAAAATAGTTTGCTGACAATTTTAGAGTCGCAAAATCGAAATTTTTGTGAACTTCTGAAACAAGTGCAACACTCACAAAGAGAGCCAAAAGAATCGTTTGCTGTGGTATTGCCCAGGTTTAATCCTGAACGTGCGGGATCAGACGCCCAATCCTGGTGTTCAACGGTGAACTACATCTTGTCTGAAAACCAACTGGAAGGCAGCGCTCTTGTGATGACCCTCAGTAAATCACTGGAAGGAAGCGCGTCTCATTGGCTGTCACAAACTTGCTTTCCTGGTATATCATGGACACAGTTCCCAGAATTGTTTCTGCAACATTTTGCGGGAACAGAAACATTAGCGGCAGCTTTTATGAATCTGCTAAATGGACGCCCCGCGGAAGGCAAGTGCCTTTCGTTATATGGAAGCCGAATGGTTACTTCGCTTATGGCCAAATGGAAGACGCTGAGTGTGGAGCAAATTGCAGTGTCCATTACACTGGCGCATGCAGCTGGAATTGACAGGCGTTTAGTTTTCACTTCCGACATCAACACTCGGAACGAGCTGCATCAAGAACTGAAGGCCTATTCATTTGACGCCAAACCGAGCCACCTTTCAAACGATGGTACATCAGAGCCGCCAGGAAAACGAGCTAAGCCCCACTTTAAGTGTCACAACTGCGGAAAGCCTGGTCACAAAAAGGCGGACTGTCGATCAAAAACAATGGCAGTGCACGTCCAGCCACCCGGCAAGCAACCTTCAGGGAAAGACCGGTCTACTTTGACTTGTTTCAATTGCGGAAAAGCTGTATGTCCTGATCGTCAGGAGCGTTCGTCGTCTTCCAAAAACAACATTGTAAAAGATGTCAACATCTGTACCATTTTTGAACCTGTAGGAACGTTTTCTCAATCTGGTGAGTCGTTCCAATTTTGTTTTGATTCTGGAGCTGAGTGTTCACTCATCAAGGAGGCTACTTCGCAGAGGCTATCTGGATCCAGAATGGGCAACGTAGTTATTTTAAGGGGTCTTGGTAGCAATACTATTTGTAGCACCTTGCAGATATTGGCCAATGTTTTGATTCGTAAACGTTCATATGAAATATTGTTTCATGTAGTGTTAGACAATTATATTAAGTATGACGCTCTGATTGGTCGAGATATTTTGAGCCAGGGAGTCGGTGTGAAAATAACATCAAAATCACTTACTACGTTTAATGAAAAATCTATATTGGCTGTTGAAGTTTCCGAAAAGAATCCTGATTTGGCTAGCGTTGGCACCGATCTGCATGGACCAGATAGAGAACAATTTTTTTTTTTTTTTTTTTTTTTTTTTTTTTTTTGACGCGCGAGTCCCACGGCCACACCTCCCGCCCAACCGACCGAGGGCGCTGCCGTGTATCGTACGGCTCGAATCGCGGGCAGATAGACGCGATATAGAAGACATTAAAGGACGAGGAAATATATGTATGCTAGTAGTAATATCTAAGAATTCGTTAAGTACGTTAGAATTGATCGCTTTAAAAACGGCAGAGAGTCAGAATTATAGATAATAGGATAGAATCTATTATAGTCAGAACGTAATACTCTGTAGGGATCATGCAACTCATAGTTAGATCTACAATGATTTAAAATTAGAGGTACGTAATTTCTAGTAAATCTGCTTGGAACAGTGAAGTTTAGCCGACTAACCAAGTCGGGACTATCCACTTAACCACGAATAAGGTTAAAAATAAAGACTGTTCCAAGCATCGTTCTACGGTTAGCTAAGGAGGGTAAGTTAATTAACATTAATCTATTCGAATAAGGAGGTAATCTACGGTTTGCATCCCAATTAAGACGCCGTAAGGCAAAAAGTAAGAAGTTCTTTTGAACCGATTCAATGCGGTCCGAGTAAACTTCATATTGTGGACTCCAAACAGGTGATCCATACTCGAGGATCGGACAGACTAGAGAAATAAATAAGGTTTTGGTCATGTAAGGATCATGTAACGATTTAAAGTGTTAGTTTGCGTGCATTGAGTTGGCACGATAAAATGTCATAACTTTACACTTAGAGCCATTTAAGTTTAATACGCTATCACGTCACCAGGTTTGAAAGCAATCTAGATCGGATTGTAAGTCCAAATGGCGAGAAATGTCTTCTTATTGCAAGCATAATTTTACATCATCAGCGTACATTAGTACACGCGAATGATTTATTATTAAAGGAAGGTCGTTAATAATTAAGATAAAAAGGAGCGGACCTAGGTGGCTCCCTTGTGGGACGCCGGATGTGACTCGGAGAATACAAGAAAGAGAATTTTTAAAGAGGCCCCGTTGCGTCCTGCCATTCAGATAACTTAGAATCCAATTTAGGAGATCAACAGGGAAACCTAATAAATCAAGTTTTTTATTAAAAGTGAATGATTAACAGAGTCGAATGCTTTACTAAAATCCGTATAAATGACATATGTTTGAAGATTATTTTTGAAGCCCTGTACTACGAAGGAGGTTAGCTCCAGAAGGTTAGTAGTTGTTGATCTGCGTTTCATGAACCCATGCTGACATGGTGATATAATTGACCTACAAAGGTGCTGCAAATGAGGAGTGATAACGTTTTCAAAAGCTTAGGGATAGCAGACAATTTGGAGATTCCTCTGTAATTGCTTGCATTCGATTTGCTACCTTTTTTATGGAGAGGGATCACAAAGGACTCCCTCCATATTTGGGGGAACTGTGTAGATTCCAGAGATAAGTTAAACAGTTTTAGTAGAGGCTTGCACAAGGCTTCCGCACAGAATCTAAGCTAAAGCTTAGGGATAGCAGACAATTTGGAGATTCCTCTGTAATTGCTTGCATCCGATTTGCTACCTTTTTTATGCAGAGGGATCACAAAGGACTCCTTCCATATTTGGGGGAACTGTGTAGATTCCATAGATAAGTTAAACAGTTTTAGTAGAGGCTTGCACAAGGCTTCCGCACAGAATCTAAGCACACAGCCTGGAATTCCATCTTGACCTGGCGAATAGACAGGCTTAACTCGCTGAAGATCATAAAGCAGTGAGCTTTCGTTTAAGGTGGGATAGAATATTAAATTTGACTTGATACCGCGTAAGAGTAAGGCCGTTCAGATGAGGTAACGTAGAATATGTAGTTTGAAAAAACTTGGCAAATAGATCGGCTATTGCCTGATCCGATGTTACCGAAGTATTTTCAAAAAATAGCGAGGAAGGGTAACTGGTTGTTTTGCGCTTAGTGTTAACGAAATTATAAAACTGTTTGGGATCCTGTGCGAACTGGAACTTACAACGGTTTAAATAATTTTTATAACACTGAGCGTTAAGCACGGTAAATTTAACCACTTACATATTTAGAGAATGTAGATTTAGAACCGGTATTTTTAAATTTTAAACCAAGGAGGTTTGTTAGAGGTAGACGGATAGTATATCGGAACACAAGAGTTGAAAAATGATTTAATTGCAGTATAAAAAATATCTATGGCATCGGCCATTATGCTGCAAGAATATAGATTGGACCAATTAAAGCCAGATATAAAAAGATGTAGCCTCCGAAAGTTTGCCTTACGAAAACAATGAATTCGTTTGGTTGACTTTTTTGGCCTCTCTTTTATTACGGTACCAGTGTCGATTGTCACCTCGAAAGTTGGATGGTATGGATCTTCTGGTTGACTAAGAGGTGCTACTCTAGTCAGAAACACACTTTCAGGACTTGTAACAACACATAGATCCAATAAACGACCAAGAGAATATCGAATATAATTAACTTGCGACAACGATATGGCAAGCAGGCCGTCAATAAAGTCATGCTGTGCTATATGCAGGAGAATATTCGACTGTTCTTCTGTGGACACTTAGTGTCTGGTATATTAAAGTCACCTAGAACAACTAGTTGGTCCCTATCGGACAGTCTGTTTGAAACGGATTGGATAGCGGACAAATGGTTAATATATTCAGGAAATTCAGAAGACGGCGGAATGTACGAGCACGTAATATAAACATAGCTATCAGAAAATGGCAGCTTTACGCATAAGAATTCTAAGTTACGGAACTCATCAAAAAGTACCTCCTCTGACGTGAGGGTAGACCTAACAGCAATTAGGACTCCCCCTCCCCGCCTGGAGGGACGATCATGCCTGTAAACTGTGTACATACCTGGGAAAACTTCGGAGTTAAGTATCTCCGGTTTTAACCAAGTCTCTGTAAACACAATAATATGGGATGCAAAGGAAAGGCTATTAGAATACAAATTAGTTAGCTTACTACACAAGCCTCTTACATTTTGATAACAGATAGTGAGACTACATTTTAGTTTTTTGAAGATAAAGAAGTAAAAGTTGTAGAGGAGAATGGGGCAGTGATCTGGCCACTTGTGGGAAGTTTAATTCCCACGGGCCCTTTTTTTCTATTTTTAATCTTAGCTTCAAACTCTTTCACAATCATACTTTCCGGCCAAAAATCACCAGAACATATGGTTGAGAATAGCTCATTTGGGACAGTTATCTTGAAAGATAAGAGTCCCTAGCATAAGAAAAGTTAAATTTTTCCACTTTTATGTTGTCGGCTTTTGTTTTGTCTTGTATATATTATAAGACAGTACATCAGATGATGTTTGATCAGGGGAAAGCCGAGAAACAAAAATTTGTTTCATTAGTGGAACCACCGAGAGGGGTTTTGGCACTGCAGGTTGTATTTCTGAAGTGCCGACTTGAGCCGGTAGTCCGGACTCAATAATTCTTTGTAGTGGTAAACAATTCGGGACGGGTGGAATCACCGGTTGAGAAACCAGTGCGGACAAAACGGAATCTGTAGCAATCCCAGGCTGGACTCCCTCCACAACCGATTGATCGTATTGCACCGAATCTTTTTTAGCTGCCCATCTAAGCAACATTTGAGGGTTTGCTGCGATCGTCAACTGATCAGCTGTGGAGGCCTGTTGATCACTTGCCGAAGGTTGCGGGGCATTACCCTTAGGCAGCCTACCACCAGCGGCTTTCTTGCGCCTTGGAGATTCTTCTAATAGTTTGAGGCTATTAAATTGTGAATCAAGCGCAGAAAGATCATCAGCTCGACGAAAACTATCTCTAGCCACGCCAAAACTGCTGATCAGTCCTTTCAAGCCACCTTTAGTTTGGCGCATAAAAAGCTGCATTTCATTCGCAACTCCTAGGCAAGTATCACAACAGTATTTTAGATTAGGGCCTTTAGCCCGGGAGATTTTAATGGATGGCACCCATCCTGGGCTCCCCAAGAACAAGTACACGAAGGAAAATAACTCAAAGTTTCATTGACAATACGCCACTTATTCTGTTAAAAGACAAATCTACTCACACTTTTCAACACACAAACTTACACACACATCGACCTCACACTCTTCTTTCCAATCCTAGCCTTCACGCCAAGTTTGAAATACTACTACCTTCATGGTAGCGACCATTTACCTATTATCACGACCCTATTCCCAACAACCAATATACAAAAATTCAGCAGACCCTTTTTTAAACTAAAAAAAGCCAACTGGGAACGAATTTGCTAACATATTTGCACAATACTTTTTTGACCTCTCCGGCGAATTGAACTTTTTAGAGGAGTTCCGAAACATTAATATAGAAATAACCTACATAACTATACAACCTCCCAATATCCCAAACCACAGAAGAAAACATAACTTATCTCAGCCCTACAAACATTAAATGGATCTGCTCCAGGACTTAATAGAATTTCATATCGAATGATAAAAACTAGCTCCCCCACAATAAAAAGCAGAACAACAAAACTATTTAATAAAATATTCAGTAGCCACATACCACAAGCCTACAAAACAAGTCTAATCATCCCAATCCTCAAATCGAACACCGACAAAAGAAAAACTTTTTTATACCGACCAATCTCTCTCAACTGTTGTTTATCAATAACGCTATATAAAATAATAGCAAAAAGACTCTGGTGGCTGGCTAGTGGCACATAACAACCTACTTAACGACAACCAATACGGATTTAAAAAAGACAAATGTAGACTATCGCATAACGAAGTCAAAAATGCACACCTCCGTCGTCACTCTTGATTTTTCAAGAGCCTTTAATCGAGTAGGTGTGCTCTACATAATCCACCAATTGCAGGAATGGAAAACAGGCCTCAAAATAATTAACTACATAAAAACCTTCATGAGTAACAGAAAAATAACTATCCGCGTCGGTCCGCATACATCAAAACCATTACCCCTATTCAACGGAATCCGTTAAGGTTCACCCATACCCGTAATACTATTCATGGCTCTCAATAAACTATCTAACATCATATCCCTACACAAAGAAATAAAATTTAATGCATACGCCGACGATTTCTTTCTTATAATAAATTTCGATAAAAACACAAATACAAACTTCAGATTAGACAACCTATTAAACGATATAGAAAATTTGGCCTCCCACTCAGGAGCATCGCTATCCCTATCCAAATACAAACACCTCCACATATGTAAAAAGCAAGATTAGCTGCAACAAAATCGAAATTCCTACAGTTACTTTTTTAAAAATTCTTGGAATGCCCATAAACAATAAATATATATGGAACACACACATAAACTTTACCCAAACTCCACAATAAGCTAAATATAATAAAATGTCTATCTAGTCTTAAATTGAATTTTAACACGTATACACTACTAGATGTCGCGAAGGCAACGGCCGTATCCAAAAAAATTTGTTATAAACAAAATAAAAACACCATTCAACTTCGGAATCCGTCTAGCCCTCGCTCCACCCCAACAAACAACTTACTCTACGAATAAAATATTCCCTCTTCAGATATAAAACGAGACCTACAAATAGCCAAGCTATCACAAAACCTAATTTTTTCCAAAAACACACCAATTCACAAGTTCGTTAATCATAAAAAATAAAACAAATACCAGATAGAACGCTATAGTCGAGTTCCCCGACTATCTGATACCCCTTACTCAGCTAGTGAAAGTGCGAAGGAGAGTCTTCAACACTGACAGTTTTTGGCCATTAATATCATTGATTTCCTAACTATCAGTTAGGCATTTGAAACTACGAAAATATCGATGTTGCAAAACATTTTACAAAAAACATTAAATTTATAATTAAAATATCGATTTTTTTAAAACCATGTCCTTAAATGTATATTTTTGCTTGGCCCCGAAGGTTGAATTTTTACTTATTTTTATACCCGTTACTCGTAGAGTAAAAGGGTATACTAGATTCGTTGAAAAGTATGTAACAGGCAGAAGGAAGCGTTTCCGGCCATATAAAGTATATATATTCTTGATCAGGATCAGTAGCCGAGTCGATCTGGCCATGTCCGTCTTTCCGTCCGTCTTTCCGTCCGTCTGTCTGTCGTCTGGCCGTCTGTCCGTCTGTCCGTATGAACGTCGAGATCTCAGGAACTACAAAAGCTAGAAAGTTGAGATTGAGTGTACAGACTCCAGGGACATAGACGCAGCGCAAGTTTGTCGATTCAGGTTGCCACGCCCACTCTAACGCCCACAAACCGCCCAAAACTGCCACGCCCACATTTTTGAAAAATGTTTTAATATTTTTTCATTTTTGTATTGGTCTTGTAAATATCTATCGATTTGCAAAAAAACTTTTTGCCACGCCCACTGTAACGCCCACAAACCGCCCGAAGCTGCCACGCCCACACTTTTGTATTAGTCTTGTAAATTTTTATCTATTTGCCAAAAAACTTTTGGCCACGCCCACTCTAACGCCCACAAACCGCCAAAAACTGACTGCACTTACACTAGCTGAGTAACGGGTATCAGATAGTCGGGGAACTCGACTATAGCGTTCTCTCTTGTTTTATATAAAATCAGAACTTATTTACTAAGTTTACTCAGTGGTCTATTGACTTTTATTCCACATCACCACAAAATCATTATGACACTTTAATTATTATTTTATAAAAAATTTAAACAAAATGTTGTCGTCGGCAACAACAATTTACGATTTGGTAAGGGTCAAAAGTACGTTGCCAAAAGCTATCGCGATAGAATTCAATAATTAATTAAAAAAGTAAGTGCGAACATCGGAATTAAAACTGTGGTAAAGGTGGCCGCGCAAGATTTTTACAAGACCTCCAATTTTTGCCTTCTCCTGGCTTCAAAACAAGCTATTGCAAAAATAAAAGGCATTTTTCACGTTGTTTGATTTTCACAAATAAAATAAACCAGGTGTTTGAGCAGCAAGAAGTGATGAGAAACGAAACATTCCGATAGCAAAACGATACCAAGAATCTTGCGAAAACCAGAGCACCTAAAAACGAAATCGTACAATTTGCCTCTAATCGAAAAAAAATTACGATTACCGAAGCATGCCTGTATATTTAATATTCGGACCAAAAATTTAGCGATATGAATGTATCATACACCATGACTATATCGATATATTTATCAGATGCTCACAGAGCAAACACAACAAATGAAGCGACTTTTGGTTATCATCTGTCGCTCATATAAATAGAAAATATATAAATCGATAAAATTATAAATAATTTTTAGGGTTTCACAACATAGTTTGTACGAACTTAATAAAATTATGTTACTTGTAACCATTCTGATTCTGATGTAATAGGAAGAAAATGACGTAAAACGGAAAATATTGTTGATGAATTCCATAGAATAGAACATTAAAATTGAATCTTTCTTATAAAAAGAGCAGGGTGGAACTAAGATATAATTCTAAAAACCTAGTATCTTTAAGCCGATGAACTATTCGTCTATGTAAGTTTCTGTCCATTTTTTTTTATCAATTTAGCAGGAGGGAAAGTACTTTGTGGAAATGCTGCCGGCACTTAAACGTTCTCATATTAAATTATTTGTGGCCGTTGCATTAGTCATTAGTTTGTTCATAATACTATTGAGGTATTCAACTCTCCCAGTTTTAACAGTAAGTATTTATCGTTTAATTAGATAGATAATGCTTTTAGGGTTTTACAATTAATAAATTTGTCTTGATTGATTATTATTAATTATAATTAATTAATTAGGGCAAGTTTTTCCTTACGCATTTAATCTAGACTGTCCTCCGTCTTTAAATAAATTTTGCTATGGTTTGCCAAGGATTCGGACCGATATTAGATAATAAAAAACAAACAAAAAATTTATAGATTATATTCAAACTAATAATTTTCTCATATACATACATACCCTACGAAAAAATGTCATTTTTATTCCCGTTACTCGTAGAGTAAAAGGGTATACTAGATTCGTTGAAAAGTATGTAACAGGCAGAAGGAATTGTTTTCGACCATATAAAGTATATATATTCTTGATCAGGATCAATAGCCGAGTCGATATGACCATGTCCGTCTGTCTGTCCGTCCGTATGAACGCTGTGATCTCAGGAACTACAAAAGCTAGAAAGTTGAGATTAAGCATACACACTCCAGAGACATAGACGCAGCGCAAGTTTGTCGATTCATGTTGCCACGCCCACTCTTACGCCCACAAACCGCCCAAAACTTCCACTCCCACACTTTTGAAAAATGTTTTGATATTTTTACATTTTTGTATTGGTCTTGTAAATTTCTATCGATTTGCCAAAACACTTTTTGCCACGCCTACTGTAACGCCCACAAACCGCCCAAATCTGCTACGCCCACACTTTTGAAAAATGTTTTGATATTTTTTCATTTTTGTATTGGTCTTGTAAATTTCTATCGATTTGCCAAAAAACTTCTGCCACGCACACTATAACGCCTACAAACCGCCAAAAACTGTGTTTAAGACCCTTCTTCTCCCTTCCACTAGCTGAGTAACGGGTATATGATGGTCGGGGAACTCGACTATAGCTTTCTCTCTTGTTTTAAAATAAAAAATCGTTTTATACCCGTTACCCCTAGAGTAAAAGGGTATACTAGATTCGTTAAAAAGTATGTAACAGGCAATAGGAAGCGTTTCCGACCATATGAAGTATATATATTCTTGATCAGGATCAATAGCCGCGTTGATCTGGCCATGTCCGTCTGTCCGACTTCTGTCTGTCCTGACTTAAAAGCTAGAAAGTTCAGATGCAGCATCCAGACTCCAGTAACATAGACGCAGCGCTAGTTTGTCGATTCATGTTGCCACGCCCACTCTAACGCCCACAAACCGCCCAAAGCTGCGACTCCCACCCTTTTGTAAAATGTTTTGATATTTTGTCAGTAATGTAAATTTCTGCAGAAAAACTTTTTGCCACGCCCACTCTAACGGCCACAAACCGCAAAAAACTGTTAGTGTTGAAGAGCCTCCTTCCCAATTTCACTAGCTGAGTAACGGGTATCAGATAGTCGGGGAACTCGACTTAGTGTTCCCTCTTGTTTTATATTTTTTCGTATTTTTTTACAGCACTTTTTAAAATTTCAAAATAAACCAACCTTCAAAAATAAATGTTTTTCTTTGCTATTTTATTCTTTAGTAATATTTTATAAATCGAGTCCAATTCTGAAAGATTTAAAATCGTTAATCGGTGTATACTACAATCGTTTAAAAGTTTTTACAGGGAGGAGAACGCTTTTCCGACCCACTCTTCTTAAAAATGTATTAATTGATATTTTTTTATTGGTCATGTAAATTTATACCGATTTGCCAAACACAATTTCGCCACGCCCATTCTTACGCCCACAATGCGTCAATAGCAGTCAGTGTTGAAATCTCTCCTTTGCACTCCCAATGGTATAGTGTTCTCTCTTGTTTTTTTTTTGCAACATAGTTCCTAACAAGGGTAATACACGACACTCATAATTGTAGTACAATTTCTCCTCTGCTTCAAATTAGACGAATTAGTTGCTCTGATCACCTCTTAATTCGTTAAAATTTTTTTTCCCAGCGAGCATTCTTTTGAGATGTGGAAACAGGAAAAGGTCTCTGGGTGCTAGATCTGGAGAATTCGCTGGATGCGGAAGCAATTTGAAGACCAATTCATGAATTTTTGTCATCGTTAACTTGTGACCAAGACAATTCTTGGTGAAAAAGTCCTTTCTTTTCATTCAAATGCGGCCAATTTTTTGCGATTTCGTCCGGCGATTATACCGTTTGTCCAATAACAACTGTTCATGGTCCTTCTTTTTTCAATGTAATAAATGAAAATTATTCCACGCGCATCCCAAAATACAGACGCCATGACCTTGCCAGCCGACCGTTTTTGATCGCTTGGGAGAGGGTTCATCGTGTGCTAGATGGTAGAGCTATGTTTCATCAATTGTCACATATCGAAAAAACTCGGGTTTATTACGCCTAAACATCTTGAAACACTGTTCAAAACACTTGTTCAAAAGTGAGCTCGCGCGGCACACTTTATACAGAGCTTTCTCATAATCTAACATTCGTGAATTATCTGAAGTACACGCTCAGTTGATATCATTAGAGTCCCAGCTATTTCATTAAATTTTAGTTTACGGTCATCCAATATAGTTTTGTAGGTTTTTTTTTTTGACGTTTTTGTTAATAACAACTCTCTTGGGCGTCCAGTCTTTTAACCCTCCTCTGTGCTCATTTCACCACGTCTAAGCTTAGCATACCAATCCTAAATGGTTAATTTTCCTAGGCCAGTGTCCAAAAACTCATTAACGATGCAAGTTTTTGAATCAACTGTATTTTCCTTTCTCTTAATCCATTTTCTTCACAATAGCAAAAGTAGCTTCACTCAAAATGCACTGACAAATATCTATCACATCAATACACATGCTTTGTTTTTTTTACTAAAAAACATATGGTATAATTTAAACATATGTATTTCTTCACTATGGCAGGCCGGCGACTTATCAATTGACCTAGTATTTTCCGGATGATATTAATAGAAAAATAAATAAGCAAAAGTTAAATAAAACAAGAGAGAACGCTATAGTCGAGTTCCCCGACTATCTGATACCCGTTACTCAGCTAGTGGAAGGGAGGAGAGTCTTAAACACAGTTTTTGGCGGTTTGTAGGCGTTATAGTGGGCGTGGCAGAAAGTTTTTTGGCAAATCGATAGAAATTTACAAGACTAATACAAAAATGAAAAAATATCAAAACATTTTTCAAAAGTGTGGGAGTAGCAGCTTTGGGCGGTTTGTGGGCGTTAGAGTGGGCGTGGCAAAAAGTTTTTTGGCAAATCGATAGAAATTTACATAACCAATACAAAATGAAAAAATATCAAAACATTTTTCAAAAGTGTGGGCGTGGCAGTTTTGGGCGGTTTGTGGGCGTTAGAGTGGGCGTGGCAACATGAATAGACAAACTTGCGCTGCGTCTATGTCTCTGGAGTCTGTATGCTTAATCTCAACTTTCTAGCTTTTGTAGTTCCTGAGATCACAGCGTTCATACGGACGGACAGACAGACGGACAGACGGACATGGTCATATCGACTCGGCTATTGGTCCTGATCAAGAATATATATACTTTATATGGTCGGAAACCCTTCCTTCTGCCTGTTACATACTTTTCAACGAATCTAGTATACCCTTTTACTCTACGAGTAACGGGTATAAAAATAAAGAAATGTTTCAAAAGTGTGCGAGTGGCAGTTTTGGGCGGCTTGTGGGCTTAGAAAGTGTATTGTTTGTCCGATTTCCATGATATTCCAAATGATTTTTAGTTCGTTCTTTATTATTGAGAGAGGGACTCTACTCGTCGCTGTTCTGTACTTTTATTGAATGAGTCTCTAAGGGCTTAAAAGCTACGCGGAGTAGCCGCCCAAGCACATATAGCTTATATACATACATATATATATCTATATCTATATACATATGTATATCTAAAGAGAAAACGAGTGTCGTATACATACATAAGCGAGCAGTTGGTCGCGCATGCCCAAAGTGCTGACACGGATCGGCATTCTTGCCTGATCATATTTCGGTTCTGATAAATTTAAATAATAAACCAATGAAAGTGCATGTCCAATCAAGCCTAGTCGTACAGTGGTGACAAGAAAAACACTTACAATGCCAGTCTCCGAAGTACTCGTTGCTTTAATTGCTGGTCAGCTGAGCACTTGAGAAAGGTTTGCAAGACAGATACAAAATGCTTTAAATGTGAAGGCGTGAAACATATTACAAGGGAGTGTCCAAAAGTATCCAGATCTGTGCAGGTGGTTTATTCTTTAAAACGACATAAAGCGATAAACGTGAACGGAGTTGAAATAAATTGTCTGGTGGACACTGGAGCGGATGTGTCAATTGCTTGCAACTCTGTTTTTAGTAAACTGACCGGCGTAAAACATTTACGAACTTTCAGCGCGACCAGACAGCGCTGGACATAATGAGCTAAGTATATACAATATTGTCATGACCAAAAATAACTTAAGCGTTTCTGAACAATTTAAGCGTATAATTCAACCGTTGGTCGACAATTACAAGCCAGCTGAATCTCCAATCAAGTGTCCTGTACAAACGAGGATCGTACCGGACGAAAAAATAAAACCATTACGTCACCAACCAAGTCGGTATTCAGCTATGGAAGCGGCCGCAGTAAGAGACCAAGTGGACGATTGGCATAAGAATGAAAAAGTTCGGAGGTCATCATGAAATTTTGCAAGACAGTGATAGTGAAGAAGAAATACGGAACAAACAGAATTTGTTTGATTTCCGTCAGCTGAACAGGATGGTTATCAGAGAAAGTTTCGCTGCTAGAAAACTGCAACTGCTAGAAAATCTGCAATCTGCAAAATCACTGTCATGGATCTCGAGAACAGCTTCTTACATGTACCGATCGAAGAGTCTAGTCGTAGCTACACTGCTCTTAAAACCAAGGAGGATTTATTTGAGTTCTGCAAAGCACCGTTTGGATTTTGCACGGTTTGCCGTGTTTAACCGTTTTGTCATTGCCATTTTTCAAAACTTGATACAAAAAGATGTCACGCAGATTTACGTTGACGATATAATCATATTCGCTCAAACAAACGGGGAGTGCATAGTCCAGTTAAAGAAAGTCCTGGAGGAGGGAGTTAAAAATGGATTGCGCATTAAGTGGAACAAATTATCTTTCTTGGTAAAGAGGATCATCTTTTTGGGTCACACAGTGGAGGACGGCAAAACCTGGCCAGGAAAGAAAAAAAGAAGTTTACCCGACCCAAGAACATTAAAATGTCCAAGCGTTCTTAGGATTAACAGGATTTTCGAAAATTTTTAGGAGGGTATGCAATAATAGCCAAACCGCTGACACACTTGTTACAGAAAGACACCGAGTTTATTTTTGAAGCCAAACAGCTAAAGGATATACTGTCGAATAAACCTGGCCTGCAGTTGTATAACAGGGAAGCAACAAACCGAACTACATACTGATGCTTCTAGGAATGGGTTTGGCGGCATATTAATGTGACAGCTAACTACAGCTGACAGTTTGGCTTGAGCTGAATTGCGTTGGCCAAACAGAACTCACTGAAATGGAGATAATGGAAATGGGGAAATGCAGATGGTGGGTGCAGAAACACCTCAAGAGCGCTGAAATCATAGGTAAGAAACCCAGTAGTCGCCCCTGTTTCCGCTAAGTATATACAATTTTTTCAAGCTTCGTGTGCTGGAAAATTAGGATTGTGAAGATAGAGTCAAGTTGTGAAGTAGTAAAAGAAGTCCGAGCATAGAAGTTGGTGTGTCGGAGGATCAATCGTCATCAAGTTGTCAAGTTGTTAAGTCTTTACTACTAACTACTACAACAAGTCTAACTATATCAATAAACAGGCTTTTATGCCTAATATTGCAAGGACATCTTACAATGTGCAAGGACTGTATGCATGTTATAGATGTGTTTATTATGTTTTTAATGTGCATACAATATCTCCCTCATTTTGAAAAATAACGTAATATTATGAAGTTATTTTCAAATACACATATTTATATTATAAATTATTATATATATTATTTATATATGTATTTTTTGTTAAATATAATACATTTTTATACCCGTTACTCGTAGAGTAAAAGGGTATACTAGATTCGTTGAAAAGTATGTAACAGGCAGAAGGAAGGGTTTCCGACCATATAAAGTATATATATTCTTGATCAGGATCAATAGCCGAGTCGATCTGGCCATATCCGTCTGTCCGTCCGTATGAACGTCGAGATCTCAGGAACTACAAAAGCTAGAAATTTGAGATTAAACATACAGACTCCAGAGACATAGAAGCAGCGCAAGTTTGTCGATTCAAGTTGCCACGCCCACTCTAACGCCCACAAACCGCCTACAACTGCCACGCCCACACTTTTGAAAAATGTTTTGATATTTTTTCATTTTTGTATTAGTCGTGTAAATTTCTATTGATTTGCCAAAAAACTTTTTGCCACGCCCACTCTAACGCCCACAAACCGCCAAAAACTGTCAGTGTTGAAGACTCTCCTTTGCACTTCCACTAGCTGAGTAACGGGTATCAGATAGACGGGGAACTCGACTATAGCGTTCTCTCTTGTTTTTTATTGTTAAGTGTAATATATATTGATATTCAAAATTAACAAAATGTTTAATAATTAATTAACAAAGAAAAATTAAAAATATATGTTGTATGTACTGGGTGGGTATATGTAGTTATTTTCAGATATATATATAGTGACATATCCATGTCCCAAAGACTTAAGCACATGCCTACACACTAATACACATACAACATGTACACCCAAACACACCCACACACCCTACACAACTCTGGATGTACCCAACAGATACCAGATACCTGATAAGTCACCCACTGGTAGACTAAACATCCGTTGTCTAATTTAAACAATCTATGCTTAGGCCCTCGCATCATCGTTGCGTTCCCACGTTCAAAGCTCGGACTCGCAATCCCGAAAAACAGAAGTATTAGATTTCAATAAACAAAATTATAAGAATCTAAGAGCACTTGTATCCAAGAGCGAATGCACTTGAATCCAAGAGAAATGCAAACACTATTAAAGTCAGCAACTCCAAAGCTTTCTCTCTTCATTTGATCAGAACCCTAAAGTCTAAAGTCCATATTAGAAAAGCTCGAAACCGAGGCTTGAACGTCTATCAAATCAGAGTAATTATCAGAGTTCAGTTTGAGACCTAATTGTAATCGGTCGGTGTTCTTCTCAACTAAAAATATTGTAATCATTCAGTAAAATAAAATTATATTTTTTTTACATATGAGTATTGCGATTATTTAATTATATATATAATTTTTATAAATTTTTATATTTATATATTATTTTTAAACCAAATGGTAATCGCGTGCGGAGAATTATCCTCCTGTTGAATTTGAGAATGATGTTATATTTTTTGATAAAATCATAACATCTGGTCTATGCACGAGAAATATTTTGCTCGACTTAATTGATCAAGAATATCTTCTATTCTTGGAAGTGGGAATTTGTCTGCTAACGGTCAACTACTAACCGCCATCTTTTTTCTGGCAAGTTAGGCAGTAATTTCTTGGGTACCAAAAAAAGTTGGATATTATATTCTCGAAAATCCCGTCTCTTGTTAGTCTGTGAACTTGTTTTTGAATTTCTGGCTTTTGACTTTCTGGCATTCTATGGTTTTTAATGTAGACTGGAGTTATGTCATTTAATCTAAATTTTTACTTATAAAAGATATTCATCACGATTCTGTGTGAGCTGGTCCGCCAGAGGCTTCAGATTGTTCCTTCTTCTAATCAGGTCCCAGGTCCCTTCAGATATCCAGTCTGCTCTTCCACGTTGTTGCAGCCCAATTATTTGCTCAGCTGCGGTCCTTAGCTGTCTGCAGGTGCGTTTCCATGGGTGGTCTTCTAGGGGGATCAGTTGTTCCCGCAATGTGGACGTCATTCTTGTCCTCAGAGTGGAGTCGCTAAGGAGGTGCAGTTTCAGGGGGGGCGCTCGTCGGTGTTGGCTGTTATCAGTGTTCCTTGAGTAGTTGCGGTTCAAATTTATTTCAAGTTCTCCAATGACCAACTTATGATCACTGTCTATAGATGCTCCCCTTTTGTTCCGAACGTCCAGTAGTGAGTGTCTCCATTTCCTGCTAATGCAAATGTGGTCGATCTGGTTGCGCGTGTTACCACTAGGAGATGTCCAGGAGTATTTGTGGACATCTTTGTGTGGGAATATTGTGCCGCCGATGACCAGTTGGAATAGCTGGCAGAGTTCCACTAATCTCTCTCCCTTGTCATTGCGAGTCCCAGTTCCATGTTGGCCCATGACAGATCTTAGTCCGGTGTTGTTGGGGCCTAATTTCGCATTAAAGTCACCCATGAGGAGGTTAATGTCACCTTGCCGCGTCTTGCTGAGGGTTGCTGTGAGGGCAGTGTAGAAGTCGTCCTTGTTGTCGTCTTTGGCGTCTTCCGTCGGGGCATAGCATTGTATATCTGAATCTGGCTGTCATGAGTCTATCAGAGATGTGTTCCCAGGAGTGCAGTGTCTTTTTTATGCGCTTGGACACATAAATCCCCACCCCGTATCTGCTGCCGTCATTGTTACCACTGTGTAGGACTAGATTGCTATTTGATGCTGTGGTTTCCCCACTGCCAAACCACCTCATCTCACTGATTCCAGCTATTACAATATGGAGTCTCTCCATCTCCGCCTCGAACTGTGCTAATCTAGATGGTTCTCTCAGAGTTCTAACATTCCATTGTCCAATTCGTGTCCGTTTTGATATGCCTATGGTCGTCATCGAATTTGGGGGGCCGTTTATGTTTAATTCTCTAGTTTCTGTTTCGGTAATCGGTTTAAAATTTTCGACCGATCTCCTGATTGGCCAGATGTGGCTTATCCCAGTGGTGGTGCTGCCACCTTACGTCATCGGGGATTGTCGTCTACGTTGATGTTGTTAGTCGTAGAAAAGCGAACAGTCCGGTACCGCGCGTCAGGCCCTGCTGGGTGGTGTTTTGCTGTTCGCAGAACACAGGGTGCACTTGGTAACTATGTGGAGGACCCCGTTTTTGCTCCATATAGCGTAAAGAGGGTGTGAAGTGGTTGAAGAGTAAGCTGCCGAAAGTTGTTGTATTAGGCATTATGGATGGAAGAATACTTTCTAAAAACTAGAAAAGTATCTTTTTTTGAGAGGAAAGTTTGTGTGGCCATGCTCTCGTCATGGGTGGGGTTTGAACCCACGACCTCGTGTTTGACAGGTAGTTGCGCTATCCACTACACTACGAGGCCCCATATTCGGTGCATAGTTTTGTTAAATCGTTTTTAAAAAACGATAGAAATTTTAGAAGTTTTAATATTCTAGCTGCCAAAATTATTTCATTATCTAGTGAATGTATTATAGGAATGTTTATTTTCCTAAAATTTTCGGCCCTCAAAATGAACCAATCTTCTTGGTCGTTGAATTCTAAAATACAATGGTATTTTTTAATGAAATCCAAACCAATTATACCAGGAGATTGTATAGGGTGTTTTTTTTAGAGGTATAGAACTTTAAATTGCAATAAAACAACGATGGATTATTCGATTGACATGAATTTTATTGACATGAAAGATAATCTTGTGGCATTACATTTTAAATATGATTTCTGGCATATGACCGCCACGGCTGGCTCGGATGTAGTCCAATCTGGACGTCCAATTTGCAATGACTTTTTCCAATATTTGGCCGTATATCGGCAATAACACGGCGAATGTTGTCTTCCAAATGGTTTAGCGTTTGTGGCTTATCCGCATAGACCAATGACTTTACATAGCCCCACAAAAAGTAGTCTAGCGGTGTTAAATCACAAGATCTTGGAGGCTTATGAAAAATCGGGAACAACAGCAATCTCGTTTTGGGCCCATTCGACGAATCTACGCCTTGCTTGATGATCGTTTGGTTTCAATTCTTGCACGAGTTGGATTTTGTAAGCACGCATGACGAATTGCCAAACCAAACTGAGAATAAATCACTTGACAGCTGTTAAATCGGTCGCCATCTTGAACAGTAATGCCAACTTAAAGTTCTATACCTCTAAAAAAAACACCCGTTATATGGTATGCTATTTCTATATCTATAGTACCTAGAGACTGAATTCTCCCTTGCCCTATTCCCGATATACTAGTTGTATTCAGTTTGTTTAAATCGTTTAGATTACTATTTCTGCATTTAAGCAGGGAAATTCTTGCGCCTGTGTACCAGTAAATTGGTACTCATATTCTTTAGTTGTATAAAAATGCTTAAATTGAGGTTAATTTTATACAGTTTTACTGTTGACTGCTGCTCAAAGGGGCTTGTTGGTTTTCCGTTTGAATATTTCGGACGCTATTACCATTGTTTTGGTTTTGGTTACCCCTTGAGTAACATCCACCTCTATTATTATTTTGGTTACCGCCGCGTCCTCTGTTTCCTCCACAATAACCACCTCGGCCATCATAATTATTATTAGAGATATTATAATTTCCTCATTCATTACCTCTGCTTTGGTAATTTCCTCGGTTATACATTTACACTATTCATTGTGTAGAAATTTCCTGCTACTATGGTCTTGAGCTTATCATGCTCACAATTCCTTGTCATTGCAGAGATAACCTCCTTAGTAGCAAATTTGTCTTCATTATGAGAATCTAGACTATGTCTCTGTAGACTGCGTCAAGCGACCTACGTAGGTTTTTTATTTCAGTTGTATATTGCGCTGTAGTTTTGCGACGCTGTTGTGTATTAAGCAGTTTAGCTTCAATGACATCAGGCGATTCGCCTTTAACTGATGCCTTCAATAAACTTATTATACTAATAATAGTCCTTTCATTTTCAACTTTGTATGATAGTGGACCAGTTATTTTCCTTTTGTCAGATCTGTTAAACGAACAGCGGTGAGAAATCGATTTAAATTTGCCGTCAAACTCAGGTATTGTGAACAAAATTTTTCGCACATATTCCCTTGACGTTGCAACCGAGTCTGTCATTTTGTGTCTTCTTTCTGTCATACCTGAATTATTTGAATCTGAGTTTTCATCTATCAATTCGGGTAATGTTATCACCGCTGGAATTGAAAGATCGCGCAGATCCTCTTCTTTGATTTCTAGTTCAGATTCTCCTAAACTTTCGACATCCTCACCGATATCAGCGACTATAGGTGTGCTTAGTATCGTAGGAATAGTTAAATTCAAGTTGTGTCTGGATCTGACGTTTAACAAGTTTTCATGGGTCCTGTTTAGAAATTTTACTGATTGTGTTAAATGATTTTTTGAAAGTCTTTCTCTTTTTTATGTATTAATTGGCGTGCTTTGTTAAATCATCTTACCAATAAATGTGCATGTTTGTTTCACTTCTTGTTTTGCACTTCTCTATTTTGTGTCATGCACTTGTACGACTTGTCGAAATGCAATTTAATTTCTTTATGTTCATTTCTTATGTCTTGCCAGTCCATTTATATTTTAATATAAATTTATCTGTGCAAAAGAACTTTTTAAATTGTTGTCTCTCATAAAAAGATATTCAGGCATGCTCCGGTGATCGAATTCGTAAGATTTTTACGATTTCGATCTGAAATCGTAAAATTGGTGCTCCGGTTTTCGAAATCGTAAGAATTTTTCGATTTGTAAAACGGGCACTTTTGTCTGGCCGAAATGAAAAGCAAATGCCTTTTTTTATATCAAATCAGATCTTATTTACTAAGGGAAAAAAATATTTAACTCAGTAGTCTATTGATGTTAATTCCACATACCCACAAAATCATTCTGCCACTTAGTTATTTTATAAAAAATATATTTCTGACCCCACCTCAGATTTGACAAACAAAATGTTGCCGTCGGCAACAACAATTTACGAATTGGTTAGGGGTCGAAGTACGTCGCAAAAGCTATCCCGAAGGTTGCCATACTGTTCGTGGACAGGCAGATAAAAGTACTTATAAAATATAAAAAAATTCATTAATTAATTAAAAGGAGGGCGACACGTGTTCTTTGTAAATAATGCTATATAATTTAATTATTTAAATGGTCAAAGTGCGGTTAAAAAGTAATTGCGAACATCGGAATTAAAACTGTGAAAAAGGTGGCAACTCAAGATTTTACTCAAGCCAAAATTTTGCGAAAACCAGAGAACCTAAAAACGAAATCGTACGATTTGGCCCAAATCGAAAAAATCTTACGATTACCGGAGCATGCCTGATTATCTTCTTTTATTTGTATTGTCTTCACATAAGGTACAATTGATAATACCTTTGCCTTCTCTATTTTTGAGCAATGAAATAGTGCACTTGCGTATATAAGTCAAATGTGTCTCTATATTCTTCCTCGAATTCATATACGCTTATAAACGCATTAAATGTACGTAAGATCTGTATAGATCTAAAAATTAAAGAGGGTTCCCTTCTTAGAGTTTCTTCAATAACTTTTTCCATTCTCTTTTGATTATTTTTTTATGATTTTAATTCTAAATATATCTTGTGAGTATTGGATCTTTTTCAATTCTTTTTTTTATTGTGTAAAAAAAAATATTTTCTTCATATTATTTAATATATCTTTTGTTTGTGCTTTTACAAAATTATTATTTTTTTGTTTGTTTTTTAAATTTAGTCAAAATTATTCGCTCTGCTTATATAACGTCTCTTTATTATTTTGTTATGTTTAACCTAGAGCGTTAATATAAACTGAGCGATTTTGACAATTGTTATTTTTAAAAGTAGCCATATAAAATGGCATATATAATGTATATATATTCTTGATCAGGATCAATAGCCGAGTCGATCTGGCCATCTCCTTCTGTCCGTCCGTCTGTTCGTTCGTATAAACGCTAAGATCTCAGGAACTACAAAAGCTAGAAAGTTGAGATTAAGCATACAGACTCCAGAGACATAGACGCACCACAAGTTTGTTGATTCATGTTGCCACGCCCATTCTAACGCCCACAACCCGCCAAAAACTACCACACCCACACTTTTAAAAAATATTTTGATATTTTTTCATTTTTGTATTAGTCTTGTAAATGTCTATCGATTTGCCAAAAAACGCCCACAAACCGCCAAAAACTGTCAGTGTTGAAGACTCTCCTGCTCATTGCCAATAGGTGAGTAACGGGTATGAGATAGTCGGAACACTCACTATAGCGTTCTCTTGTTTTTTTAAATTTTTCATTTGTATACTGATTTTTTTTTTACTTCATTATTTTTTGTGTATTTTTATATATTTTATTTACTCTCCTATGATTTTTTTTTTGTCACACGTTAATTTAGCAACTTTAATGTCGCACAATTTTAAATTTTTCAGAATATTTCGTTTTAGTTTAATGCGTGAAAAAAAAAATAGTGCATTCCTTTTATAATTTATTCTTCTTTGCATGTTTTGAAAAAACAAATTTTCTACGACTCAAAAATTTTTTAAAAATCAATGGTCAATGAGTTGGGGAAGTGAATATAGAAATATCAAAGTCGAATACGATAGTGACAACGGATGGGATTTAGAAACACAAGGCTTTCGTTCTACAACGACAGATAACACTACAGACATAGACGCTGCCCAGTTACAAGCAATTATATCTGAACCGTTAGCCAGGCCTTAGCCCAGCAAGAAGCTAGACTAGCACTGGCATTCCAATCACAGTTAAATGAGATGAAGCAGCAGATGCAAAGCTTGTGCGTGGAAGCACCACAAGTGGAAACTTACAAAAAAATAGCCGTAGTCCAAAATATTCGATGTGAAGTCAAGCTGGACATTGTAAAATCCATTGCAGATTTTACAGGAGAACAAGATGACTATGTGTCGTGGCGACAGTCAGCCGTAGACGCATATGAAATTTTCAAACCATCTTATCAGAAACAAAATCAGGGGATCGGCAAGAGGGCTATTAGTTTCCCATAACACAATCTTGAATTTCGATGCCATTATTGCTCGATTAGACTGCACTTACGCGGATAAAACGTCGCTGTGCGTCCTTCGGCACGGACTTGGAACAGTTAGGCACGGAGAATTTAGCCTAATGCAGTACTACGACGACGTAGAAAAACGATTAACGTTAATAACGAATAAGATCGTTATGACACACGAACTGGACAGTGCTATTCTATTTAATAATGAGGTTAGAGAATATGCCCTATATGCGTTTATTGTTGGTCTTAGGAAGCCCTTGAGTGCCATAGTCATGCCTGCGCAGCCAAAGGAATCGCCCTCGGCTTTTGCTTTAGCTAGGGATTCCGAAGCTATCATAGAACGCACTACTTTTGCTGCCACATATGCAAAGGCTTTGGAGTATATGGCACTCACCCAGGAGCCGCAAAGAAATCAAAACCGCTCACAGGAGCCACAGGGGCTCATTTCTATAAAAAACAAAATAGGCCCCAACAGAATAATCCTGCCCATAACAATAACAACTACCGTAGTCAGTGACCTGAGCCTATGGAGTTTGGCTCCACTATGACGAACATAGGCAACCGTCATCCTTCGGAATCAGTCAACCTACAAATGCCAAGGTCGGGGCCATAAAAGATTTGGTTCCACACGCATGACCGGTCAAAGGCGTCAGAGACGAGAGATAAATGACAGCAAATACGAAAGCGCGGCCGCAGCGGCTGTTACCGAAATAGGCGACGAATCTGGTGATAATGATCAGATAAATTTTTTAGGGGGCGTTCCCGACTGCCGTTCATTGAACGCCAGTTGCAATGGAGTCAACTAAGAATTCTAATCGACACAGGGGCGGTAAAAAACTACATTAAGCCCGTAAAGGAGCTTAAAAATGTAGTGCCGGTCGATTCCCTTTTCACAGTTCTATTCATGGTTCTTAAAGGGTTCGCCAGAAATGTTTAATGAACATTTTTGGGAAAACATCTGCGTTCTTTCTTTTAGACGCGCTGACACCTTTTGATGGTATTATAGGATATGAGCTTCTAGCTCAAGTGGGAGCGAGCTGGAAGCAGAGAAAGGTACAATAAATTATTTAACTGTTTCTGAAAAGCTGCAGCATTACAATTGCGATAATGTAAATTTTACTAACGTAAATGACATCGCCGTACCGGAATCTGTAAAAGTTGAATTTTTAAAACATGATCACAAACAGAACCAAGGCATTTTCAGCCTCAAACGAGGCCCTGTCATTAAACACTTCTGTTTTTGCCACAATTCGCACAAGCGATGATAAGCCGGTATGCCCTAAATTATACCCGCATCCCATGGGTGTGTCTGAGTTTGTTAAGCAAAAAATCGCAGATTTATTGTAGAAAGGCATTATTAGAACTTCAAGGTCGCCGTACAACAACCCAACATGGGTTGTGGACAAAAAATTGGCAAATTATGCTATGTTTACGTAGATGAATAAACTATTAATAATGCACACCGAAGGAAAAATCGGGAATATCAGGAGATAGTGCCGAACAAACTTACGTTCTGATTAAAATGCGAACTGTTAAGGATTTCCATCAACTACGTCCGAAATACTGTACTTAAATAAATTACCGGTGAGGGGTTATAAAAGGCTATGAAGGTGTTAGCGAATTCGTAAGTCTCAATAATGGGGATTCGTAGCATTATTAAAAGGTCTTGGGATTGTTGCTGTGCACCAGTATAAATGAGTTTGGAATCCTATAGCCAATTCAAACCGGCAAAAACGCTATAGTCGAGACTATCGGATACTGAGTAACACTTAGCTAATAGAAGTCCGAACGAGTTTTCTGGCATATCGATAGAAATTGTGGAAAAAACAGGATACTATCAAATACCTGCTCTTCAGCTACTTGAAGCCCGAACGAGAAATTTAAACTTTTTTCTAGATTATCGATAGAAATTGGGAAAACAGTAATAAAAAATAAATGAAATTTAAGACGTTTTTCGTTCCTCCTGGCGTAGGAGGTGCAGAATTCGTAGAATAATTAAAGTCAAAAATAAGCACCAATTGATAGTTTTAGGAAGGTTTCTTAGTGTATCTTTTCTAAATATTTAAGTGTTCGATTCAATTTTGTTTTCTGTTTAATGCTAAATGTTACAAAAACTATTTAAACCGTTTAAAGTTCTAGTTAGCACAGGATCCAAAGCAGTTTTATAATTTCGTTAATACTAAGCGCAAAGCCATTTCTTATCTTCATATTTTAATACCCGTTACTCGAAAAGTTAAAGGTTGTACATGAAAAGCTTTTCCAAGTATAAAAAGTCTTGATCAGGATCAACAGGCGAGTCGATCTGTACCGATAGTACCGTCGTAGTATAAAGGCCAGTAAGTTAAGATTAGGAATGCAGATTCCTGAGACATAGACGCAGTGCAAGTTTGTTAACTGATTTTGCCACGAACAGCATTCTTTTTTTGTTTGCATCTTATCAGATAAAAGCCGAACTTTTTGTCCAGTTTCTAATTTTGAACAGTCCTCTTATTAAGCGGTATCAAAGGAGAATTTAATATTTTGTATCAGTTTAATCAAAAGATCGCTGCTTTACGATCTTCAGCATGTTAAGTCTGCCTTTTCTTCAGATCCCGTCGGAGTTCCTGGCCGTGTGTCTATGTGCGGAAGCTTTTGGAAAGCCTCTTCTGAAGCAGTTTACCGTATCCCTAGGAACTTCACAGTTAAGAAATGATAAAAAAAAAAAATGTCAATAAAAAAGTAAAAACAAACCATTAAGATATTAAGGATAACCTGAACATTTTGGTGTTTTACTTGCTTGCATGCACTCCGCAAACATGCAAAGAATAACAGCAAAAAGTATTTTCATTGAGATTGATGACTCAAACCTCTTACTTTTCTACATCTGAGTATCTAAGGGATGCTGCAAGATTATAGTTATTGCCATTATTGTTGATATAATTCTAGTTGGTACTGTTACACAGCCGTTAGCTGTGTAACTCCAACCGCGCCTGGATTTTCCTCTACATTAAATTATGGTACTCACGCTGCCAGTAACTCTTGTACTTTGTGCATTTGTGCAAGTATCTTGATCATAGTATGAATCGCATTCCTCAGCGGATGACACAAGACCCCACCACCTCTGCACCCTGGTCTGAGAACGGGGCCGCCATAAGCTCCAAACAACCCACTTCATTGCCACCAATTACGAGTGGCAGTGAAAGTACCTGCATAAACTGCTGGATCCAGCATAGAACAAGACCTCCTAATTGTATTCAAAGTGAAAATAAAATCCGCAAGGTGTTATTACTGTCAGTTACAGAGATCTAATTATAAAACTTGTAGTAAGAAATGTATTAATAATTAATCGGAAACTAGTTATGTTTCTATATCAAATGATAGAATAATAAAGAATGTCTTTTTGGCATTCCCCTTGTAGGGATATGAAGACCATTCTTTTATATCCATAAAATATTTATTTAGATTCCTGAGGTAATAAAAAAAATGGCTTTTCAAAAGTGAAAATTATATTTCAACAAATTTTACAAGATTTACAAGTCATGTCGCTGACCTTATATTTTGTGTAAGTGATGCCAAAATTTTAGTCTAAAGTCAACAAACCAAAACTTTCCTTACTCGAAAAGGTTTTTAGTCATCGACGAACAAAAATATTTTCCAAATTCGAAAAATACCGCTGTCAAAGAGGCTCCAAAAATCAAAATTCGAAATTTTAACGTTAAAATTGCTGTCAAAAAGGGTCTAAAAATGCTTTGTTTTAAATGAATGCTGGATATAAAAATCGGTTCATTACAACAAAGTAAGAGGTAAAAGGGATCGCTTTCCCTACCCTAAAAAGTATATATATTATTGATTGGGGTCCATGTCCGTCCGTCCGTCTGTCTGACCGTCGAGATCTCGGTATCAGAAGATAACCACGACCAGTCTTACCAACACAATTTTTCCCTGTCACTTCCACCAGCTGAATATCAACTGAATTGTCTATACAATCGAATATAGCATTTTCCCTTGTTCTTTTTTAATAGGATCAGCTTAGCAAAAGGGTCCCAATGAAAGTAATTGTAACGGTGTACTATGAGGCGTTGTGTCCAGACTCAAAGTATTTTCTTGCTAAGCAACTGCTCCCAACATTTAAGATCGCAAAGTCAATTATGGAAGTTAAACTTGCACCGTATGGCAAGGCAAAAACGAAACGATACAACAGTAAAATTACTTTTGAATGTCAGCACGGACCTACGGAATGCCAAGCTAACATTTACCACGCATGTGCTGCTGAGATAATTAAAGATCCACTATTGCGACTGGAAGTAGCAACCTGCATGATTACGGACAATCGTTTACCCCAAGAAGCCATGTATAAGGTCAGTAGATTTAAAGTTGTAAAATTTTGTTCCCAAAAAATCAGTATATATGTATACATTTATACACTGACAAGCAAAACTGTAACACGAGTTGCATATTCTAACTTCAACGGTCAGTATCTTCTCTCCTATTTTATGTACGATAATAATCTTAGTCTTGTTTTGTTGCTACTATATTTGACTATCGCTTGTGAAAATATGAAGCGATTTGATCATTTGGAATAAATATGCCGAAGCAAAATGTAAAAAAAGTCAATTGTTACAGTTATGCACTGGGGTTAAATATTTAACGAATATTTTATTTGCGATTATTTCAATAATAAGTCCACAGCCCATTTGATTTTTTTAGCTTCGTTATACGATTTGGCATATTTTGGGTATATCGTAGCACCATTTCAGGAGGAATAGCGTACCAGACGTCCTTTGTTCTTCCCCACAGCTCCAACATTCCTCTTGGGGGGATTGCATATTTTGCCAGTGGGGATTTTACATGGCTCCAAAAATGTACATATCTACATATATATATAAAATGCTTTGTCCTCACTGACTGACTGATATATCACAGCCATGGCCAAACTACATGTCTTAGAGACTTGAAGTTTTTTTTTAAAAATCAGAAAAAAAATTTCCAGATTCGTATGTGTATTTTAATTTTTTAATTCCACCTGCAACCTATTTTAAAAAATAAAAAACATAAATTTAAATTGCATTAAATGCAAGCTCGCTAAGCAAGCATTGAAAACGTTCAATGCGTGTGCACGCATACATACACAATTTTAGCGTGGGCAACTGAAAGAGAGCTAGAAAAAACAGTTAGACTCGACTGCAAAGAGAGCCCCTTATTTTTGTGTTCGCTCCCGTGCGAGCAAAGTCGCGAATTTTGTTGTTGTTTTGTTCCCGTGAACGAAGCAGTAATTTATATTGCGTTCTTTGTCATACATACATAATAACGCTCCTTCAATTTACTCAACTCATATTCGTGTTGATACTGAATTAAATGTGTTGGCAATGCGCACAGCGGCCACTCTAGTATATTTATATAGATACGTTTATTATTTTTGAAGTATTTTTAATAGACGCTCTTTATAAACTAGGACGACAAATAAAATAAATCGGTTTATTTAATGGACGGTTTTTATAGACTAGGACGACAAATAAAAGAAATCGGTTTAGATTTTTATTCTTTGTTGTTCAACTTTTGTAGTTCCTGAGATCTCAGCGTTCATTCGACGGACATGGCCCTATCGACTCGGCTATTGATTCTGACAAAAATATATATACTTTATAAGGTCGGAAACGCTTCCTTGTGGCTGTTACATACTTCTCAACGAATCTAGTATACTCTTTTACTCTACGAGTAACGGGTATAAAAATGTCCATTGCAGTCAAGCGCCGCATACAAAAAGGGAAAAAGACGATTTTATGATTACAGATATGACAAGATCAATAAAATACCATTTTGAAAAGGAATGACAACAGCGCTGTAACTGACGGTTATAATATCTAGCGGTCAGTCCGACCGCACTCTTTCTTTCTTCCTGACGTAATACTTTATCATCCAGTTTAAAATGCGCCCTTCGTCCCTTAGAAATAGTGGTGCAGTTAACGAGTGCCCATTTTCGGCGACATCACAACCTCTAGAAATTATATCTGCTGGATTCTGCTTTGTGGGAACATTCTGCCATGTAGCTTTTCCTGACCATTCTTAAATCTCCGCTATCCTGTTCGAAACAAATGTCGAAAGCGAAGACAGATGGGATTATGTTCAGTGAGGAGTAACTTCGGAGTCCGACCAGTATACAAATTGAACGATAGAAACTTTTACTGAGTTTGGATTCTAAGGCAAAGATATGTGAGAAGACGAGCGGCACATACCTTAAGCCTTGGGAGCGTTTTGATTTCGAGCGGCGCTACTTTCGACTTTGAAGTCAACAACGATCATTTATTACCTTCGGCAGGTTTTCTACGAATAAGCTCTCATGGATGCGTCGGCAAAGACATGTAACTGTACCGGTGATAACGGGTCGGCATGCACGAACCGCGGAAAGCCGAGGGGGTCAAACAGCTTCGATATCACTGACAGTATTTTCCGTTTTTTCGCTGAAAGACATCACAAGGCTACAATAAACCTAATGCTTTCGGTTAGGTTAGGCTTTGCCGGCCGTCGGATGAGACCGACGCACTTAGACCTTAGAGGTCCCTTGTGATATGTGTATGTTGTGTATGTTTTTCCCCGTTGCCCGTCGAGGTTAGTGTGAAGTTAGCAGTTTCCCCAGCCCAGAGGCGCTGGTGAATTTTGTATCCGATATGGATCGGTGTCGGACAGGTCGGACGTGTCTATCAGGAATCTGCTTCCTAGTTGAGCAAGTCTTTTCGCTTGCAGTGCTGGGCAGTGGCATAGTAGATGATCTACCGTTTCTTCGTCTTCTTCGACCCTACAGCTACGGCAGAAATCGTTTTACGGGGCATTTAGTCTTCTGGCATGGGTGCCTATCAACCGATGCCCTGTGATGACTCTCATAGCAGTGTTGAGGTTTGCTCTGGTCAAACTTAGAAGTTTTGACGTTCTTTTTAAGCTTATTTTTGGCCATATTTGGCGTGTTAGGCGACAGTGTGAGGTATTTTCCCATATTGTCTGTTTGTTTCGGTTTAGGTTTTCCCTAAGTAGTAGTTCACATGTGGCTAAAGGCATACTCATGCCCTCCATCTCTTGTACGAGTGGCGCGGTAGTGCCTTCTCGAGCTAGTTCATCTGCGATGGAGTTGCCTTCTATGTCCCTGTGTCCGGGTACCCATATAAGGCTGATTAAGAATTGTTGTGTCATCTCGTGTAAAGATGAGCGGCAATTCAATAGTTTTTGAGTGGCTTGAGATTGAGCCAATTGATTTGATAGCTGCTTGGCTATCAGTGAAAATGTTTACGTGTGAGCTTTCCGGGTTTAGTGCTTTCAAATGTTTAGGGCCTCCCTTATTGCTGCTACATCAGCTTGGAAGACGCTTCAATGATCGGAGAGTCAAAACGAGATGCGTAGGCCTAGTTGTTCGGAGTAAACTCCTCCTTCAATCTGTTCTGTAGTTTTGACCCATCCGTATAGAAGCATATAGCATTCTGGGCCCAGGTGTCTGTGAGTTCCACTCGTCCTTCTCTGGGATAATTGTGTTGAACGGTGTTTGTATGTACTCCGTTGGAGTGCAGTAGTCTGTCCTGGAGGGGACTATTTGAATGTGTATTAGGATACATGAGTGACCCGCTTCTTGTAGGTTCCACTGTTTGGTATCTCTAAGCTTGATTGCCGCTACTGTAGCCTGTAGGCTAATTGGACTGAAATCCTTGGGGGTCGTGTGTGATGGTTTCCCTGCTTTGGGGATGAAGAAAATTTGGGACTCTAGCCATGGTTGCGGTAGGTGTCCAAGAAGTAGGGACCTTTTAAAAATGTCTAGAAGCCAGTTTATGGTTGTGTTTCCCGCATGTTGGATTTCTGCGGGTATGATATTGCCTGGACCTGCAGATTTGTATGGATGGAGGACCTTTGGCTGTTTTGGCTGTTTCCTGGAATGTGAGTGTCTAGAAGTATCTCTAGGTATTCCTCACTCGTGCTGGTCCAGGAGCCGTCTGCTCTTTTCAGGTAGCCTAAGGTTGCGGCCGATTCGGAGAGGATTTTTCTAAGTCTGGCTGCCTTAGCTGTATTTTCAATTTCTGAGCAGAAAGAATGCCACGAGGATCGCTTTGCTTTCCTGATGGCCTTTTTGTAGTTTGTAAGGGCTTGTAGGTGGTCCACAGGGCCTCCTCATTTCCTGCCTTGGCCCGGTTAAAAAGGGTCTGCAGTCCATTCGGAGGGGAGATAGTTCTGCCTTTTTCTTTTTCTTTGGGCTTGCTATTGGGGCAGGCCTTTTTTTGTAGTTGCAGGTTTCTGTGAAAATTGAGACTAGTTTGTTTAGACTAGAAATTGTATAAGGATATGAAGGGGGATCCGTTGGGATTTTTTCTCTTAAAATATTTTTTTATTTTTGCCAGTCTGTTTTCCTTGGGTTTGTGAAAACTGCTGGTTTTGGGGGTTGATTGTGAGGGTCGTTTCTATATACCTGTGGTTCGAGAAAATGTGCTTATCTAGCACCCTCCAGGGAGTTACTGTCTCTAATAGTGGTTTATAGACGAAAGTTAGGTCTATTACCTCTTTCGGTACTTAATAATAAAGGTGGGGTCATTACCTTTATTACATATAAAGAGATTTATACTAAAAATAAAGTTCAAGAGAGACTCACCGCGGTCGTTTGTGTTTGTACTTTCCCATTGTGTGTGATGGGCGTTTGCGTCGCAGCCTACTAAGAGGCCTATGTTCTGCTTTTCGCTGTCTTGCACCAGTATTCTTACCAGCTCATCCGCCGGTTCTTGCCTTTCATAGATCATGTACGATGACAGCACTCGTAACGGAGATGGCTGACTCTCCACGGTGACTGCCGCGTTATCTGCATCGCTGTAATTATGGAGCAGAAAAATGGTAAGGTGCTTTTTTACCAAAATGCAGGCCCTTACTTTACCTTCGCTGGGAGCTGATAGAAGCTTATATTCCTTAGTCCCTAAGCCTGAAACCTTTCCTCCCACTATCCAAGGATCCTGGATCAGGACTATGTAGACTCCATCCTCAGCCAGATGGAGTTGAAGAGCAGCGGAGCAGTAAGCTGCCTTACTGTGGTAGAGGTTTATTTGCAGAAGCCTTACGGACATCTGCTGTGGGCATCTCCACCACGATAGTATCGGCTCCCTCCTCGTCCGATGTGTCTAGGTCCGTCATTGGACCCATGTTTGCTATGCTGCGGAGGATTGAGGCATCGGTCGATGCTTTCTAGCTTTTGTAGTTCCTGAGATCTCGACGTTCATACAGACGGACAGACATGGCCAGATCGGCTCGGCTATTGATCCTGATCAAGAATATATATACTTTATATGGTCGGAAACGCTTCTATCTGCCTGTTACATACTTTTCAACGAAACTAGTATACCCTTGTACTCTAACGGGTATAATAACATCACGTTTTTTATATAAACGTATTTAATGTTACATTTGTGTGGAAATCCTTTAAGAGTTTCTTGATCAACTCGTGGCCACATTGGTTATCTGGTAAGTCGCGTGGAAAGGTCGAAACGTACGTATTTTATATCCGTAACTTGTAGAGTAAAAGGGTATACTAGATATATAGATAAATATTATATATAGTCCCATGTTCATTCTCCAAATGAAAAACATAAAACGATCTTTTGAAAGGCTTTACTCTTCAAAAGCCTTATAATAAAAATTTTTTTACAAAAATGAAATTGTAATTTAAAAAGTTTTTTAATGCTCTTGTGCGGTGACTTCTTCGATTGCGTAAGTGATGCTGGACAAATTTTTATTCTGAAATCAGCAAATCATATGTTTCCTACTCAGGAGGATTTTTTGTCGTCTATGAACTAAAAGCTTTTCGAAATTCGAAAACTAACCCTCTCAAACAAGCAAGCTTTGTATAGTTCGAGATTTTCACAAAAAATGTCGTTGTAATTGCTGTCTAAAAGATCTATCTATATAGATTTTTATGCTCTTAAAAATGAATGCTAGATGGTGGAAATCGGTTCAGTATTTTGTTGTTATTTTAAAAAAATGGTTTCGAGGAAATGGAGTTTAAGTTTGCGGGTCTGAAAACAGTGCATGGACGACAGTCACTTTCGGAAGGTGACGATAAGAAGGTTATCGATAAGCAAACATCATAGATTTTTAAGGTTTGATAGAATAATTTTCATAATTAGGGTTAGGTTAGGTTACGTTTTACCGGCCGTCGGTCCGACGCACTTTGACCATTAGAGGTCCATTGTGATACCGTGTATGTTTTCCCCTTTTCCCGTCGAGGTTCGTGTGAAGCTAGCAGTTTCCCCAGCCAGAGGCGCTGGTGAATTTTGGTATCCGATGTGGATCGGTGTCGGACAGGTCGGACGTGTCTATTAGGAATCTGCTTCCTAATTGAGCAAGTCTTTTCGCTTGCAGTGCTGGGCAGTGGCATAGTAGATGATCTACCGTTTCTTCGTCTTCTTCGACCCTACAGCTACGGCAGAAATCGTTTTACGGGCATTTAGTCTTCTGGCATGGGTGCCTATCAACCGATGCCCCTGCGATGACTCTCATAGCAGTGTTGAGGTATGCTCTAGTCAAACTTAGAAGTTTTGACGTTCTTTTTAAGCTTATTTTGGCCATATTTGGCGTGTTAGGCGACAGTGTGAGGTATTTCCCATATTGTCTGTTTGTTTCGGTTTAGGTTTTCCCTAAGTAGTAGTTTACATGTGGCTAAAGGCTGTGAGATGTGTAAGGAGACCAAAGCGCCAAACTAAAGTGAACGAAGTTTTTTACAAGTTCGGTGTCCCTGAAACGGTACGTTCGGACAATGGTAAACCGTTCACATCTACGACGTGATGGGTTCGGAATCCAACACATCAAGACGCCGATATACTTACCCCAAAGCAGGGGTATACACAGAGAAATACAACACTAACTCATGTTTGGTTCGCACGTCCCGTCTTATCCCTTGGAGTCTTTCAGGATTAGGTGACGCATGTTAATACGTCCGTTGTAGTGCCGTCTTCAAAAGCACCGCCAATTGCGGGGCAAGTTTCCACCTGTTTTGTAGATCTCGATGGCTTCCTGGACTTGTCTCCTTGACCGTTCCAAAAGCAGTCGACGATCAATGGTGATCGCTGCCTGATGAGAGACTGACAAGAAAATATAAATAATGTTAGCATTAGTCCATAATTAAGTTTATGTTTATTAAAACGAGTGACGATGTTTGAGTGAGTGTTCACTGTAGGGGAGGTGGAGCCGTCGTAGTCGTCTGGAGCAATACTGACGTATCGATGATGGGTGACATCTGTTAAATCCTCTAGGCATTCTAGGTTGCGTGGGTGCGGTCACCAGAACTCAAAGTTTTCGTCGTTTTTTATACCCGTTACTCGTAGAATAAAAGGGTATACTAGATTCGTTGAAAAGTATGTAACACGCAGAAGGAAGCGTTTCCGACCATATAAAGTATATATATTCTTGATCAGGATCAATAGCCGAGTCGATCTGGCCATGTCCGTCTGTCCGTCCGTTTGTCCGTCTGACTGTCCGTCCGTCAGTTCGTCCGTGTGAACGTTGAGATCTCAGAAACAACAAAACTAGAAAGTTGAGATTAAGCATACAGACTCCAGAGACATAGGCGCAGTACAAGTTTGTCGATTCATGTTGCCACGCCCACTCTAGCGCCCACAAGCCGCCTAAAACTGCCACGCCCACACATTTAAAAATGGTTTTGATATTTTTGCATTTTTGTATTGATCTTGTAAATTTCTATCGATTTGCCAAATAACTTTTGCCACGCCCACTCTTACTCCCACAAACCGCCCAAAGCTGCAACGCCCACACTTTCAAAAATGTTTTTTATTTTTTTATTTTTGTATTAGGTTTGGTTAGGTTAGGTTTTACCGGCCGTCGGTTATCCGACGCACTTAGACCATTAGAGGTCCATTGTAATACCGTGTGTGTTTCCCCTTTTGCACGTCGAGGCTCGTGTTAGGTTAGCAGTTTCCCCAGCCAGAGGCGCTGGTGAATCTTTGTATCCGATGTGGATCGGTGTCGGACGTGTCTATCAGGAATCGGCTTCCTAGTTGAGCAAGTCTTTTCGCTTGCAGTGCTGGGCAGTGGCATAGTAAATGCTCTACCGTTTCTTCCACTTATTCGTCCCTACAGCTACGGCAGAAATCGTTATATGGGGCATTTAGTCTTCTGTCTATCAACCACTGCCCTGTGATGACTCTCATAGCAGTGTTAAGGTTTGCTCTGGTCAACCTTAGAAGTTGTGACGTTCTTTTTAAGCTTATTTTGGCCATATTAACCGTGTTAGGCGACAGTGTGTGGTATTTTCCCATATTGTCTGTGTCTAAAGATGTGTTTAGACTTGATAAGTAAACAAACTATAAATATGTTCTACGAGGGTCGTTTGATAAGTCCGTGACTTTTTGAATAAAATATATTTTTTTCGTCAAAGAAGCGTTTTATTTCTCACATAATCTCCTTTTAGCTCTATACATTTAGTCCAGCGTTTTTCCAATTTTTTATTCCTTCCAAATAATAGGTTTTCTCAAGGCCCTCAAAATAGTCGTTTGTTTCTGTGATGACCTCTTCATTTGACCCGAATCTCTTACCGCCGAGCCATTTCTTCATGTTTGGAAACATGGCGTTTCACGGCATACACAAGAGCTCACACAGTTCATTTACGAAAAAAACATCGACGTAATGCTACTATCAGAAACGCACCTCACAAATAAAAACAATTTTCATATACCAGGATACTTGTTCTATGGTACAAATCATCCAGATGGTAAAGCTCATGGAGGCACTGGAATACTCATCAGAAATCGCATAAAACACCACCACTTAAACAATTTGACAAAAACTACTTACAATCTACGTCCATAGCCTTACAACTCAACAATGGTTCAACGACTCTAGCCGCAGTCTACTGCCCACCGCGCTTTCCAATCTCTGAGGATCAATTCATGGAATTCTTTAACACACTAGGTGACAGGTTCATCGCAGCGGGTGACTATAACGCCAAGCACACCCATTGGGGATCTCGACTTGTGACGCCAAAGGGTAAGCAATTGTACAATGCGCTTACGAAGCCAGAAAACAAGCTAGACTATGTATCCCCGGGTAAGCCTACATACTGGCCAGCAGACCCAAGAAAAATCCCAGACCTGATCGATTTTGCAATTACTAAACATGTCCCCCGCAACATGGTCACCGCCGAAGCACTAGCAGATTTATCATCAGATCACTCACCTGTTTTTCTAAATATGCTAACTCGCCCCCACATCGTCGACCCACCGTATAGACTCACAAATTTTAGAACAAACTGGCCAAGGTATCAAAAGTATGTCTGTTCACACATAGAACTAACGACGGCATTATCTACAAAGGAGGATATAGACAAGTCAACGGAAACTCTTGGAAACATTTAGTTTCGGCTGCAAAGGCTTCAACCCCGGCCAGTGACGTATGCAAAACCAAACTACATCAAAACTAATCGCGAAATCGAGCGGCTGGTATTAGAAAAACGACGCCTACGAAGGGATTGGCAGTCTAATAGATCACCAATTACAAAGCACATGCTTAAGATAGCCACACGCAGGCTTACCAATGCTCTCAAACAAGAGGAAAAAAACAGCCAACGTTCATATATCGAGCAACTCTCTCCCACCAGCACTAAGTACCCTCTTTGGAGAGCTCACAGAAACCTAAAGACTCCAATAGCGCCAATTATGCCACTACGAAGTCCCTCTGGCACCTGGTTTCGAAGTGATGAAGAAAGAGCCAGTGCTTTCGCTGACCATTTACAAAATGTATTCCGACCAAATCCCTCTACCAACACATTATTCTCCCTCCTTTAATAGCAGCCAATCTAGATCCTCAAGAACCCTTTGAATTCCGACCATGTGAACTAGCAAAGGTTATCAAAGAGCAACTGAACCCAAGAAAATCGCCTGGCTACGACCTAATAACTCCAAGAATGCTCATTGAACTCCCAAAGTGTGCTATTCTTCACATCTGCCTGTTGTTCAACGCAATCGCCAAGCTTGGATACTTCCCTCAAAAATGGAAAAAGTCGACCATAGTAATGATTCCAAAGCCAGGAAAAGATAAAACGCAGCCATCATCATATAGACCGATAAGCTTACTAACATGTCTTTCAAAGCTGTTTGAAAAAATGCTACTCCTTCGGATTAGCCCTCATCTTAGAATAAACAACACACTTCCAACACATCAATTTGGCTTTAGAGAAAAACATGGAACCATCGAACAGGTCAATCGAATCACGTCAGAAATTCGTACTGCTTTTGAACATCGAGAATACTGCACAGCCATTTTTCTAGACGTCGCGCAGGCATTTGACAGAGTGTGGCTCGATGGACTTTTGTTTAAAATAATCAAGCTGTTGCCCCAAAACACACATAAGCTACTGAAGTCATACCTATATAACAGAGTGTTTGCAATAAGATGCGATACAAGCACTTCACGCGATTGCGCAATCGAAGCTGGAGTGCCGCAAGGCAGTGTACTGGGTCCAATCTTATACACCCTGTATACGGCGGATTTCCCCATAGACTACAATCTAACAACCTCCACGTTCGCTGATGATACCGCGATACTCAGTCGCTCCAAATGCCCAATAAAAGCCACGGCACTCCTATCCCGACACTTAACATCTGTAGAACGATGGCTTGCCGACTGGAGAATTTCAATAAATGTTCAAAAATGCAAGCATGTTACCTTTACCTTAAACAAACAAACATGCCCACCACTGGTCTTGAATAACATATGCATTCCACAAGCCGACGAGGTAACATATCTGGGTGTTCATCTGGACAGGCGGCTCACTTGGCGCAAACATATAGAAGCCAAATCGACACATCTTAAACTTAAAGCAAGGAACCTCCACTGGCTCATAAATGCTCGCTCTCCACTTAGTCTGGAGTTCAAAGCTCTTCTATACAACTCCGTCTTAAAACCTATCTGGACTTATGGCTCCGAGCTGTGGGGCAACGCATCCAGAAGTAACATAGACATTATTCAGCGAGCACAGCGCCGTGGTACCTTCGGAACGAAAACATACACAGAGACCTAAAAATCAAATTAGTAATCGAAGTAATAGCTGAGAAAAAAACGAAGTATAACGAAAAGCTGACCACCCATACAAATCCCCTCGCAAGAAAACTAATCCGAGTATGCAGTCAAAGCCGGCTGCACCGCAACGACCTCCCAGCCCAGCAATAAACTTATTAGGGCATTAATGAAAAACTATCACTAAGTGAAAGTTAATTAAGTTAGATTAAGATTTGAACACTTATTGTTAGTCTCTTAACACAAAGAGAAGATTCAATAAATAATAAAAAAGCAAAAAAAAAAAAAAAAAAAAAAAAAATGTTTGGAAACAAAAAATAGTCACAGGCGGCTAAATCTGGAGAATATGCTGGATGGGGTAGCAGTTCGTAGCCCAATTTATGAAATTTTGCCATGCTGACTACACACGTGTGCACCCGTGCATTGTCCTGATGGAACAGCACTTTTTTTTCGCCAAATGCGGTCGTTTCTGCTTCAAATCAATATCGAATCTGTCCAAAAGCTCTGAATAATATTCGCCGGTGATCGTTTTAACCCTTTTCAAGGTAATCGATGTGAATGATACCTTGTGCATCCCAAAAAACTGTGGCCATGACCTTGTTGGCCGACAGACCCACCTTGGCCTTCTTTGGTGCACGTTCACCCGGAGAAACCCACTGTCTTGATTGTTCTTTGGTCTCCGGTGTGGTGTGGTGGATCCATGTTTCGTCTACGGTAACGAAACGGCGCAAAAATTCGTTTGGATTGCGGTTGAACATCGCCAAACACTCCTTTGAAATGGTCACACGGTTGCGCTTATGGTCGTGTGTGAGCAATCGCGGCACCCATCGCGCGGAAAGCTTTTCATGTCCAAATATTCATGTAAAATGTGATGTACCCGTTCAGTTGAGATGCCTACAGCCTCAGCTACCTCACGCACTTTCATTCTCCGATCATCCAATATCATTCCATGGATTTTGTCGACGATTTCTGGCATGACGACCTCTTTTGGGCGACCTGAACGTTCGGCATCACTTGTACTGGTACGACCACAACGGAACTCAGTAAACCATTTCTTAACCATTGAAATTGATGGTGCAGAGTCCCCATAATATTTATCAAGTCTTCCTTGGTTTCGGTGATGGATTTTTTACGCAAAAAATAATGCTTAATTAGCACACGAAATTCACTTTTTTCCATTTTCGTTAAAATTCACGAGATCGTCTGCTTTCAATGCCTATAAAACGCAAACCAAAAAACGCAGCTTTCTCAAAATTTTACAGTCAGCTGTTAATCGATAACTGCTGACAGGAGCAGTGTTGTATTTAGAGCAGGTGCGCGGCAAATACAAAAAGTCACGGACTTATCAAACGACCCTCGTATTTATGGGCTGCAATAAACATGGCACGGGACAACATAAATGGCGACTACAGATAAGTACGATCGCAGTGGTCTATTGCCGAAAAGTCAAGAGATATGATCACGTGGGAGGTGATTAGCGCGGTCATAACCACAAACATAGATTTAAGATAAATCTCAGCTGCATTGACCAACGCAGACTGCAGGGTCTTACAAGCGCTGCATTATATAATTAGATGATAAGAACCTATGTAGGAATGAATAAAAGGCGATGCCCTCGCAGTAGCGAGTCAGTTAGATATAAACACCCGAATTGAACTCATTAAGTGTACGCATTAGTTTATAGTGTGAACATTTTGGTCCTTCGAGAAATTCTGTTGTTTTCCCCCACCAGTGGTAAGAAACACAGAAGAAGAAACCACGCCTTAAAGTACTAGGACTATAAGGTGAAACATTGTGTTCTTGCTTTTCCTTGGCTGATCAGCTGGCTCACAGCTCCTTGGTCTTGCATAAATTTCACAGATCTTTCCGACAACATCTGGGAAAACAATCACTGTGACTTGTTCTTTCTGCTTGTATCTTTGGCGTGATCCGTTGGAGGATTTTTTGATTGGTCGCCCAGTTGACCTACCTGTGCCTCGACTCACAGCTGTGATATATAAATATAAAATATTTATTAAAACTATGGATGCTGTCAAGGCCTACAAGGAGTCGCAATTAAAGGTAGAAACACTTGAAGAGATAAATATACCAAGTGGATCAAATTATCTGATTCCGCATCAGCTCGGAGCTCGAGTCCAGTTGATAATCTGGTTCAACTGGTGGACAGAAAGCGGACAGGGTGAGGCAACAGATAAGCCTAATATACGAAACACTAGATAGTTCAAGTGAGATTGAACTAGTCAAGCAGCTGGCAATGATGAAAAGTCATTGGTCCAACGTGACGGATACACTGAAACTGCTTGAAAACAAGTATGACAGAACTGCCTTTGATCAAGATGAGGCAGACATTCTGCAATCTGATGTTGCCGCACTAGAGATGGTACTTCAGAGGAAGTTGGAACAGTTCAAAAGTTCCAACTACGACCTGCCAGAACTCCCAAAAGTGGACCTACCAACGTTCAATGGAAATGCGAAGAAATGGCCACATTTTACGAGCTGTTCTCTGAACTAATAGACAGCAGGAACGATCTCAGCAACACAAGGAAGCTGGAATATTTAAGAGCCTGCTTAAAAGGAGAAGCTCACATGGTGGTTAGCCATTTGATAACGGGATCAGCGGCTAGCTATGCAGCAGCGTGGGAGCTTATCTGCAAACGCTATGAGAATAGCAGAAAAATATTCTCCCAACACTTCAACAAATTAATGGAACTGGAGTGCTTGCTGCCCATGATGAGAAAAATTAGGGAAGTTTTTGGATACTGCGACCGAGAGCATATTCATCATAAAGCAAAAAGGAAAAATAGGAAGCTCTGCTGACGTTATTTTAGCAGAAATTCTGCTGCGGAAATTTTCGCCAGAAGCCTTGCAGCTGTATGAACAGCATGTAAAAAAGGCTAGAGCCATACAGTCCTTACAAGATGTACTGGAGTTTATTGAGCAACAATACAACTCAGTAAACGCCATTACCAAAAATACCGCTCAGCTTGCTACAAGGAAAGTGCAAGTTAGATCGTGTGCCTTTTGCTCTAAGGATGGCCACGATATGATAAAGTGTCTCAAATTCAGAACACAATCAATCGAAAAAAGAAAAAAATTCGTTCAAAAGAACAGCATGTGCTTTAGATGCTTTGGAAAGCATAATGCTATCGACTGCAGAAAGGAAATTACATGCAATCGATGCTCCAAAAGACACAACAGCCTTCTTCATGAAGACACAAAACGCAGTATCAACAGCAATAGCCTTAAGCAAGGCCAAGACACACTATTGGCTACAGCTGTTGTTTTAGTGAAAAACAAAGCTGGAGGTTACAACGAGTTGAGGGCGCTATTGACGGTGAATCCAGAATACGCTGATTTCAGAGGAAGCAGCATAAATATTAAGGATTCCCAGAGTAAGGAGTACTATAGAGGTCGAAGGTATCTCCCAGACTACTCAATTATCAAAAAATAGTGTCCACCTGACGATCAAACCAAATATTCCAAGCAGCTTCAAAGCATCAACGGAAGCATTGGTTTTACCAACACTCCATAGAGCCCTTCCCAGCAAAGAAGGGCTCAGAATCTTGGGACAAAAAACCAAATTTGGATGGATTGTGTCCGGAATATAACTCGAGCAGCAAAGCAAAAACTTATAAGTGTCACTACAACAATAAATCTAAAGGAATTGGAAGATGAAGCCGATGAGACGATTACAGACAATGCAGAATGCCGAAAGAAAATTCCAAGAAACAACTGTCATCAACGAGGAAGGCAGATTTGTGGTTTCAATTCCATTCCACCAAGAGGCAAAGCTGGGGGACTCTCGCAAACAGGCAATGGCAAGGCTTATGCAAATGGAAGAGAAGTTTCAAAGAAACCCAAAGAACGGGTCTGCATACAACGAATTCATGAAAGAATACCTTAAGATGGGACATATGGAATCTGTAAAGACAACGGGTCAAGCTAAATACTATTTACCCATCAAGCAATCATCAGGCCTGGAAGCTTAACTACGAAGCTACGAGTAGTTTTTGACGCATCCGCAAAGACGACAAATGGACTAAGCCTAAATGACGTTATTATAGCTGGTCCTAAGATTCAAAAGGATATATTCGATATTCTAATTAAATGGCGCCAGTAAAGCCAAATCTGAAGGAGGGACAGCTGGTTCTTATAAAACATGAGAACACTCACCCTGCAACATGGCCAATGGGAAGAATCATTAGTACGACTAAAGGACAAGATGATAAAATCCGGGTAGTCACGGTTAAAACAAGCGATGGGGAAGTAAAAAGATCGCTAAACATGATCTGTCAACTTCCTGTTAGCGAAGCAAAACCAGCTGGAGCTGCAACGCCATCTATAACGGAGTCAATGCAGCTACGCAAGGACAAGAAGCTTAGGCAGCAAATTCCAAAGGCAAAAGGAATGGCACTGGAAGCATAGCTACTGTGCTATGCTGTTTATTGATGTTGCAAGCTACACCTGCGACAAGAAATTCGGAAGAAATTCCCAAAGAACTTGGGAAAATTTACGACATCGAAGCAAAAGCTGCAGTTATGGTGAACAAAATTGGTTAAATTGAAGTCGCTACATCCAGTTGGCAATTATTGTTTTATTATGACATGCAAGCCTATTTTGATGTCAAAAAACAATCAGAGGACTTCCTGAAAAAATCCCGCCTGGTTTGCAAAAAAACGGAAGGACTACTGCGATTTCTTCGGCACGATAATACGGACAAAAATTGACAACATAAAAGAAACAGACAAAATACTACGGCAACCGAAAGAAAAGGTTTATACTGTTCTTTGATATCGAAATGCAAATAGAATACAGGAAAATATGCAAACGTTCATAAAAACCGGAATTTGGGAAAACTGACCCAACAAGTCAATATTATTGCAGAAACCATGAAGGAGCACTTTATGGTATATAAGGAGTCAATTAAATTCCTTATGTTATCAAATCAAGTGCGAAACTGGATTGAAGAGGCAGAAAGCCTACAAGCAACAGCGATCTCAATGGTAACGGACATTAGTGAAGGAAGAATTCATCCTACACTAATTGCGCCTAACAAAATGCTCGAAGCTCGAAAAAGTTAAGCAAAAATTAGGACGAAAACAAATGCTACCGGGTGGAAATTCAGTTATACAATTACCACTGATCTATAAACTGATGAAGGCACAAGCTATGTTGAAGGATAATGTCCTATTTATTGAAGCAAAATTGCCGATATACAACAATCAGGAAACGGATCTCTTTGAAGTAATCTCAATACCACTGTGGACAAACGGAACAAAGCTTATTCCGAAATTGAATTCTAAATATTTTGCGTTCAATACAGACATAAACGCATATCACCTAATGTCTGAAATGGAAATTAACCAATGCAGACAAGAGGATTCCACAACATGGCTTTGCGAAAGTAATTGGGCATGGAAAATCGCGGATGATCACTCTTGCGAAATATCTCCATTGAAACCAAGCAAGGCACACTCGTGCGAAATGATGGAATTCCAAGCAATTCGTTCATCAAAGAGATAAGTGGATCCAACCGTTGCTATTTAGACTGTTTCGGAATACAAAAGCTAATATTAGATGCAACGAACAGCATCAAGTTATAAGACTGCCCAATCAGGGCATTATGCAACTACTTGCAGGATGCACAGCAATATTAGGGGATACAACAATAATTACTCCTCGAAAAGTAATTTCGACAGCGTCTGAAATGTCTATCTTCCCCAGTTTACGAATTATAGATGACAAGGAGACATGGAACGTGGTCCCGCTGAAGCACTTGATTGTCAACAACACTAATGAACTGAAAAATCTTCAAACGCGCATCAAGACTCTGAAAAATAACAAATAAGTGTACGCATTAGTTTATAGTGTGAACAGTCTTTTTGTTTTGGTTTAGGTTTTCCCTAAGTAGTAGTTTACATGTGGCTAAAGGCATACTCATGCCCACCATCTCTGTACGAGTGGCGCGGTAGTGCCTTCTATGTCCCTGTGTCCGGGTACCCATATAAGGCTGATTACGAATTGTTGTGTCATTTCGTGTAAAGATGAGCGGAAATTCAATACTGTTTTTGAGTGGCTTGAGATTGAGCCAATTGATTTGATAGCTGCTTGGCTATCACTGAAAATGTTTACGTGTGAGCTTTTCGGGTTTAGTGCTTTCAAATGTTTTAGGGCCCCCCTTATTGCTGCTACATTAGCTTGGAAGACGCTGCAATGATCGGAGAGTCAAAACGAGATGCGTAGGCCTAGTGTTCGGAGTAAACTCCTCCTCCTAATCTGTTCTGTAGTTTTGACCCATCCGTATAGAAGCATATAGCATTCTGGGGCCAGGTGTCTGTGAGTTCCACTCGTCCTTCTCTGGGATAATTGTGTTGAACGGTGTTTGTATGTACTCCGTTGGAGTGCAGTAGTCTGTCCTGGAGGGGACTATTTGAATGTGTATTAGGATACATGAGTGACCCGCTTCTTGTGGGTTCCACTGTTTGGTATCTCTAAGCTTGATTGCCGCTACTGTAGCCTGTAGGCAAATTGGTCTGAAATCCTTGGAGGTCGTGTGTGATGGTTTCCCTGCTTTGGGGATGAAGACAATTTGGGATTGCTGTAGGTGTCCAAGAAGTAGGGAACTTTTTAAAGTGTCTAGAAGCCAGTTTATGGCTATATTTCCCGCATGTTGGATTTGTGCGGGTATGATGTTGTCTGGACCTGCAGATTTGTATTTTTTAAAACTGTGTATGGTCCAATGGAGGACCTTTGGGTCTATGCATAGTTCGATAATTGCCAGTGTGGCGTTTGTTTGTTGGAAGGTGAGAGCGTTTTTACTGTTTCCTGGGAAGTGAGTGTCTAGAAGTATCTCTAGAGATTCCTCACTCGTGCTGGTCCAGGAGCCGTCTGCCCTTTTTAGGTAGCCTAAGGTTGTGGCCGATTGGGAGAGGATTTTTCTAAGTCTGGCTGCTTCAGTAGTATTTTCAGTTTCTGAGCAGAAGGCATGCCACGAGGATAGCTTTGCTTTCCTGATGGCCATTTTGTAGTTTGCAAGGGCTTTCTTGTAGGCGGGCCTCCTCATTTCCTGCATTTGGCTAAAATGCAGGCCTTACTTTACCTTCTCTGGGAGCTGTTAGAAGCTTATATTCTTTAGTCCCTAATCCTGAAACCTTTCCACCCACTATCCAAGGTTCCTGGATCAGGACTATGTCGACTGCATCTTCAGCCAGATGGAGTTGAAAGCAGCGGAGCAGTAAGCTGCCTACTGTGGTGGAGGTTATTTGCAGAAGCCTCACGGACATCTGCTGTGGGCATCTCCAAAACGGTAGTAGCGGCTCCCTCCTCGTCCGATGTGTCTTGGTCCGTCAATGAACCCATGTTTGCTAGGCTGCTGAGAATTCCTAATGCCTTAGTTGACTCTGAATCCGAGATAGGTATCGACCCAACTCTCTGCCCAACTCTGCTCTCAGATGCAGATGAGTTTAAGTGGTCTATCCTCCATACTATGAGTTCAAACTTCCTACCCGCTTAAGGAACCATCACTTGACGATACATATTTTTTACATCGGAAGTCAGGGATTACAACCTTCTTGAATAGTCGGCCCCGCCATCAGGATGTTAGTTAAGGCCCCTGAGACGATGTAAGTACTACCTACTTGTGCTCCGGCCACCGAATTTTCTTTGGATTAGGCGTTTCCATTAGTGGCGAAAATTCTGTAGTGTGCTGTCAATCGACTCTAACGGTTCTTCACTACAACTGAAACTACTCACTACCATTTATTCTCGACTTCACCACTGTGTATACCTTTTTCTAGACTTCAGAATTGCACTCGCCAACACCAAGTAAGTCTCTACGCATCTGTAACCCAGAGTCAAGCAAAGCTCGAGCTAAAACGTATTCACCGTGCGGACGCCTTCAATTGACGTAGCCAACGTCACTCTGTCCGAGAACTTGTCATGCATAACATGTGATAAAGAAGGCTGATCTTGGATAAAAGGAGAAGAAATGTTTTTTGGTGGTGTGGCAACGCTAAACGGTTCTCAGGCACTGTGTATCCATGTAGAAGAATGTGGTGTGAGCGTTCGCAAGCTCGACCCTTTTGGCCTTTGCATTTTGAAACAGTGCGGCCTTTTACAGACAATTGATACATTAGGAGGCAGACTTGACAAACTTGACAAGCCTACAGTTTTGCAGGAAATGATCTGCTTCATAGCAATAGCTGCAAGTTTGTTGAAGAAGGACGACGAAAATAAGCTACGATTATGTGGCTTGCTTGACAATAATTTGTCTTGCTTTGGCTTTGTCGATTTTTCAGCTGATAAATGCTGACACCGTCGATTAAACATTTTTTCAAAATCGGACCAAAGCGGCAAAGTCTCAAAGTCTCATCAAGCTGTTCTCCCATTTTATGTTTGGACACTGGGTCGACTCTATTCAATACCAAATTAATTAACATTGCATTCTAAATTTTTGTATCCCCTTCTACCGACAGAGAACCAGAAATTAACGAAACCGACTCGATAAGGTTTCTCAAGGAGGAGGAGGAGGACTGCTGCGATATATTTTCGGAAGTCTAGGCAATGTTAAACTATTATTCATATTATTAGTATTCTAAATTTCTTCTGATTTGCCAAAAAACTTTTTGCCTCGCCCACAAAACGGCAAAAACAGCAGAATAACAAAAATATTAAACCAAAAAATAGGTTGTTTTTAATTTAATAAATTATTAATTTATTGTTTGAAACGTATTACATTTTTTCTAAAAGAAAACCAACAAGAAAAATTATTTAACTTGATATTGAAGTCACGCACTATCAATATTAATAGTGGGTGCAAAATGACACCGAATGAATATACCCGGCGAATAAAGGGTGGCGCGTCACTTTGCGTTCCGCGGACAAACGAAAGAGGGCCACACAACCATTATGTAAGTGCCGGTGCACAAGCGAAAAGTTCACCGCTGCAGCTGTTGGTATATAAGGCAAGGCTGTAAGTGCGCAAGCTTGTCTTAACTTCCCAACTATTAATGCGAGTTTCAACCAGAGGGCCGGGGTCGACAGTGATTGCAGTAATAATTACAATAACAATAAATTAATGTTGCGTCCAAAAGCGGTTTAATATGTATGTGTATTTTAAAGAAAATACAAATTATAGAAGTTGCTCACACCCGGGAAGCGCCATGAAATTTGTTTATTGAAATGGTGGTAAAAATAATTCACTCAAAAGAATACGTGTGCGGTTTCAATTTTCCTCGTAACTTATATTTTCACATGATCATACTTAAAGCCTAGCTTAACGAAGGTTGGAGAAGTCGGGGCGAATTCGCAAAGGGCGAGAGGGAGCTTTCTTCTCCCGCCTGCGCCCCAAACTAACTTACACTAGACTTCAAATTTTTTACTTCATACAAAAATGATAAACCACTACATCCTATAACTTCAGCCAACACGCACTTTTTAGATACACGACTTCTGTGACGCCTTTATCATAGCGTATAGATGTTGCATCTACGCTCGCACACTCGGATCAGATGGGCTAACCAAGTTTTACATCGCCAGGGTTGCTCCCACCAAGAAGCTATTTATGTCAAAACTATAACTTTGTGGAGCACATTTGTTAGCACATCTCTACCAAAAATCATTAGGGTCTTCACAGGCAGAGAGCCAACTTCGCACTTATAGAGCAACTCTTTCTTTAGAATCGCCAACAATCGGCCACATTAATATCCTTTGCCTGCAATCGAATTGGTGAAATTAAAGAAATTACGTCAGATTGCCACATCGATGGAAGATGGTCAGCGTCGTAAAGCAGCGTGGGTCAAAACCCATTTGGTCAAATTTGTTAATATTTATATCTGCGCTTTTTGAATGTTAGTTAACATAAAAGCTGTTATAATGGGCAATTAGAAAAGCTAGAAAAGAAGATAGGAAGATATAGGCGTTAGGGTGAGCGTGGCAAAAAGTTTCTTGGCTAATCGACGAAAAATTACATAATAAATAAAAAAAAAAAAAAAATTCAAAACCTTTTTCAAAATGTAGGCATGGCAGTTTTGGGCGGTTTGTGGGCGTTAGAGTGCGCGTGGAAACATGGGTCAACAAACTTGTGGTGCGTCTATGTCTCTGGAGTCTGTATGTTTAATCTCATCTTTCTAGTCTTTGTAGTTTCTGAGATCTCGACAGGGCCAGATCAAATCGGCTATTGATCCCGATCGAGAATATATATACTTTATATGGTCGGAAACGCTTCCTTTTGCCTGTTGCATACTTTTCAACGAATCTAGTATACCATTTAACTCTACGAGTAAGGGGTATAATTATTATGAACTGGAAAGATATAGCTAAAGGTGTAAAATAAAAGCAAATATAAATTTAAAAAACGGGAGCATCGATGTAGCTTAGATCGCTCCTGTCAGCAGAGTATGCATTTATTAATAGAGGGCAAGAATCTCTTGGGTTGATAGCTTAAATATTATCTGGCTCTGTGTATCTATGTAGTAAAATGTAATGCGCATTGCCACAAACTCTACGTAATCCTTTTGCAAGAATTAGATTGTGAGTTCAAATTTTTGCATAACAAAGTAACTATTAATAGGATTACAGATCTGTAAAATATGGTCTCCAGATTAAGAAATTTATACAGGACTATTAACTAAAAATCAGTTGTTGAATAGGAAACTATAAAAAAAATCTAAGTTTTGTTAATAAAATAACTTCTAAAAATTTTTGGGTGCATAATTTGCTGATTGGCAGCTGGGTATGGTTCGATAGTTTTTTATCGCAAAAACTACAAAAATTCCTACAAATAGTCGCTTAACGGAATCCAGGTTTGCCGACAATACAGCTGTACTGAGCCGTTAAGGCCCCCAATCCAAGCTACAGAACAGCTGGCATTGAATCTCAGACATTGAGAAGTGTCTTTCTGACGGCGAACTAAAGTAAACGAGCAGAAAAGCAAGCACGTGACGTATACGCTAAACAGACAAGATTGCTAACAACTTTTGATGAACAACACTACTCCCGAAAGCAGATTAAGTATAGTACCTAGGAGTACACATTGACAGAAGACTCACATGGCTCAGCCACATTGAAGCCAAAAAAATTAATTTTAAAGCCAAAAACTTACACTGCCTTATCAACGCTGGCTATCCACTCAGCCTAGACCACAAGGTCTTTCTCTATAATTCTGTATTGAAACCTATCTGGACCCATAGGTCACAGCTTTGGGCAACGCCAACAATAGCAATGTTGACATCATACAGCGAGCACAATCAAAGATTCTGAAAACCATCACTGGGGCACCGTGGTACGTTCGGAATGAAAACATCCAAAGAAACTTTAATATTCCACCAGTCATTAAAGCAATTACCGAACTTAAGGAATCAACTGTTTAGAAAATTTTTTATCGTTAAGATTTCTATTCAATAAATAAAAACAAAATATAAAAGAAAACTAGCTTTATTTTAGGTGGTATTATAAGAACACTTTAAGTAAATCTTTTTGAGAACTTATATTCAATATACATTTTTATTTCTTTCAGTGCGCAAAACAAAACAATTTTAACGTTACCGTCATCCAAAGTTGTTTCGAAAGTAAACGTGGTACGGATTTACTTAAAGCGATAGGAGAAGCAACTCATTTACTAAGGCCTCCTGCTACATTTATTCCAACAATCACAATAGATGGGTCCCAAGGAAGGCAAGAATCAATATTAAAAGACTTACTTTCTGAAGTCTGTAAAGCAGCTGGAGATTCAGAAGAAGTTAAAGATGTATGCAAAAATTAAAAACTAAACTTATACTTCTTGCTGGGTGAGATGGGGGTTGCTGTCCTGGAATTTTCCTTTTGGGCTGAAATAGAAACACTCGAAAAAAAGCGAACACTTGACTTTTCGTAAATGCGCGGGTGCGACCGGGCGTATGTTTATTCTGCGAAAGTCAGTTTTACACTAAAGCTTATTCTAATTAGCTAGGCTATCCCGAGCGCAGCGGAGACTTCAATTTGAGCTGCCACCGGGAGAGTAACATTACTCGGTGGTGAAGAGCGGAGATCGTGTGACAGTCCGAACACCCCTTTCAATCACTGGGGTTGCAACATAGCCATCCTACGACAGGCAGCTGCCGGTAGTTGAATGGCGAAAGGAGATCGAAAACGAAATGAATAAGAATGGATGATTAGTGCTAGTGAACTACAATTAAGGACGAGAGGCGCGCCTATTTATTGTGGAGATTTGGAAGACTCCGTCGGCAAAACCAAAACATTTGCCACTGGACGTTTAACAACTCCACGTGCAGTACGGATATTTACTACACGGACGTTTCCGTCGGCTCCTGGAAAGACAGACTCAATTCTGCCGAGCCGCCACTAATTAGAGGGTAAGTTGTCATACTTGATGACGACCATGTCATCGATGCGAAGATTTTTAGTCGGGGCCTGCCTTAGTGCGCTTATGGAGTTATTTGAGGTACTCTTCTTTCCATCGCACACGGAACTGCTGATGGATGCTTAGGAATGAACTGAAACTTGGCACTGGACGCTTTTCACTTAGGCAGTGATATTCCACAGGGAATTCTCTGCGCTGTGTTCGAAATTAGGAACCGCTCGGCGGCGGCGATTTCAGTGGCCAGCAAATGCACATCAGATGGAGATGTCTGCTTCCTACACCGCTGTATGAAGCGATGAACATAAGCAAGGACCCGTTGAGCTTTCTCAAGCTTGGAAAAACGTGCCAACAACTCTTCAGAAGGAGCGTTTTCAAGATGGACTTTCAGAGCACGCTTCTCCAGGTCGGTCACCGGAGCGTTGTCGACCTGAGTTGGCCATTGGTTGCGTGGATTTTGCAACCAAGTCGGTCCGTGCCACCATAACTGGCTATCGGCTATCTTGGAGGGAAACTCCTCTACTTGCCAGGTCTGCTGGATTATACTCAGATTGAACATGAGACCAATTCTCTGTTTTTGTGGCCTGGGCCATCTTCGTCACCCTATTGGCTAGAAATGTGCTCCACTGGTACGCTGGCTTGCTTAGTCCGTCCAGCAGTGAAGTCCGGAATTGATCGTAGGTATCTGTGGAATGATGGCTGCAGCCATTTCGGAAAGCAATAACGCTCCGCACAGCTCCAGTCTTGGGAGCGAAACCGTTTTGACTGGTGCTACCCGGGTCTTCGCGGTCAGGAGTTGCACCATAATGGTGCTGCCCACCTCTACGCCGCCCCCTAAGCATTTTGCGATGCATCGCAAAAGCCCTGATGCTCGACCTAGAAATCTGGGTGAAACGAGAGCCAGCGTGGAATGCGTATCTGCTCTAAAAACGAATAACTTTGAAGAAAATTAAGGCATCGTTGAAAAAGCTCATTTGGATTGTTTTCGTCCCACCCAAGCTCCTGTAGCCAAATCTCCTGCATGAAAATTTTAGCTCGAACGATAAACGGCGCTAACCAGCCTGCAGGGTCAACCAATTTGGCAATTTGGGACAGGACTTGGCGTTTTGTGAAGGACGTTTCAATAGCCAACTCTGGCGGAACGAAGAAGAATTCGTCGGAGGTTGTCTTCCAGCGAATACCGAGGGTTTAGGCAGTGCTTTCTGCATCGATCTCGAGAAAATCAGTATTTAATAGATGGTTGCTCTGAACGGCCTCTAAAACTTCTTTTTGGTGGAGGTCCATTTCCTCAATGGAAATCCGGCGGAATTCAGAGCGTCTTGGAGCTCTTGCACCATGAGCTGAACCTCTTCCGTGGAGTCCGCTCCGGCTAGAACATCATCAACATACATGAAATTTCGAATGATATTGCTAGCTTTTGGATGGCTGAGTTCTACGTCAGCTGCTAGCTGCTGCAGAACTCGGATGGCCAGGAAAGGCGCGCAATTGACTCCAAAGGTAACTGTTTTCAATTCGAAATCTCTAATTTCCCCTCTATTGTTACGGAAAAGTATTCGCTGGAATGGAGTGTGTTTCGGGTCTACCCAGATCTGCCGATACATTTTTTCGATATCGGCGCTGAACACGTATCGGAAATAGCGCCACTTCAGAATTTGAATGGTCAAGTCGGACTGTAAGACAGGGCCATTTAAACTGGTACCATTCGATGAAGGGCTGGAGGCATTGAATACTACACGGAGTTTAGTAGTTAGGCTTTCCGGTTTTAAGACGGCGTGATGTGGCATATAATAGGCGTTGCAATCATGGGTAGGAAGAACTTGTCGCATGTGCTTTAAGTAGAGATATTCCTGGATCACCGAATCGTATCTCGCTTTTAAGGCCTTATCTCTTTTTAGACGCTGCTCATTTCTAAAAAACTGAGCCAACGCGAAAGACCTAGAATGCCCTAGCCCGGAACCGATATGTTCTGGGTCGCGAAAAGGCAGAGTAACGACATATTTGCCGCACTCGTTTCTCGTGGTCGTTTGAAGGAAATTCTTCTCGCACATGGAATCGGATTCTTTTACCAACTTTGTTGGTATATTCTCCACCTACCAAAATTTTGTGAATGAATTATCGAACGCGTGGGAGATCTGCGTCGAAAAGGAGGAAATTCTGCTTTGTGCTGAGGCTGACACTGGCCCAGTTAATACCCAGCCGAAAATTGTCTCTTGCCCCAAGAGAGAGCCACAAATGTTGGTTTATGCTCCACTCAGAAGCACCGAAGGCAGAATGTCGGCTCCGATAAGGACACCTATTTGTGCGCTCTCATAGAATTTTGGATCCGCCAGTGGAAAATCGGGAAGATCCGAAGGAAATTTTGCGGAATGGGGTAGGAAGGCAGATTTCCGGCTAGTTGAGAGAGGACATTGGCCGTCGTCTCCAACTGCAACGCGGGCCTAGTCGGAGATCGGATGGTGAAACTGCAGAGCTTCTTGGACTGAGCTTCTACTGTTTGTTTTAAGCCTGAGACTTGGGCTTGAACAACCTGGAATGGCAATCTAATTAGATTGAACAGTCGCTCGGTTATAAATGTTGCCTCTGATCCGGAGTCGATCAGGGCGCGTGCCTTAAAGTTAGTGCCAAGATGGGAAATATTGAACACGGCAGTGCCAAGAAGGATAGCTCTTGAGCCCGTGGCGAAGTAATTTTGAACACCGGCTTGCTCATTAGGAACAAAATTGGCTTGATTAGCCAATTGATTATGCCTGATTATGCTTGATTATGCCGGCCACGGCAAGTAATGCAATTGTGCGTACTTTTGCACTCACGAAGCTGATGTCCCTTTGCAAAGCAGTTTAAGCATAGCTGCTTCCTTTTAATGTAGGCTGACCGGTCGTCAACCGACATTTGAAGAAAACGCGGACATACACGGACAGGATGGTTTTCCTTGTTGCACAAGTCGCAACTTTTGAATTTTGGAGCCACTTTCGTCTCGTATGAACTTATTTTTCTAGAGGGCCCACTTGAATGAATCGCTTTGGAGTGCGACTGACTTGGTATGGGTCTCACATCATCGATGGCCTCTAGGGTTCGATGACGCTCTGTGAGGAAGGTGTTCAGCTCTACCCATGTCGAGATGTCGGCTTTTTTTTTTGGAGCGACTGCTCCCATAAGGAGAGAGTTATCTTGGGGAGCTTGGATGAACACAGATATACCAGCAATTCTCAATGTTGATGCCTGACATTTCTATTGATTTTTAATTGACTGTTTACCAACAATCCTTTATTTTCGAAACGCTCTCTTAGGTTCTCCCATGCAGAGCGGAAACCCTCGTTGGTGAGAGGCGAAATCGAAACGATGGCATGCGCGTCGCCACTTGTTTTGACATTTAAATGGAATAACTTTTCAACCGTGGATTATTAATATAAATGGCTGTGAAAAGATCCCGGAAAGTCGGCCAGCGAAGATAGTCGCCTGCGAAAACTTCTGTATCGCATGGAGGCAACCGACAGCCAGAGGAAATATAGGCCTGGGGCTGGGATGGACTGAGACATGCCCTGCTCGATTTTATCAACGAGCTGGGCAACACACCTTTCATAGACTGAATAGCAATAACTGTATTAAGCCCTGAGAATAGGCATATTGCCTACTGCAGCTTCGCCTGCTGACACAAGGCACTCTGAGCAGATGTCGAATTCCTTTTCAACCTTGTCCAAAAGGTTTCGGACTTGGTCGCGACGGTAGCTAAGCATCGTGACGGTTGGAGCTGCAGATTCCGGAGTGTTAATCTGAGCCTCAAATTCGCTTAAGCGGTCAGAAACCGAAATGAATTTGGCTAGCGCTAGATCGGAAGCAGTCATATTTTTAGCTGTACGCTGTACTGTGGCTTTGGATGGAGTAGCACAGTCGTCGGAATTCTGCGCAGGCGTTATCACCGAAATGCTTGGAATTCTTGGACTCTTGGGCCCTTGTGTTGAAAAAATAGACCTGGGTTTGTCAGCGGACAATTTCTTCTTATCGTTCCCGATAGGCATAATCGAAGAAATGCGAAATGGAACGCAAGCGGTTTTGGAGCACGGTCACACTTTTTCAAATGTGGACAGATTCGTTAGACTGCACTTAATAAGTTTAAGATTGCTGCCGTGAACGGTAAAAAGCAGCAGAAAAAGACCGTATAGGATGTAACGGGTGTGGAAGTGGTGCAAAATTTACGAAGTGGAAACGCCGTAGTTCGGACTAATTGGACAGCTGACTTGGAGTGACCAGCAAATTGTATAAATGACCGGTGATTTTTGGTAATCAGGTCCACCTGATTTACGGTTGGAACACTTGGAATGTGGAACACGGTCGAAAAAATGTTTATCAGAACTTAGAATATAATATTTTTTTTTACAACTGGAAACGGAGAAATTTGGAATGGTGGAATTGGAACCTTTTCTCCGCGTTGTAAGTACTTCTAAAAACAAAAACAAATTAATATCCAAGCAATACAGGAAAAAAATTTGTTTGTGGTTTGGATTTGCCGACGGGAAACAATTTACACTTTGGTATTTAAAAGGAATGCAGATAATATGCGCAATGTATGTCGGTAATATATGTGGGTGTAATATATGTAATGTATATGTGATATATGTGGATGTTATATATGTAATGTATATGTGATATATGTATGTGGGTGTAATATATGTAATGTATGTGGATGTAGTATATGTTGATGTAATATATGTTGATGTAATATATGTTAATATTTTATTTGGAATGGCCAGAGGGTATGTGCTGTTTGTTTTGTTATTGTATTCTTCGATAGCAAATTGTATTAAGTGGACTGCGGAGTTTAAGCAAAAAATGTGTTCCGAAAAGAATTTGGCTTGCGTTGGACACAGTGAAACGAGAGCAGAATTTTTGTCTTTTTTGGCAGAGCTTTGGACTTAGGAATTTTACTGAACTTGGCACAAATTATTTTCACTTTTTCACATTTGGAATTTTGCACTTTTTTGAACTTTAATTCTTTTTCGGGATGAATATTTAAATATATTCGGAGATTTGGACTTTGACTTTCTCGAATGTGGTCGAAAGGGAACGGTCGGTAATATGGCGGCGCCCGTAGGAATGAATAAGTACTTTTCTTTATTTGCCTTTTGTCGGAGAAATCCGTTAGATTTGACAATAAATTTTCTTTTTGGTCTGAAATAGAAACACTAGAAAAAAAGCGAACACTTGACTTTTCTTATATGCGCGGGCGCGACCGTGCGTTTGTTTATTCTGCGAAAGTCAGTTTTACACTAAAGCTTATTCTAATTAGATAGGATCTCCCGAGCGCAGCGGAGACTCCAATTTGAGCTGCCACCGGGAGAGTAGAGTTGGAGACTCGATGGTGAAGAGCGAGAGAGAGTGAGAGGGAGCGGATAGCGGGTGACAGTCTAAACCCCGTAACTTGGAGACTTCTTTTACATCTTTCTGTACTTGTGACTAACTTTAATCTTGTTATGAAAATTATAGTCAATATACAATTATCAAGCGGTCTTTTAGTTTTTGGTGCCACAAATCAAAATAGAATGCTAGCTGTGTGATTTTAAAAATGTGGAACATACAATCAAAGAAATCTCCAAACTTTTGTGCAACCACCGTGAGAGGTTTTGGTACTTCAGATTGTTTATCTGAAGGGCCAACATGTGCCAGTAGTCCGGTCTCAATATTCCTTTTAAACTAATAGGGACAGGTGGAATCACAGGTTGAGAAACAAGTGCGGACAAATCGGAATCTCTAGCAATCCAAAGGTAGACAGTCCACCTCAACCACAACGTATAGATCGAATTGCTCCAAATCTTGTTTAGCTGCCGATCTTAGGATTTGAGGATGTGCTTCGATTGACAGCTGATCAGCTGTGGAGTCCTATTGATCATTTGCAGTGGCTATGGGGTGTTTCCTTTAGGCATTTTACCACCAGTGGCTTTTTTGCGCTTTGGAGATTATTTTAATAGCTTAAGGCTGTTAAACTGTAAAGCTAGCGTAGAAAGGAGATCATAGGATCGACGAAAACTATCTCGACCTACGCCAAACTGCTGATCAGTCCTTTCAAGCCACCTTTAGTGTGGCGCATAAACGATTTCATCTCGTTTTCAGCGCCTAGGCAAGTATCACAGTTTTTTAGATATAGGCCCTTAACTAGGTTATCACTTGTTCGGCCTCTAAATCTATTGCACTTAGTTTAGTCAGGCTTTATTACCTGAAGGCATTTGTTTTAGAAGCAGACAACATAATTTTCCATCTTTTTAAGATCTTGAAACTTGGAAGCGAGCTGTTAAATGTACCGCAAGAGCGCAGTCAGCACGCTTAGAACATTCAAATTTGTGTGGGAGAGCGAGAGAGTGAGAGAGCGGATCCACAGCGCGGTTTACGTACATACAAAAACAACACCAAACAGCACTGGGGACAAACGCTGGGTTGTTTACAAAATATAATTATAAAGAATTTATTATAATTTTGCTACCGCAACTTAAATTTGAAGCGCAGAAAAAAACATGTTCGCTTGCTTTGAAGCTAGGAATGCTATGACAAATGTTAAGAGAACATTTGAAGTAGCACAAGCTGCAACAAAAAGTACAAAAAAAAAAGAACAAGTTGTGTGCATTGCAAGAAATGATAAGCATCACCGTTTGAGAAAGTTTAAACCGCAGACCCTTTTCTATGACTAGAGATAGTAAACATTAATAGTTACTAAACACAGAAAAATTCATTTGTGAAGCGTTTTTATAAATGTTACGACAATGCTCTAAACCTTTAGAGGATCAATTCATCTTTATTAAATAGTGAAATCTTTATTAACGATTCCTACATAATGGAACGGGTCCAATACTGAAAAATAAGAATAATTTTTCTGACAAAAAACTTCTTCTCGACAATCAATTTGTTTATCTGGCTACTTAGTAGACGTACTCTGGGGAAATACATAATGTGGAGTAAAAGGAATTTTACTATCTGTAGGAGACGTATAGCCTTAGACGAGGTACTGCATGGTACACTTTCTTTAACCCGGGTCTTCTTTTAAGCGACAAAATACTCCGTTTTGCAACTTCAATTGAGTTGCCTAACCCATTGAAATCAGATTTAAGCTGTGGCCATACTTCAATGCGACCTGATTGCAAATTTTAAAATTGTAAAATTTTATTGTATATGGCAGTTCCTCCACTGACAAAAACTTTTCTATTGCACTGTCAATTTATTCTTACCGCTCTGATACTAACCGCAGTGAAGGGTCTTTTGATGGGATTAAAAAAGAGAGAGATTCGACCGGTAACTAATAAAATCTGCTTCTATAAATATCTCTATTTCTTGCGAATGGTGTTGCCTCGATAGTTGCGGTGTTCAGGCTATCCTGTTAATTGTGGCATGCTTTCATTAACTTCGGCCTTGGCCTACTTTTATGTATTTCAGGTCTTCCTTGGCCCAGGCGCATGCTCAAAGCGCAGTATTCTTGTTTGCTAGCTTTTTGTCTCAGTTGACTTCCGCTTTCGCCTGTCGCTGAAGCGATTGACTTCTTCCGTCCATTTTTGGGCTCTGATGATCCTGCCGTTTTCTTCCTTCTGATTTAGGTCGCTGATGTGCACGGTGCCGTTTCGGTAAAGAATCTTACATATTACTAGCGTCTGCAAACCCCTCTTCCGCTTTTGACAAATGACGCTCCTATGCATTTCCTTGATTTTTGTGGCCAGTTATCGATTGGCCACATGGCATTCTATTGGTAAGTCATGATACTCCCGCCAGACGGTTTCGCTTGGTTGCAGCAGGACGCATAGCTGCACATCTTTCACCACATATTCTTTTCCTGCTCTATTCTGAATTGGCCTAGAGTGTCGCCTTCCCATAAATAGTCTGGGAACTTTTGAAGATGTGTCTCTATTTTCCCACGGATATCCGTGATCCACCTGCATTTGATTTTTGACTTTGACGTGGAATAGTTTTTTTTTTACCTATCTTCTCACACAAGACAAAGTCTTCGCCCTCGGGGCTTGTAAGCTATATTATCCCTTCCGTGTTTCAATTTCTACTTTTGTAGAACCCATGCTCTACCGTTTATTTAAATGTAAGAAATATTTTTACATAAGTGGGAGCACATCTTTAAAAGCGATCCGACCTTTTTCCCGTTGATATTGATAGAATTTATTTGATTTAATACTTATTTTAAATTAGTTTTTAACTCTTTTTTATCAGAATAATTGCTGTTCATTGGATTCAGACTGCTGAATTGAAGAACAGCATCCGATTTTGCCACACCAATGTGTTGCCTGCTAACTCCTTTGTTCCTTAAGTACGGTGGTCAAATTCCTCTAGCGGCTATAAACGCGATGGAGCTGAAAGGTGACGTAGAAACACATCAAAACAATTACCAAAGGAATACTGCTGCCTAATTGTGGCTTCATGCAAACTCCCTCCTTAATGTGCTCAATGTGCTGGAGATTTTTCAGGCTTAACAATTTATAAATTACATCTAAAGCTTCGCGGCTTATTTAATTTACTTTTGCTTTTATTATTAAGAACATTACATTTTCAGATCATTTTTTATAAATTTGACTAGTTTGACTAATATTGTTTTAGGTAGTCCTAACCCCAAAAAAAACAATAAACGAAAAATCTAATTTTAAAATGAATTCTATAAATAGTTTAAAATCTTTTTTTAGGATCTAGCCTTGGCCGTCTGATCGTCCGTCTATCCTTAGAACTATATAAGCAAATATTTTTAGGTTAAGGTATCTGATAGTCGAGAAACTCGCGTTCTCTCTTGTCTCATTTGAGACATTGTCTGTTTACGTTAATTGTCTATTTACAGTTTATTTCCCATTCGTTTCTTTGATTTTTAGAAAACTTTGTCGCCGACTTAATAATTTTTATAAGTCCTATTGTTGGCCTGTTGAAGTTTTGAACTAATATCTTTCTCAAATTCTGCAGATCCGTTCAGCAACCTCAATTGAGTTGGGTTAGCCCAATTAATTCTTCTGATACTTTTCTTCTGCGAATTTCTGGGAATCGCTATGGTCTGTTATTGCTAAACCACCAATAATAGTACCCTGAGATAGATTATTTAACACTCACTACCATAAATTCGCGACTTTAACACTGCGTGTACTTTTTTTTTTACTTGATACTTGGACTCGTCAACATTAAGTAGATTCAAGCACGACTCCTCTCTACGGATATTTAAGCGGTGGTCAAAGCTTTCTGTGATAAAATTACCTTAGGAATTGGCGTATAAAAGTGTTCGGCCCAAAATAAATTCATTTCTGTTTGAAGTAGCTAAGATTGCGAATAAGACGGCAAGGGGATAGATCAGCGGTTAACTTAATTTTGCTCTGTGATTATTCTTGCCAAACCTTTCTACTCAAGCTGTTATTGTGGCTGTTATACTTCAAAACCTAGTAGCCTTTCGATTATAGCCAATTTCCATTCGTTTTGTCTCGGTTTTTTCGATCCTCCTTGACTCTGGAGCGCGCTCAAAGTGCAGTATTTTGCTTTTTTCCGTTGACTTCCATTTTCAAGCCCTCCTGTAATATAAATTCAAATACGATTCAAAAAATCCATGGAAAATCAAATGAAAAACCCGTCTTTCTAAGCGTTACGGTTACCGGGAAAACAAATAAAAGTTCATTAACATTAGTATAGTGAAATAAGGTGGTAATAAAACTTTTGCATCCCTATTTAGGCGCCGTAAGACAACGAGTTAGAAATTTTTTGAACCGGTTGAATGCGATTCAAATAAACTTCTTATTATGGACTCCAAAAAGGCCGTCCATACTCTAGGAGCGGACGTGTTGAGCTAAGCTCAAGAAAATAAAACGACGATGGTTTTGTAGATAACTCAAAAGATTTGGTTTACTTCCCTCTGCAAAGTTTGGCAGCGATGCGCAAATGCATAAAGTACAAAATCGAGAGTTGATTGATTGCAGAGCGAACAGTAGAACGCTAAGCTAAAAATGTAGGTGCCAGAGTTATACAAATATAGATAGCGCAAAAGGGGAGAGCTTGGATGGTCACGCAGATGATCTGTATAGATAACAAAGATAATGCTCTTGAACTGTCTTCAAAGTTGGTATGTTTACAAATAACAAAACGTAGAATTTTCTGGCAGTTGCAAAACCCGACATATTCCTACCGTTGGAAGCGTGGCTTTCAACAGAATTCGCTTCGTCGATCCTACTGCGGTATGACTTCAACGAAGGCTTCTCCACCTACCCATATACCAGACAAAAGGCCATCTTTGCCAACAGAGTGTAAAACGTGATCTATATGGCTGCCCTAATCCTTTACTTTGACGGAATTCCAGTACTGGCTTTTCCGTTAATGCTGTAGGTGGCCAATAAGTTATGAAGTCAGGTCATCCGAGCGAATGCAATATACGGAAACAACCCATCTCAACCGTGTTTCGTGCCTAGCGTCAGTCCTGGCAGTAGCTTGACTTGACCAACGCACAGCAGTTCGTAGAAGAGAATGGCGCCAATCAGCAAATCTATACGCTGAGAACGATGAAACTCTGGGTCCGCGAGCTTAAGATTTTTGGGTATGTTCCAGTGGCAAATGTCAATGTCTAAGCAGGGATGACTTTCAATAATATAGGAGGTAATATTAGCAGTGATGTCGGCCGAGAAGTTAGAAGTTCGAGATCGCATTGAAATGTATACTGAGGAAACATCTGTTTCAAAACTAGAATCGCCTATTCCAGTAACACAAGCCGCCGATTTCACCTTTTCAAGTTTAAGCTAATTTGCGAATCCGGATAAGGTGCAGGTGAGATCCAAGGTCAAGCATAGTACGGCAAGGAACGAAGATTCCTGAACGGTTCCTCACTAATACATTGGCTAGGAGCACAACATCTTCACCAAGATCCTGAGCAAGAAAAGCAGCAGGCGTTTCAGGCCGTGCAGAGTGAGTCAGATGCAAGCGTTTCTCCAGGCTGTAACCTTTGATGCGGGGAAGGCTAGGCCATGACTTGCAGATGAAGAAGAGTGTGGTGCTTAGATCCGCATGCACGGCAATTGCCTCAGTTGATGACCATTCAAGGCAATTTAAACAAAGAGACAGTCTTATCGCTTCTTAAAGACGATTATCTGGGGTCTGATTTTTGAAACTCTGCCACTAATAAATTAAGTGCCCGAAAGCATTACAGATGCATTACCTATGCCTATAGGTCGTAGGGCTGAAGCTTGTGACGAGAAGGGCGGACGTACGCAAATCAGATGCTCTGTTGCTTCCCACCTGATTGCCTTGCGCATAGCTTGCCGTATTTTAGCTTCAAAGCGAACGGTCCTGTTTTTTTTCGGCGCTCCAAATTTTTGTTTGTTTTAGCCAAATCTAGCGGTGGCCCTTAATAAATTCTTAAATAAATACTAGTTAAAGCTCCGTTGGCTTCGCGAAAAAATGCATTATTTAAATAAATTAATTCAATCTCTTCTGCTTCTGCCTTTGTGCTTTCTTTACTCGCTTTTTCGTGCTGTTTGTTGTTGTTTTAGTACTCAACTGCACGGTGTACCCGCTCTCTTGCTCTCCCACACAAAATCCTAAAGTTCTAAGTGTGCAGACTGCGCTCTTACGGTCATTTTTTGTGACACTGGTCACAATCCAATTAAATATGGAAACCAATGTTGTCTGCTTCCAAAACAAATGCCGTCAGGTAATAAAGCCTGAGCAAAAATTACCTGTTTGCTATGTTATAGAATGATGCATGCTAAGTGCGCTGGTTTTAACGGCCGAACAAGTGATGTCCTAGCTAAAGGCCCAAATCTAAAATACTGTTGTGATATTTGCCTAGGAGTTGCTAACGAAATGAAATTTTTTATGCCTCAAATGCCCCGAAACCTCCGGCAAGTGATCAACAGGACTCTACAGCTGATCAGTTGACGATCTCAGCAAACCCTCAAATGTTGCTTAGATCGGCAGCTAAAAAAGATTCTGATGTGGAGGGAGCCCAGTCTGGGATTGCTACAGATTCCGTTTTGTTCGCACAGGTTTCTCAACCGGTGATTCCACCTGTCCCTAATAGTTTACCACCGCAAAGGAATATTGAGTCCGGACTACCGGCACAAGTTGGCACTTCAGAAATACAACCTGCCAAAACACCTCTCGGTGGTTCCACTAAAGAAACAAGTTTTCGATTCTCGGCTTTCCCCTGATCAAACATCATCTGATGTATTGTCTTATATACAAGACAAAATAAAAGCCGACAACATGAAAGTGAAAAAATTTAACTTTTCTTACGCTAGGGACATTTCATCTTTGAAGATAACTGCCCCTAATGAGCTATTCTTGACCATATATTCTGGTGATTTTTGGCTGATTAAAACAAAAGAGAACGTGATAGTCGAGTTTCCCGACTATCTGATACCCGTTACTCAGCTGGTGGAAGCTGGTGGAAATCGATAGAAATTTACAAGACTAATACAAAAATGAAAAAATATCAAAACATTTTTCAAATGTGTGGGCGTGGCCCAGTTTGTGGGCGTTAGAGTGGACGTGGCAAAAAGTTTTTTGGCAAATCGATAGAAATTTACAAGACTAATACAAAAATGAAAAAATATCAAAACATTTTTGAAAAGTGTGGGCGTGGCAGATTTGGGCGGTTTGTGGGCGTTAGAGTGGGCGTGGCAACATGATTCGACAAACTTGCGCTGCGTCTATGTCTCTGGAGTCAGTATGCCTAATCTCAACTTTCTAGGCTTTGTAGTTCCTGAGATCTCGACGTTCATACGGACATTGCAGTGTGCAATGTTTAACACACTATATTTTTAATACTATTACAGATAACTTATGCCAATGTATTTTGTCTAAAAGACAATTTTATGACAAAAAAATTTCTTGTACTTCCAACAACAACAACAACATGACTAATTCATTCAAACGGTAGACTTAAGAGATAAGAAAAAGACCACTAAGGAAGAACAAAGCAAAACCAACCAATGTAACGGAATCACTACCTAGTCATATTCTGCGAATAATAACACAATGTAGAATGCAAAATATTTAGAATTACTGCAGATCAGTAAAAGTTTAGCAACGATGGTACGTGGTAAGCCTATTTGCACCGAAATCAGAGTTTTGATTAGAGATTATTTTAAATCTGGGAAGACAATTAGTGAAATAAGCAAACAATTAAATTTGTCAAAATCGTCGGTTCATGGGGTGATCCAAGAACATCCACCATTTAAGGGTCGGTGACATCGTGGTTGTCAACACTGATTTGCATTATGGTTTAGATGACCATGGATCGGGTAGCGACCATTCAAACTACCAAAGTAAATGCCTTTGCGATGTCTATTCAAAATATTTTGCTAAAACAGTCGCTAAAACAAAAATTGGTCAACACGCACGATGATCGCAAATACCCATTGCAAACAAACATTGCTTAGGCAGCGAGAGCGCCGCTGTTTGAGAGTGTCATGTGCACATAAAGATCGGGCATGCTAATTATGGAAATTTTAAGGAAATGGTATGGTTTGGTATGGTAATTTTAAGGAAATTTAAGGAAACATTGTGTACAAACATACATGTTCTTAGGTTTTAAAGTTAAAATTTTTGTATATAAAATTTTTTTTTTTTAATAATCGTTCGACCGAACAAAGATGATAGAGGGTGTAGTATTAAATATTTTATCCATACGTACCAGTCAGTTTTATCACCCGATAGGTATGACCGGATGTATTCATTAAAAGTTCTATGACTTCTTTCCACCGTTCCTACCGTCTGATGATGGTGTGCTGGTATGGTAATTTTAAGGAAATTTAAGGAAACATTGTGTACAAACATACATGTTCTTAGGTTTTAAAGTTAAAATTTTTGTATATAAAATTTTTTTTTTTAATAATCGTTCGACCGAACAAAGATGATAGAGGGTGTAGTATTAAATATTTTATCCATACGTACCAGTCAGTTTTATCAACCGATAGGTATGACCGGATGTATTCATTAAAAGTTCTATGACTTCTTTCCACCGTTCCTACCGTCTGATGATGGTGTGCTGAAGAAGTTATATTTTCTACTTTCAGGTATTTGCACAAATCTTTGATTATTGAATTTCTGTATTCAGTTCCCATGTCCGAAATGAACGTCTTCATTGAACGAACTTTAGTACAAAAGATTCAAATAATGCTTTCGCTACTGTTTTTGCGCTTTTATTTGCGATTGGAATGCTAACCAAATATTTTGTCAAGTCGCATATAAGTGTAACAGCATATTCATTCCCGTTTTCTGACTTTGATAGTGGACCTATCGTGTCCACTATAACTCTGTCAAATGCGCTAATTGGTGTCTCTGTAATTGATAACGGAGTATTAGTGTGTTTTATAATTTTTGCTTGCTGGCATTTTTGACATTTCCGTATGTATGTACTTTTTTATATCTCGTCATACTTTTCCAAAGGTTATGTGTTTTAATCCTGGCCCACGTTTTTGTAATGCCTGCGTGTCCTCCTTGTGTTGTATCGTCATGGTGTGTAGACAGGATTGCTTCTTTTTTATACCCGTTACTCGTAGAGTAAAAGGGTATACTAGATTCGTTGAAAAGTATGTAACAGGCAGAAGAAAGCGTTTCCGACCATATAAAGTATATATATTCTTGATCAGGATCAGTAGCCGAGTCGATCTGGCCATGTCCGTCTGTCCGTCCGTCTGTCTGTCCGTCTGTCCGTATGAACGTCGAGATCTCAGGAACTACAAAAGCTAGAAAGTTGAGATAAAGTATACAGACTCAAGGGACATAGACGCAGCGCAAGTTTGTCGATTCATGTTGCCACGCCCACTCTAACGCCCAGAAACCGCCCAAAACTGCCACGCCCACACTTTTGAAAAATGTTTTGATATTTTTTCATTTTTGTATTGATCTTGTAAATTTCTATCGATTTGCCAAAAAACTTTTTGCCACGCCCACTCTAACGCCCACAAACCGCCCAAAGCTGCTACTCCCACACTTTTGAAAAATGTTTTGATATTTTTTCATTTTTGTATTAGTCTTGTAAATTTCTATCGATTTGCCAAAAAACTTTCTGCCACGCCCCCTATAACGCCTACAAACCGCCAAAAACTGTGTTTAAGACTCTCCTTCTCCCTTCCACTAACTGAGTAACGGGTATCAGATAGTCGGGGAACTCGACTATAGCGTTCCCTCTTGTTTTTCTTTGTATTCACTAAGGTCACCGGGTTGAGTAGCGCCACTCTTAATAGTTTTAATGTTTCATTTCCCATTTTCTTAAAGGTATCTATTGAAATGTTATTAAACCATTATTATCAAACCATTATAGTTCTGGGGCAATACCGCTCCGCATGCCTCCTTGCTAGCATTAGTTATGATACAGAACTCTGCTTAAGTCGGGGTATTTCAGCAAAGTTGGATTCATTAGTTCTTTTATAAGGTGTTCGAAGGCATGCTGGCAATCAGCTGTTCATTCGAACTTTACATCTTTTTTACATAATCGTGTTATGTGACGGAAATAATCTGCAAAATTTTTTATAAAACGTCTAAAATAGTTACAAAATGTTACGAATCTTTTGGCACTGTCTGCATCAGTAGGCACTGGATATCTCTGTACAGCATCATATTTAATATCGACAGGCAATATGCCTTTATCAGTTCATTTGTGTCCAAGAAAAGTTACTTTACTCATGAAAAATGTGAAAATGTGATCTATTCTTGGAAAGGGGAACTTGTCAGCCAACAACTTTTTATTTATTTGACGATAATCTATACCTAAACGCCATTTTTTTTCTTTTGAATTCGGTAAGGATATCTTTGGAACTAGTAATATTGGGCTATTATATTCAGATACAGCTGGTTCTACTATCTTCTCTTCTATTAATTTAGTTACCTGTCTCGATACTTCGGCTTGTTGTGAATGGGGGTTCTAAATTTGTAGTGATTGGCTCTGTCTCCAATCCAAAAATATCAGTATATTAAGAACACAGTTCAGTCAACATTTTCTCAGTGTTGGGACAGGTACGCTATATTTTTACCTAGGTAAGGTACAAGGTTTTTACAAAAATAAGTACCTAGGTAAGGTAAAAGGTTTTCAAATTTTTCTGTACCTAGGTAAAGATAAAAGGTAAAAACAAGTATACGAATTTTTAAATTTTTTATTCGGTACTTTTTAAAATTAAAATAACAATTCATATTTCTTTCTTCAAATAATTACGCAAATTTTGTTGTTCAGCTACCTGGCTTGAGCTTTGGAAACAGAAGAAATTTGCTCGCTTAGGCCACTTTTGATTTCATGGCCTCATATGACGCATAGCTGTTTGGATGCACCCTCTACAAAAAAGTATTAATAGAATAAAATATTTTTAAAACTTCATAACATTTAATTTTGTGACGGAATTTTAATTTTGGCGAAATATTGTATGTGCGTATGTAAAAATGAATGGCTACTTCAATATATATTATCAATATTTTGGCGCCAATTATTGTATGTGCGTATGTAAAATTGAATGGCTACATCAATATATATATTCAATATTTTGGCGCCAATTATTGTATGTAGAAATTAATGGCTACATCAATATATATTATCAATATTTTGGCGCCAATTATTGTATGTGCGTATGTAAAAATGAATGGCTACTTCAATATATATTATCAATATTTTGGCGCCAATTATTGTATGTGCGTATGTAAAAATGAATAGCTACATCAATAGATATCATCCATTTCCAATAAATATTGATGTAGCCATTCATTTTTGATTTGGTATAGAGAAAACGTCGACACATCAAAGCACAATTTTTATATTTTCTAAATTAAATGCGCTTTTATTTACAAAATCATTTTTTTCCATGTACAAATACACATTTCGCGCATTAAATATTTTCCGAGAAAATACCCTTTTTACACATTACAAAATTTGATTTTGTCCATAAAATGTTCTTTAATTTAAAAAGTATAAGCTAACTTTTATATCCCGAAGCACAGAACTTATACTTATTTTCATTTACTTTACTTCACTTTTAACTTGCACAGAAATACACACATATGAACATATAATAATATTATAACCAATATAGTATAATATTTATACTATACTTGCCTTAAGATGTTTGTGTAAATTTCCAGTCGAATTTTCGTCGAATTTAATCGCTTTATTTACACACAATACACAATTCACATCTGGCTTAAAAAATTGGCCATTTAAAACAAAAGGTAGTTCCTTTTTTTTGAGCTTTCTTTTACGGACATTTTTCGTCTCTTATGGACAGTTTTGGGTTCTTTCACAAATTGTTAAGGTATGATCAAATATGAGTGTTTGATTTAAGCTAATAATAACCGAACAGCATTTGCATGGAAAATTGTGAAATTAGAATCGAAACATAAATAATTTTCTATGGTGGAATAAGCTTATTATTATTATTGTGGAGTTTTATTATTTTGTTCAAAGGAAAATTATCAAAAAGTCTATTTAGTAATAAATAAAGCTAACACAAATATTTCAGTACCTTTTTACCTAGCTTACCTAATTCTCTAGGTATACAAAAATTTGTACCTAGGTAAGGTAAAAGGTAGCATAATATTTGTATACCTAGGTAAGGTAAAAGATACCACAAAATGGTACCTATGTATGTACCTAGGTACAAGTATCTAGGTACTCCCCAACACTGCATTTTCTTATGTGCAGATGGAAAGTTTTTCTTTAATCTGCTTAAAAAATTGATTCGGCTCTTATGTAGTCGTTTTGGTGTACTATTTTGTAGTTAGTTAATGGATCGAAATTGATTTTGCTAGCGTTTGTTGTGTTGTGTTAGTTGTGTTTAGTATTCGGATGTACGTATTTTTTGAATCTGATTATTATTATTTGGTTTTAGAATGAAAAAATTACTTTCTGTAGTAAAATCTAATTGGCAATTGAATGTTTTGTTAGATTACAACTATTCCGTCACCAGGGATCGGAAAATTTTCGTCCACAACATGAAAATTGTGCGGTACTATATAGTTACCGGTTCTCATCTCGAGAAATGTTAAACCTATTGAATTTATTGAACCCTTTCCAATTCCTGTAAGTTGTGTTATATTATTATGATCTGAATTTGTTTTAATGACCGATATATCGGCGACTATGTCTGCTAGAAATGTAAGCATCCTACATGTGTGTTCATTTTGCACTTTTATGAAAATATTTAGATTGAGATTGATGGTATGAACCTTTTGCTTTACTGTTCTTGAATTTCTAAGGGAGCCTGCTAGTTTTCCGACGTGCCTAGTGCATGTCTGAGATTACCATTTTGGCTATAATTTGAGGAATTGCGGTTTTGGTGGTTATAGTTACCACCACCTCTGTTCTGGTAGTTATTTTCTCTATATCCTCCACGTCCTCTGCCATTGCCATTGTTATTATTATTATTATAGTTGTTGTATTGGCCATTATTGTGGTTATAATTATTTCTATAATTACCACCTTGACCATTTCCTCGTCCTCGGTAGTTACCTCTGTTGTAACTTCCTTGTCCTCTCTTGTAAAACAATACGGAACTTGCACTTCCTGTCATCTCAGTGCTGCAATGGATATATTTACTTATAGCTTCGTCCATTGTCTTAAATGTTCCTGCCTCTAGAATTGTTTTTAGTTTTCCGTGATCGCAATTCTTTGTCTTTGTATTGATTGCTTCCTTTGTGCTAAATTTGATAGCATGTTCTGGTTGCAATCCTTCATCTATATATATGAAGATTCAAGAGACTTGCGCAAATTTTCAATTTCATTTGTAAATTGTGTGGCTGTTTTACCTTTTTGGTAAACATTTTCCATTTTTGCACTTACTACGTCCGTTGTTTCTCCTACGACCACTTCTTCTAGTTTCCTGATAATGGCATTAATTGTAACTTAATTTTGGATTCTATAGAGTGGCGTTCCGATAATTTTTGATTTTATCACTTCTATGGCAATAGCTTCATGTGGTCTCTTAGTCATGTTAACCAACTTGACCAACTTAACCAACCAACTACGCAAATGGATCTTTTTACCGTCAAATTCCGGAATCGCCGTTGAAATGTCTTTTATGTTTGCCCTCTGAGCAGTTGCTTCGTCCACCATGATGACAGATTTTGTTTCTACTTCGTCTATGTCTGACTCAGCCAATTCTTGCTCCGTCAATTCAGCTAGCGTTAATATAGCTGGAATTGTTAAATTGTTCTTTTTCTATTTCTGTTTCTGCTCAAATATCTCCTTTTTAATATTTTATTATGTTTTACGTATAACGTCAGAAGGAACTGGGCTACACTGGTAATTGTCAAAATTAGGAGTAAAACCCACAGTGCTTGAATATATTCTGTGTGATCTACAACTTTTACGTTGTTCACGACATTAGCGGTGTTGTCTTTGGTCTGACTATAGTCAGATCCGATCCAACCCATATTTGTTAGTTAAACGATTATCTGTTATTAAATTGTTATTAAAATTTTTTTTTTTGCTATTATTTTTTCCTACACTTATGTCTGTACAAGAAAAAGTTAGTTAGAGAGCATGTGTATGGTTTACCATGGTTATAATTCAATGCCGTACACATGTTTTTTGTAAAAGTAAAAAAAAATAATACTAATCTCTGTTAATTAGTATTTTTTCACGCATCGGCTTAATGTTTTTATTCTTAATATTAAGACAGATTGGGGCATTGGTATTAAATACAGCCTCAACTGCGCTATTGCGCACCACTGCACAATTTGGCTACAATTGCTTCCAGATTTTTGGTTTGGTTGGTTTCTTCTTCCTCCGTAGTTGTGGTCTTTAGAAGGTCCTTTATTAACTTCCTTTGTTGGAGCAGCTTGATCCTCTTGCCGCTTCTTTTATTTTTTATTTTCGGATTTCGCTGTCTTTTTGCCCTGTACCCAGCTATTGTGAGTGGGCGTGGTTCATCGTTTGAATACACCTCTAGTGCCTCTTTTAGAGTAGGTGCATCCCTTTGCTCGATAGGAGCAGAGTCCTTCAGTTTGCTGCTGCTGTTGTAGTCCGGGCTTGATCAATTATGGTATTGTATTTCTTCTGGTCTGGTCATCGCACAGATTTGTGTTTATATTTTTATAGAGTAGAGTAAAAGGGTATACTAGATTCGTTGAAAAGTATGTAACAGGCAGAAGGAACCGTTTCCGACCATATAAAGTATATATATTCTTGATCAGGATCAATAGCCGAGTCGATCTGTCCGCGTCCGTCCGAATGAACGTCGAGATCTCAGGAACTACAAAAGCTAGAAAGCTGAGATTAAGCATACAGACTCCAGAGACATAGACTCAGCGCCAGTTTGTCGATTCATGTTACCACGCCTACTCTAACGCCCACAAACCGAAACTGCTACGCCCACACTTTTAAAAAATGTCTTGATATTTTTTATTTTTGTATTAGTCTTGTAAATTTCTATCGATTTGCCAAAAAACTTTTTGCCACGCCCACTCTAACGCCCACAAACTGGGCCACGCCCACACATTTGAAAAATGTTTTGATATTTTTTAATTTTTGTATTGGGTATGTTAATTTCTATCGATTTGCCAAAAAACTTTTTGCCGCGCCCACTCTAACGTCCACAAGCCGCCGCGCCGTCATTTTTGAAAAATGTTTTGATATTTTTTATACCCGTTACTCGTAGAGTAAAAGGGTATACTAGATTCGTTGAAAAGTATGTAACAGGCAGAAGGAAGCGTTTCCGACCATATAAGGTATATATGTACGAGCCCCAACCACTATTAATTCGAACATTATGTGTTTTTGACAGTGTGCAATGTTCAACACACTATATTTTTAATACTATTACAGATAACTTATGCTAATGTATTTTGTCTAAAAGGGAGTTTTGTTCTCTTTACAATTTCTTGTACTTCCAACAATAATTAACAATTAATTAATATTAGAATTGTGTAACATCGCCCCTGGCCTGTATTAAACATTTAACACGTTTTGGCATTGATTTTAATAAATTTATGCAATGTTCTCGAGAAATCGAGTCCCATATCTCTTGCAACTTAATTTTAAGGTCAGAAATGCTCCTTTGTGGCTCATTTCGAAGCTTGCTTTTCATTAGCCACCAAATATTTTCTATAGGGCATAGATCTGGACTATTTGATGGCCAATCTAAAACCTCCATTTGCTTATATTGCAGCAAATTTTTGGTTATTTTGGCTGTGTGCGATGATGCTCCGTCCTGCTGAAAAGTGAATTCACCACAATCTGCCAGTTTTGGTATAGATGGCAGCAAACTTTCTTCCAAAATATTAATATATTTTCCAGCATTAACCGTCCCTTCAAAAAAATGCAGCTTCCCCAATCCTTTGGCAGACATACATCCCCATACCATAGTGCTTGCAGGAAACTTTACAGTCCTTTTAAGGCAGTCTTTATGGTATGTTTCGGTTTTTGTACGGATGATGCGTTTCCTCATATCGCCGACACTAACATAAAATTTAGCTTCATCGCTAAATATGATGGTGTCTCATTGCCGTTGAGCCCATTGAAAACGCTTTTTTTTTTTGAAGAAGCGGTTTTTCCTTGGCCTACAAGTCAGAGAAGATATTTGGTATGATACACAAGTCAGATAAGTAATTTTGTATGATACATAAATAAAAACAAAACATACTTTATAGAAACCATATCCAATATTTTTTAACTGCAGTCGCGTCCATTCTCTCTTGACAGTTTTGCCAATTTTCTGCGACCACTCTTAAGCCACATTTCTTAGGGATTGGCGACGATCAACCTTCACAATTTTGGCCAGTTCTCTTTTTTCACGGGTTGTTATTGTTGAAGTTCGGCCTCTATTCGCGATATTATTTTCAATACTCTCAGTTTTCTTAAATAATTGGATCACCCCATGAACCGACGATTTTGACAAATTTAATTGTTTGCTTATTTCACTAATTGTCTTCCCAGATTTAAAATAATCTCTAATCAAAACTCTGATTTCGGTGCAAATAGGCTTACCACGTACCATCGTTGCTAAACTTTTACTGATCTGCAGTAATTCTAAATATTTTGCATTCTACATTGTGTTATTATTCGCAGAATATGACTAGGTAGTGATTCCGTTACATTGGTTGGTTTTGCTTTGTTCTTCCTTAGTGGTCTTTTTCTTATCTCTTAAGTCTACCGTTTGAATGAATTAGTCATGTTGTTGTTGTTGTTGGAAGTACAAGAAATTTTTTTGTCATAAAATTGTCTTTTAGACAAAATACATTGGCATAAGTTATCTGTAATAGTATTAAAAATATAGTGTGTTAAACATTGCACACTGCAATGTCCGTATGAACGTCGAGATCTCAGGAACTAAAAAGCCTAGAAAGTTGAGATTAGGCATACTGACTCCAGAGACATAGACGCAGCGCAAGTTTGTCGAATCATGTTGCCACGCCCACTCTAACGCCCACAAACCGCCCAAATCTGCCACGCCCACACTTTTCAAAAATGTTTTGATATTTTTTCATTTTTGTATTAGTCTTGAAAATTTCTATCGATTTGCCAAAAAACTCTTTGCCACGACCACTCTAACACCCACAAACCGCCCTAAGCTGTCACGCCCACACTTTGAAAAATGTTTAGATATTTTTTCATTTTTGTATTAGTCTTGTAAATTTCTATCGATTTCCACCAGCTTCCACCAGCTGAGTAACGGGTATCAGATAGTCGGGAAACTCGACTATCGCGTTCTCTCTTGTTTTAATCAGCCAAAAATCACCAGAATATATGGTCAAGAATAGCTCATTAGGGGCAGTTATCTTCAAAGATGAAATGTCCCTAGCGTAAGAAAAGTTAAATTTTTTCACTTTCATGTTGTCGGCTTTTATTTTGTCTTGTATATAAGACAATACATCAGATGATGTTTCATCAGGGGAAAGCCGAGAAACGAAAACTTGTTTCTTTAGTGGAACCACCGAGAGGTGTTTTGGCAGGTTGTATTTCTGAAGTGCCAACTTGTGCCGGTAGTCCGGACTCAATATTCCTTTGCGGTGGTAAACTATTCGGGACAGATGGAATCACCGGTTGAGAAACCTGTGCGGACAAAACGGAGTCTGTAGCAATCCCAGACTGGGCTCCCTCCACATCAAAATCTTTTTTAGCTGCCGATCTAAGCAACATTTGAGGGTTTGCTGAGATCGTCAACTGATCAGCTGTAGAGTCCTGTTGATCACTTGCCGGAGGTTGCGGGGCATTACCCTTAGGCAGCCTACCACCAGCGGCATTCTTGCGCTTTGGAGATTCCTCTAATAGCTTAAGGCTATTAAATTGTGAATCTAGCGCGGAAAGAAGATCATTAGCTCGACGAAAACTATCTCTAGCCACGCCAAAACTGCTGATCAGTCCTTTCAAGCCACCTTTAGTTTGAGGCATAAAAAATTTCATTTCGTTAGCAACTCCTAGGCAAATATCACAACAGTATTTTAGATGTGGGCCTTTAGCTAGGACATCACTTGTTCGGCCGTTAAAACCAGCGCACTTAGCATGCATCATTCTATAACATAGCAAACAGGTAATTTTTGCTCAGGCTTTATTACCTGACGGCATTTGTTTTGGAAGCAGACAACATTGGTTTCCATATTTAATTGGATTGTGACCAGTGTCACAAAAAATGACCGTAAGAGCGCAGTCTGCACACTTAGAACTTTAGGATTTTGTGTGGGAGAGCAAGAGAGCGGGTACACCGTGCAGTTGAGTACTAAAACAACAACAAACAGCACGAAAAAGCGAGTAAAGAAAGCACAAAGGCAGAAGCAGAAGAGATTGAATTAATTTATTTAAATAATGCATTTTTTCGCGAAGCCAACGGAGCTTTAACTAGTATTTATTTAAGAATTTATTAAGGGCCACCGCTAGATTTGGCTAAAACAAACAAAAATTTGGAGCGCCGAAAAAAAACAGGACCGTTCGCTTTGAAGCTAAAATTCGGCAAGCTATGCGCAAGGCAATCAGGTGGGAAGCAACAGAGCATCTGATTTGCGTACGTCCGCCCTTCTCGTCACAAGCTTCAGCCCTACGACCTATAGGCATAGGTAATGCATCTGTAATGCTTTCGGGCACTTAATTTATTAGTGGCAGAGTTTCAAAAATCAGACCCCAGATAATCGTCTTTAAGAAGCGATAAGACTGTCTCTTTGTTTAAATTGCCTTGAATGGTCATCAACTGAGGCAATTGCCGTGCATGCGGATCTAAGCACCACACTCTTCTTCATCTGCAAGTCATGGCCTAGCCTTCCCCGCATCAAAGGTTACAGCCTGGAGAAACGCTTGCATCTGACTCACTCTGCACGGCCTGAAACGCCTGCTGCTTTTCTTGCTCAGGATCTTGGTGAAGATGTTGTGCTCCTAGCCAATGTATTAGTGAGGAACCGTTCAGGAATCTTCGTTCCTTGCCGTACTATGCTTGACCTTGGATCTCACCTGCACCTTATCCGGATTCGCAAATTAGCTTAAACTTGAAAAGGTGAAATCGGCGGCTTGTGTTACTGGAATAGGCGATTCTAGTTTTGAAACAGATGTTTCCTCAGTATACATTTCAATGCGATCTCGAACTTCTAACTTCTCGGCCGACATCACTGCTAATATTACCTCCTATATTATTGAAAGTCATCCCTGCTTAGACATTGACATTTGCCACTGGAACATACCCAAAAATCTTAAGCTCGCGGACCCAGAGTTTCATCGTTCTCAGCGTATAGATTTGCTGATTGGCGCCATTCTCTTCTACGAACTGCTGTGCGTTGGTCAAGTCAAGCTACTGCCAGGACTGACGCTAGGCACGAAACACGGTTGAGATGGGTTGTTTCCGTATATTGCATTCGCTCGGATGACCTGACTTCATAACTTATTGGCCACCTACAGCATTAACGGAAAAGCCAGTACTGGAATTCCGTCAAAGTAAAGGATTAGGGCAGCCATATAGATCACGTTTTACACTCTGTTGGCAAAGATGGCCTTTTGTCTGGTATATGGGTAGGTGGAGAAGCCTTCGTTGAAGTCATACCGCAGTAGGATCGACGAAGCGAATTCTGTTGAAAGCCACGCTTCCAACGGTAGGAATATGTCGGGTTTTGCAACTGCCAGAAAATTCTACGTTTTGTTATTTGTAAACATACCAACTTTGAAGACAGTTCAAGAGCATTATCTTTGTTATCTATACAGATCATCTGCGTGACCATCCAAGCTCTCCCCTTTTGCGCTATCTATATTTGTATAACTCTGGCACCTACATTTTTAGCTTAGCGTTCTACTGTTCGCTCTGCAATCAATTCAACTCTCGATTTTGTACTTTATGCATTTGCGCATCGCTGCCAAACTTTGCAGAGGGAAGTAAACCAAATCTTTTGAGTTATCTACAAAACCATCGTCGTTTTATTTTCTTGAGCTTAGCTCAACACGTCCGCTCCTAGAGTATGGACGGCCTTTTTGGAGTCCATAATAAGAAGTTTATTTGAATCGCATTCAACCGGTTCAAAAAATTTCTAACTCGTCTTACGGCGCCTAAATAGGGATGCAAAAGTTTTATTACCACCTTATTTCACTATACTAATGTTAATGAACTTTTATTTGTTTTCCCGGTAACCGTAACGCTTAGAAAGACGGGTTTTTCATTTGATTTTCCATGGATTTTTTGAATCGTATTTGAATTTATATTACAGGAGGGCTTGAAAATGGAAGTCAACGGAAAAAAGCAAAATACTGCACTTTGAGCGCGCTCCAGAGTCAAGGAGGATCGAAAAAACCGAGACAAAACGAATGGAAATTGGCTATAATCGAAAGGCTACTAGGTTTTGAAGTATAACAGCCACAATAACAGCTTGAGTAGAAAGGTTTGGCAAGAATAATCACAGAGCAAAATTAAGTTAACCGCTGATCTATCCCCTTGCCGTCTTATTCGCAATCTTAGCTACTTCAAACAGAAATGAATTTATTTTGGGCCGAACACTTTTATACGCCAATTCCTAAGGTAATTTTATCACAGAAAGCTTTGACCACCGCTTAAATATCCGTAGAGAGGAGTCGTGCTTGAATCTACTTAATGTTGACGAGTCCAAGTATCAAGTAAAAAAAAAAGTACACGCAGTGTTAAAGTCGCGAATTTATGGTAGTGAGTGTTAAATAATCTATCTCAGGGTACTATTATTGGTGGTTTAGCAATAACAGACCATAGCGATTCCCAGAAATTCGCAGAAGAAAAGTATCAGAAGAATTAATTGGGCTAACCCAACTCAATTGAGGTTGCTGAACGGATCTGCAGAATTTGAGAAAGATATTAGTTCAAAACTTCAACAGGCCAACAATAGGACTTATAAAAATTATTAAGTCGGCGACAAAGTTTTCTAAAAATCAAAGAAACGAATGGGAAATAAACTGTAAATAGACAATTAACGTAAACAGACAATGTCTCAAATGAGACAAGAGAGAACGCGAGTTTCTCGACTATCAGATACCTTAACCTAAAAATATTTGCTTATATAGTTCTAAGGATAGACGGACGATCAGACGGCCAAGGCTAGATCCTAAAAAAAGATTTTAAACTATTTATAGAATTCATTTTAAAATTAGATTTTTCGTTTATTGTTTTTTTTGGGGTTAGGACTACCTAAAACAATATTAGTCAGACTAGTCAAATTTATAAAAAATGATCTGAAAATGTAATGTTCTTAATAATAAAAGCAAAAGTAAATTAAATAAGCCGCGAAGCTTTAGATGTAATTTATAAATTGTTAAGCCTGAAAAATCTCCAGCACATTGAGCACATTAAGGAGGGAGTTTGCATGAAGCCACAATTAGGCAGCAGTATTCCTTTGGTAATTGTTTTGATGTGTTTCTACGTCACCTTTCAGCTCCATCGCGTTTATAGCCGCTAGAGGAATTTGACCACCGTACTTAAGGAACAAAGGAGTAAGCAGGCAACACATTGGTGTGGCAAAATCGGATGCTGTTCTTCAATTCAGCAGTCTGAATCCAATGAACAGCAATTATTCTGATAAAAAAGAGTTAAAAACTAATTTAAAATAAGTATTAAATCAAATAAATTCTATCAATATCAACGGGAAAAAGGTCGGATCGCTTTTAAAGATGTGCTCCCACTTATGTAAAAATATTTCTTACATTTAAATAAACGGTAGAGCATGGGTTCTACAAAAGTAGAAATTGAAACACGGAAGGGATAATATAGCTTACAAGCCCCGAGGGCGAAGACTTTGTCTTGTGTGAGAAGATAGATAAAAAAAAAACTATTCCACGTCAAAGTCAAAAATCAAATGCAGGTGGATCACGGATATCCGTGGGAAAATAGAGACACAGCTTCAAAAGTTCCCAGACTATTTATGGGAAGGCGACACTCTAGGCCAATTCAGAATAGAGCAGGAAAAGAATATGTGGTGAAAGATGTGCAGCTATGCGTCCTGCTGCAACCAAGCGAAACCGTCTGGCGGGAGTATCATGACTTACCAATAGAATGCCATGTGGCCAATCGATAACTGGCCACAAAAATCAAGGAAATGCATAGGAGCGTCATTTGTCAAAAGCGGAAGAGGGGTTTGCAGACGCTAGTAATATGTAAGATTCTTTACCGAAACGGCACCGTGCACATCAGCGACCTAAATCAGAAGGAAGAAAACGGCAGGATCATCAGAGCCCAAAAATGGACGGAAGAAGTCAATCGCTTCAGCGACAGGCGAAAGCGGAAGTCAACTGAGACAAAAAGCTAGCAAACAAGAATACTGCGCTTTGAGCATGCGCCTGGGCCAAGGAAGACCTGAAATACATAAAAGTAGGCCAAGGCCGAAGTTAATGAAAGCATGCCACAATTAACAGGATAGCCTGAACACCGCAACTATCGAGGCAACACCATTCGCAAGAAATAGAGATATTTATAGAAGCAGATTTTATTAGTTACCGGTCGAATCTCTCTCTTTTTTAATCCCATCAAAAGACCCTTCACTGCGGTTAGTATCAGAGCGGTAAGAATAAATTGACAGTGCAATAGAAAAGTTTTTGTCAGTGGAGGAACTGCCATATACAATAAAATTTTACAATTTTAAAATTTGCAATCAGGTCGCATTGAAGTATGGCCACAGCTTAAATCTGATTTCAATGGGTTAGGCAACTCAATTGAAGTTGCAAAACGGAGTATTTTGTCGCTTAAAAGAAGACCCGGGTAAAAGAAAGTGTACCATGCAGTACCTCGTCTAAGGCTATACGTCTCCTACAGATAGTAAAATTCCTTTTACTCCACATTATGTATTTCCCCAGAGTACGTCTACTAAGTAGCCAGATAAACAAATTGATTGTCGAGAAGAAGTTTTTTGTCAGAAAAATTATTCTTATTTTTCAGTATTGGACCCGTTCCATTATGTAGGAATCGTTAATAAAGATTTCACTATTTAATAAAGATGAATTGATCCTCTAAAGGTATAGAGCATTGTCGTAACATTTATAAAAACGCTTCACAAATGAATTTTTCTGTGTTTAGTAACTATTAATGTTTACTATCTCTAGTCATAGAAAAGGGTCTGCGGTTTAAACTTTCTCAAACGGTGATGCTTATCATTTCTTGCAATGCACACAACTTGTTCTTTTTTTTTTGTACTTTTTGTTGCAACTTGTGCTACTTCAAATGTTCTCTTAACATTCGTCATAGCATTCCTAGCTTCAAAGCAAGCGAACATGTTTTTTTCTGCGCTTCAAATTTAAGGTGCGGTAGCAAAATTATAATAAATTCTTTATAATTATATTTTGTAAACAACTCAGCGTTTGTCCCCAGTGCTGTTTGGTGTTGTTTTTGTATGTACGTAAACCGCGCTGTGGATCCGCTCTCTCACTCTCTCGCTCTCCCACACAAATTTGAATGTTCTAAGCGTGCTGACTGCGCTCTTGCGGTACATTTAACAGCTCGCTTCCAAGTTTCAAGATCTTAAAAAGATGGAAAATTATGTTGTCTGCTTCTAAAACAAATGCCTTCAGGTAATAAAGCCTGACTAAACTAAGTGCAATAGATTTAGAGGCCGAACAAGTGATAACCTAGTTAAGGGCCTATATCTAAAAAACTGTGATACTTGCCTAGGCGCTGAAAACGAGATGAAATCGTTTATGCGCCACACTAAAGGTGGCTTGAAAGGACTGATCAGCAGTTTGGCGTAGGTCGAGATAGTTTTCGTCGATCCTATGATCTCCTTTCTACGCTAGCTTTACAGTTTAACAGCCTTAAGCTATTAAAATAATCTCCAAAGCGCAAAAAAGCCACTGGTGGTAAAATGCCTAAAGGAAACACCCCATAGCCACTGCAAATGATCAATAGGACTCCACAGCTGATCAGCTGTCAATCGAAGCACATCCTCAAATCCTAAGATCGGCAGCTAAACAAGATTTGGAGCAATTCGATCTATACGTTGTGGTTGAGGTGGACTGTCTACCTTTGGATTGCTAGAGATTCCGATTTGTCCGCACTTGTTTCTCAACCTGTGATTCCACCTGTCCCTATTAGTTTAAAAGGAATATTGAGACCGGACTACTGGCACATGTTGGCCCTTCAGATAAACAATCTGAAGTACCAAAACCTCTCACGGTGGTTGCACAAAAGTTTGGAGATTTCTTTGATTGTATGTTCCACATTTTTAAAATCACACAGCTAGCATTCTATTTTGATTTGTGGCACCAAAAACTAAAAGACCGCTTGATAATATCTTTTAATTGTATATTGACTATAATTTTCATAACAAGATTAAAGTTAGTCACAAGTACAGAAAGATGTAAAAGAAGTCTCCAAGTTACGGGGTTTAGACTGTCACCCGCTCTCCGCTCCCTCTCACTCTCTCTCGCTCTTCACCATCGAGTCTCCAACTCTACTCTCCCGGTGGCAGCTCAAATTGGAGTCTCCGCTGCGCTCGGGAGATCCTATCTAATTAGAATAAGCTTTAGTGTAAAACTGACTTTCGCAGAATAAACAAACGCACGGTCGCGCCCGCGCATATAAGAAAAGTCAAGTGTTCGCTTTTTTTCTAGTGTTTCTATTTCAGACCAAAAAGAAAATTTATTGTCAAATCTAACGGATTTCTCCGACAAAAGGCAAATAAAGAAAAGTACTTATTCATTCCTACGGGCGCCGCCATATTACCGACCGTTCCCTTTCGACCACATTCGAGAAAGTCAAAGTCCAAATCTCCGAATATATTTAAATATTCATCCCGAAAAAGAATTAAAGTTCAAAAAAGTGCAAAATTCCAAATGTGAAAAAGTGAAAATAATTTGTGCCAATTCAGTAAAATTCCTAAGTCCAAAGCTCTGCCAAAAAAGACAAAAATTCTGCTCTCGTTTCACTGTGTCCAACGCAAGCCAAATTCTTTTCGCAACACATTTTTTGCTTAAACTCCGCAGTCCACTTAATACAATTTGCTATCGAAGAATACAATAACAAAACAAACAGCACATACCCTCTGGCCATTCCAAATAAAATATTAACATATATTACATCAACATATATTACATCAACATATACTACATCCACATACATTACATATACTACACCCACATACATATATCACATATACATTACATATATAACATCCACATATATCACATATACATTACATATATTACACCCACATACATATATCACATATACATTACATATATTACATCCACATATATCACAAATACATTACATATATTACACCCACATATATTACCGACATACATTGCGCATATTATCTGCATTCCTTTTAAATACCAAAGTGTAAATTGTTTCCCGTCGGCAAATCCAAACCACAAACAAATTTTTTTCCTGTATTGCTTGGATATTAATTTGTTTTTGTTTTTAGAAGTACTTACAACGCGGAGAAAATGTTCCAATTCCACCATTCCAAATTTCTCCGTTTCCAGTTGTAAAAAAAATATTATATTCTAAGTTCTGATAAACATTTTTTCGACCGTGTTCCACATTCCAAGTGTTCCAACCGTAAATCAGGTGGACCTGATTACCAAAAATCACCGGTCATTTATACAATTTGCTGGTCACTCCAAGTCAGCTGTCCAATTAGTCCGAACTACGGCGTTTCCACTTCGTAAATTTTGCACCACTTCCACACCCGTTACATCCTATACGGTCTTTTTCTGCTGCTTTTTACCGTTCACGGCAGCAATCTTAAACTTATTAAGTGCAGTCTAACGAATCTGTCCACATTCGAAAAAGTGTGACCGTGCTCCAAAACCGCTTGCTTTCCATTTCGCATTTCTTCGATTATGCCTATCGGGAACGATAAGAAATTGTCCGCTGACAAACCCAGGTCTATTTTTTCACCACAAGGGCCCAAGAGTCCAAGAATTCCAAGCATTTCGGTGATAACGCCTGCGCAGATTTCCGACGACTGTGCTACTCCATCCAAAGCCACAGTACAGCGTACAGCTAAAAATATGGCTGCTTCCGATCTAGCGCTAGCCAAATTGATTTCGGTTTCTGACCGCTTAAGCGAATTTGAGGCTCAGATTAACACTCCGGAATCTGCAGCTCCAACCGTCACGATGCTTAGCTACCGTCGCGACCAAGTCCGAAACCTTTTGGACAAGGTTGAAAAGGAATTCGACATCTGCTCAGAGTGCCTTGTGTCAGCAGGCGAAGCTGCAGTAGGCAATATGCCTATTCTCAGGGCTTAATACAGTTATTGCTATTCAGTCTATGAAAGGTGTGTTGCCCAGCTCGTTGATAAAATCGAGCAGGGCATGTCTCAGTCCATCCCAGCCCCAGGCCTATATTTCCTCTGGCTGTCGGTTGCCTCCATGCGATACAGAAGTTTTCGCAGGCGACTATCTTCGCTGGCCGACTTTCCGGGATCTTTTCACAGCCATTTATATTAATAATCCACGGCTGACTCCGGTTGAAAAGTTATTCCATTTAAATGCCAAAACAAGTGGCGACGCGCATGCCATCGTTTCGATTTCGCCTCTCACCAACGAGGGTTTCCGCTCTGCATGGGAGAACCTAAGAGAGCGTTTCGAAAATAAAGGATTGTTGGTAAACAGTCAATTAAAAATCAATAGAAATGTCAGGCATCAACATTGAGAATTGCTGGTATATCTGTGTTCATCCAAGCTCCCCAAGATAACTCTCTCCTTATGGGAGCAGTCGCTCCATAAAAAAACCGACATCTCGACATGGGTAGAGCTGAACACCTTCCTCACAGAGCGTCATCGAACCCTAGAGGCCATCGATGATGTGAGACCCGTACCAAGTCAGTCGCACTCCAAAGCGATTCATTCAAGTGGGCCCTCTAGAAAAATAAGTTCATACGAGACGAAAGTGGCTCCAAAATTCAAAAGTTGCGACTTGTGCAACAAGGAAAACCATCCTGTCCGTGTATGTCCGCGTTTTCTTCAAATGTCGGTTGACGACCGGTCAGCCTACATTAAAAGGAAGCAGCTATGCTTAAACTGCTTTGCAAAGGGACATCAGCTTCGTGAGTGCAAAAGCACGCACAATTGCATTACTTGCCGTGGCCGGCATAATCAAGCATAATCAGGCATAATCAATTGGCTAATCAAGCCAATTTCGTTCCTAATGAGCAAGCCGGTGTTCAAAATTACTTCGCCACGGGCTCAAGAGCTATCCTTCTTGGCACTGCCGTGTTCAATATTTCCCATCTTGGCACTAACTTTAAGGCACGCGCCCTGATCGACTCCGGATCAGAGGCAACATTTATAACCGAGCGACTGTTCAATCTAATTAGATTGCCATTCCAGGTTGTTCAAGCCCAAGTCTCAGGCTTAAAACAAACAGTAGAAGCTCAGTCCAAGAAGCTCTGCAGTTTCACCATCCGATCTCCGACTAGGCCCGCGTTGCAGTTGGAGACGACGGCCAATGTCCTCTCTCAACTAGCCGGAAATCTGCCTTCCTACCCCATTCCGCAAAATTTCCTTCGGATCTTCCCGATTTTCCACTGGCGGATCCAAAATTCTATGAGAGCGCACAAATAGGTGTCCTTATCGGAGCCGACATTCTGCCTTCGGTGCTTCTGAGTGGAGCATAAACCAACATTTGTGGCTCTCTCTTGGGGCAAGAGACAATTTTCGGCTGGGTATTAACTGGGCCAGTGTCAGCCTCAGCACAAAGCAGAATTTCCTCCTTTTCGACGCAGATCTCCCACGCGTTCGATAATTCATTCACAAAATTTTGGTAGGTGGAGAATATACCAACAAAGTTGGTAAAAGAATCCGATTCCATGTGCGAGAAGAATTTCCTTCAAACGACCACGAGAAACGAGTGCGGCAAATATGTCGTTACTCTGCCTTTTCGCGACCCAGAACATATCGGTTCCGGGCTAGGGCATTCTAGGTCTTTCGCGTTGGCTCAGTTTTTTTAGAAATGAGCAGCGTCTAAAAAGAGATAAGGCCTTAAAAGCGAGATACGATTCGGTGATCCAGGAATATCACTACTTAAAGCACATGCGACAAGTTCTTCCTACCCATGATTGCAACGCCTATTATATGCCACATCACGCCGTCTTAAAACCGGAAAGCCTAACTACTAAAATCCGTGTAGTATTCAATGCCTCCAGCCCTTCATCGAATGGTACCAGTTTAAATGGCCCTGTCTTACAGTCCGACTTGACCATTCAAATTCTGAAGTGGCGCTATTTCCGATACGTGTTCAGCGCCGATATCGAAAAAATGTATCGGCAGATCTGGGTAGACCCGAAACACACTCCATTCCAGCGAATACTTTTCCGTAACAATAGAGGGGAAATTAGAGATTTCGAATTGAAAACAGTTACCTTTGGAGTCAATTGCGCGCCTTTCCTGGCCATCCGAGTTCTGCAGCAGCTAGCAGCTGACGTAGAACTCAGCCATCCAAAAGCTAGCAATATCATTCGAAATTTCATGTATGTTGATGATGTTCTAGCCGGAGCGGACTCCACGGAAGAGGTTCAGCTCATGGTGCAAGAGCTCCAAGACGCTCTGAATTCCGCCGGATTTCCATTGAGGAAATGGACCTCCACCAAAAAGAAGTTTTAGAGGCCGTTCAGAGCAACCATCTGTTAAATACTGATTTTCTCGAGATCGATGCAGAAAGCACTGCCTAAACCCTCGGTATTCGCTGGAAGACAACCTCCGACGAATTCTTCTTCGTTCCGCCAGAGTTGGCTATTGAAACGTCCTTCACAAAACGCCAAGTCCTGTCCCAAATTGCCAAATTGGTTGACCCTGCAGGCTGGTTAGCGCCGTTTATCGTTCGAGCTAAAATTTTCATGCAGGAGATTTGGCTACAGGAGCTTGGGTGGGACGAAAACAATCCAAATGAGCTTTTTCAACGATGCCTTAATTTTCTTCAAAGTTATTCGTTTTTAGAGCAGATACGCATTCCACGCTGGCTCTCGTTTCACCCAGATTTCTAGGTCGAGCATCAGGGCTTTTGCGATGCATCGCAAAATGCTTAGGGGGCGGCGTAGAGGTGGGCAGCACCATTATGGTGCAACTCCTGACCGCGAAGACCCGGGTAGCACCAGTCAAAACGGTTTCGCTCCCAAGACTGGAGCTGTGCGGAGCGTTATTGCTTTCCGAAATGGCTGCAGCCATCATTCCACAGATACCTACGATCAATTCCGGACTTCACTGCTGGACGGACTAAGCAAGCCAGCGTACCAGTGGAGCACATTTCTAGCCAATAGGGTGACGAAGATGGCCCAGGCCACAAAAACAGAGAATTGGTCTCATGTTCAATCTGAGTATAATCCAGCAGACCTGGCAAGTAGAGGAGTTTCCCTCCAAGATAGCCGATAGCCAGTTATGGTGGCACGGACCGACTTGGTTGCAAAATCCACGCAACCAATGGCCAACTCAGGTCGACAACGCTCCGGTGACCGACCTGGAGAAGCGTGCTCTGAAAGTCCATCTTGAAAACGCTCCTTCTGAAGAGTTGTTGGCACGTTTTTCCAAGCTTGAGAAAGCTCAACGGGTCCTTGCTTATGTTCATCGCTTCATACAGCGGTGTAGGAAGCAGACATCTCCATCTGATGTGCATTTGCTGGCCACTGAAATCGCCGCCGCCGAGCGGTTCCTAATTTCGAACACAGCGCAGAGAATTCCCTGTGGAATATCACTGCCTAAGTGAAAAGCGTCCAGTGCCAAGTTTCAGTTCATTCCTAAGCATCCATCAGCAGTTCCGTGTGCGATGGAAAGAAGAGTACCTCAAATAACTCCATAAGCGCACTAAGGCAGGCCCCGACTAAAAATCTTCGCATCGATGACATGGTCGTCATCAAGTATGACAACTTACCCTCTAATTAGTGGCGGCTCGGCAGAATTGAGTCTGTCTTTCCAGGAGCCGACGGAAACGTCCGTGTAGTAAATATCCGTACTGCACGTGGAGTTGTTAAACGTCCAGTGGCAAATGTTTTGGTTTTGCCGACGGAGTCTTCCAAATCTCCACAATAAATAGGCGCGCCTCTCGTCCTTAATTGTAGTTCACTAGCACTAATCATCCATTCTTATTCATTTCGTTTTCGATCTCCTTTCGCCATTCAACTACCGGCAGCTGCCTGTCGTAGGATGGCTATGTTGCAACCCCAGTGATTGAAAGGGGTGTTCGGACTGTCACACGATCTCCGCTCTTCACCACCGAGTAATGTTACTCTCCCGGTGGCAGCTCAAATTGAAGTCTCCGCTGCGCTCGGGATAGCCTAGCTAATTAGAATAAGCTTTAGTGTAAAACTGACTTTCGCAGAATAAACATACGCCCGGTCGCACCCGCGCATTTACGAAAAGTCAAGTGTTCGCTTTTTTTCGAGTGTTTCTATTTCAGCCCAAAAGGAAAATTCCAGGACAGCAACCCCCATCTCACCCAGCAAGAAGTATAAGTTTAGTTTTTAATTTTTGCATACATCTTTAACTTCTTCTGAATCTCCAGCTGCTTTACAGACTTCAGAAAGTAAGTCTTTTAATATTGATTCTTGCCTTCCTTGGGACCCATCTATTGTGATTGTTGGAATAAATGTAGCAGGAGGCCTTAGTAAATGAGTTGCTTCTCCTATCGCTTTAAGTAAATCCGTACCACGTTTACTTTCGAAACAACTTTGGATGACGGTAACGTTAAAATTGTTTTGTTTTGTGCACTGAAAGAAATAAAAATGTATATTGAATATAAGTTCTCAAAAAGATTTACTTAAAGTGTTCTTATAATACCACCTAAAATAAAGCTAGTTTTCTTTTATATTTTGTTTTTATTTATTGAATAGAAATCTTAACGATAAAAAATTTTTCTAAACAGTTGATTCCTTAAGTTCGGTAATTGCTTTAATGACTGGTGGAATATTAAAGTTTCTTTGGATGTTTTCATTCCGAACGTACCACGGTGCCCCAGTGATGGTTTTCAGAATCTTTGATTGTGCTCGCTGTATGATGTCAACATTGCTATTGTTGGCGTTGCCCAAAGCTGTGACCTATGGGTCCAGATAGGTTTCAATACAGAATTATAGAGAAAGACCTTGTGGTCTAGGCTGAGTGGATAGCCAGCGTTGATAAGGCAGTGTAAGTTTTTGGCTTTAAAATTAATTTTTTTGGCTTCAATGTGGCTGAGCCATGTGAGTCTTCTGTCAATGTGTACTCCTAGGTACTATACTTAATCTGCTTTCGGGAGTAGTGTTGTTCATCAAAAGTTGTTAGCAATCTTGTCTGTTTAGCGTATACGTCACGTGCTTGCTTTTCTGCTCGTTTACTTTAGTTCGCCGTCAGAAAGACACTTCTCAATGTCTGAGATTCAATGCCAGCTGTTCTGTAGCTTGGATTGGGGGCCTTAACGGCTCAGTACAGCTGTATTGTCGGCAAACCTGGATTCCGTTAAGCGACTATTTGTAGGAATTTTTGTAGTTTTTGCGATAAAAAACTATCGAACCATACCCAGCTGCCAATCAGCAAATTATGCACCCAAAAATTTTTAGAAGTTATTTTATTAACAAAACTTAGATTTTTTTTATAGTTTCCTATTCAACAACTGATTTTTAGTTAATAGTCCTGTATAAATTTCTTAATCTGGAGACCATATTTTACAGATCTGTAATCCTATTAATAGTTACTTTGTTATGCAAAAATTTGAACTCACAATCTAATTCTTTGCAAAAGGATTACGTAGAGTTTGTGGCAATGCGCATTACATTTTACTACATAGATACACAGAGCCAGATAATATTTAAGCTATCAACCCAAGAGATTCTTGCCCTCTATTAATAAATGCATACTCTGCTGACAGGAGCGATCTAAGCTACATCGATGCTCCCGTTTTTTTAAATTTATATTTGCTTTTATTTTACACCTTTAGCTATATCTTTCCAGTTCATAATAATTATACCCCTTACTCGTAGAGTTAAATGGTATACTAGATTCGTTGAAAAGTATGCAACAGGCAAAAGGAAGCGTTTCCGACCATATAAAGTATATATATTCTCGATCGGGATCAATAGCCGATTTGATCTGGCCCTGTCGAGATCTCAGAAACTACAAAGACTAGAAAGATGAGATTAAACATACAGACTCCAGAGACATAGACGCACCACAAGTTTGTTGACCCATGTTTCCACGCGCACTCTAACGCCCACAAACCGCCCAAAACTGCCATGCCTACACTTTTGAAAAAGGTTTTGAATTTTTTTTTTTTTTTTATTTATTATGTAATTTTTCGTCGATTAGCCAAGAAACTTTTTGCCACGCTCACCCTAACGCCTATATCTTCCTATCTTCTTTTCTAGCTTTCCTAATTGCCCATTATAACAGCTTTTATGTTAACTAACATTCAAAAAGCGCAGATATAAATATTAACAAATTTGACCAAATGGGTTTTGACCCACGCTGCTTTACGACGCTGACCATCTTCCATCGATGTGGCAATCTGACGTAATTTCTTTAATTTCACCAATTCGATTGCAGGCAAAGGATATTAATGTGGCCGATTGTTGGCGATTCTAAAGAAAGAGTTGCTCTATAAGTGCGAAGTTGGCTCTCTGCCTGTGAAGACCCTAATGATTTTTTGGTAGAGATGTGCTAACAAATGTGCTCCACAAAGTTATAGTTTTGACATAAATAGCTTCTTGGTGGGAGCAACCCTGGCGATGTAAAACTTGGTTAGCCCATCTGATCCGAGTGTGCGAGCGTAGATGCAGCATCTATACGCTATGATAAAGGCGTCACAGAAGTCGTGTATCTAAAAAGTGCGTGTTGGCTGAAGTTATAGGATGTAGTGGTTTATCATTTTTTGTATGAAGTAAAAAATTTGAAGTCTAGTGTAAGTTAGTTTGGGGCGCAGGCGGGAGAAGAAAGCTCCCTCTCGCCCTTTGCGAATTCGCCCCGACTTCTCCAACCTTCGTTAAGCTAGGCTTTAAGTATGATCATGTGAAAATATAAGTTACGAGGAAAATTGAAACCGCACACGTATTCTTTTTGAGTGAATTATTTTTACCACCATTTCAATAAACAAATTTCATGGCGCTTCCCGGGTGTGAGCAACTTCTATAATTTGTATTTTCTTTAAAATACACATACATATTAAACCGCTTTTGGACGCAACATTAATTTATTGTTATTGTAATTATTACTGCAATCACTGTCGACCCCGGCCCTCTGGTTGAAACTCGCATTAATAGTTGGGAAGTTAAGACAAGCTTGCGCACTTACAGCCTTGCCTTATATACCAACAGCTGCAGCGGTGAACTTTTCGCTTGTGCACCGGCACTTACATAATGGTTGTGTGGCCCTCTTTCGTTTGTCCGCGGAACGCAAAGTGACGCGCCACCCTTTATTCGCCGGGTATATTCATTCGGTGTCATTTTGCACCCACTATTAATATTGATAGTGCGTGACTTCAATATCAAGTTAAATAATTTTTCTTGTTGGTTTTCTTTTAGAAAAAATGTAATACGTTTCAAACAATAAATTAATAATTTATTAAATTAAAAACAACCTATTTTTTGGTTTAATATTTTTGTTATTCTGCTGTTTTTGCCGTTTTGTGGGCGAGGCAAAAAGTTTTTTGGCAAATCAGAAGAAATTTAGAATACTAATAATATGAATAATAGTTTAACATTGCCTAGACTTCCGAAAATATATCGCAGCAGTCCTCCTCCTCCTCCTTGAGAAACCTTATCGAGTCGGTTTCGTTAATTTCTGGTTCTCTGTCGGTAGAAGAGGATACAAAAATTTAGAATGCAATGTTAATTAATTTGGTATTGAATAGAGTCGACCCAGTGTCCAAACATAAAATGGGAGAACAGCTTGATGAGACTTTGAGACTTTGCCGCTTTGGTCCGATTTTGAAAAAATGTTTAATCGACGGTGTCAGCATTTATCAGCTGAAAAATCGACAAAGCCAAAGCAAGACAAATTATTGTCAAGAAAGCCACATAATCGTAGCTTATTTTCGTCGTCCTTCTTCAACAAACTTGCAGCTATTGCTATGAAGCAGATCATTTCCTGCAAAACTGTAGGCTTGTCAAGTTTGTCAAGTCTGCCTCCTAATGTATCAATTGTCTGTAAAATGCAAAGGCCAAAAGGGTCGAGCTTGCGAACGCTCACACCACATTCTTCTACATGGATACACAGTGCCTGAGAACCGTTTAGCGTTGCCACACCACCAAAAAACATTTCTTCTCCTTTTATCCAAGATCAGCCTTCTTTATCACATGTTATGCATGACAAGTTCTCGGACAGAGTGACGTTGGCTACGTCAATTGAAGGCGTCCGAACGGTGAATACGTTTTAGCTCGAGCTTTGCTTGACTCTGGGTTACAGATGCGTAGAGACTTACTTGGTGTTGGCGAGTGCAATTCTGAAGTCTAGAAAAAGGTATACACAGTGGTGAAGTCGAGAATAAATGGTAGTGAGTAGTTTCAGTTGTAGTGAAGAACCGTTAGAGTCGATTGACAGCACACTACAGAATTTTCGCCACTAATGGAAACGCCTAATCCAAAGAAAATTCGGTGGCCGGAGCACAAGTAGGTAGTACTTACATCGTCTCAGGGGCCTTAACTAACATCCTGATGGCGGGGCCGACTATTCAAGAAGGTTGTAATCCCTGACTTCCGATGTAAAAAATATGTATCGTCAAGTGATGGTTCCTTAAGCGGGTAGGAAGTTTGAACTCATAGTATGGAGGATAGACCACTTAAACTCATCTGCATCTGAGAGCAGAGTTGGGCAGAGAGTTGGGTCGATACCTATCTCGGATTCAGAGTCAACTAAGGCATTAGGAATTCTCAGCAGCCTAGCAAACATGGGTTCATTGACGGACCAAGACACATCGGACGAGGAGGGAGCCGCTACTACCGTTTTGGAGATGCCCACAGCAGATGTCCGTGAGGCTTCTGCAAATAACCTCCACCACAGTAAGGCAGCTTACTGCTCCGCTGCTTTCAACTCCATCTGGCTGAAGATGCAGTCGACATAGTCCTGATCCAGGAACCTTGGATAGTGGGTGGAAAGGTTTCAGGATTAGGGACTAAAGAATATAAGCTTCTAACAGCTCCCAGAGAAGGTAAAGTAAGAAGGTAAAGTAAAGTAAGGTAAGGAGGCCCGCCTACAAGAAAGCCCTTGCAAACTACAAAAAGGCCATCAGGAAAGCAAAGCTATCCTCGTGGCATGCCTTCTGCTCAGAAACTGAAAATACTACTGAAGCAGCCAGACTTAGAAAAATCCTCTCCCAATCGGCCACAACCTTAGGCTACCTAAAAAGGGCAGACGGCTCCTGGACCAGCACGAGTGAGGAATCTCTAGAGATACTTCTAGACACTCACTTCCCAGGAAACAGTAAAAACGCTCTCACCTTCCAACAAACAAACGCCACACTGGCAATTATCGAACTATGCATAGACCCAAAGGTCCTCCATTGGACCATACACAGTTTTAAAAAATACAAATCTGCAGGTCCAGACAAAATCATACCCGCACAAATCCAACATGCGGGAAATATAGCCATAAACTGGCTTCTAGACACTTTAAAAAGTTCCCTACTTCTTGGACACCTACAGCAATCCCAAATTGTCTTCATCCCCAAAGCAGGGAAACCATCACACACGACCTCCAAGGATTTCAGACCAATTTGCCTACAGGCTACAGTAGCGGCAATCAAGCTTAGAGATACCAAACAGTGGAACCCACAAGAAGCGGGTCACTCATGTATCCTAATACACATTCAAATAGTCCCCTCCAGGACAGACTACTGCACTCCAACGGAGTACATACAAACACCGTTCAACACAATTATCCCAGAGAAGGACGAGTGGAACTCACAGACACCTGGCCCCCAGAATGCTATATGCTTCTATACGGATGGGTCAAAACTACAGAACAGATTAGGAGGAGGAGTTTACTCCGAACAACTAGGCCTACGCATCTCGTTTTGACTCTCCGATCATTGCAGCGTCTTCCAAGCTAATGTAGCAGCAATAAGGGGGGCCCTAAAACATTTGAAAGCACTAAACCCGAAAAGCTCACACGTAAACATTTTCAGTGATAGCCAAGCAGCTATCAAATCAATTGGCTCAATCTCAAGCCACTCAAAAACAGTATTGAATTTCCGCTCATCTTTACACGAAATGACACAACAATTCGTAATCAGCCTTATATGGGTACCCGGACACAGGGACATAGAAGGCACTACCGCGCCACTCGTACAAGAGATGGTGGGCATGAATATGCCTTTAGCCACATGTAAACTACTACTTAGGGAAAACCTAAACCAAAACAAAAAGACTGTTCACACTATAAACTAATGCGTACACTTATTTGTTATTTTTCAGAGTCTTGATGCGCGTTTGAAGATTTTTCAGTTCATTAGTGTTGTTGACAATCAAGTGCTTCAGCGGGACCACGTTCCATGTCTCCTTGTCATCTATAATTCTTAAACTGGGGAAGATAGACATTTCAGACGCTGTCGAAATTACTTTTCGAGGAGTAATTATTGTTGTATCCCCTAATATTGCTGTGCATCCTGCAAGTAGTTGCATAATGCCCTGATTGGGCAGTCTTATAACTTGATGCTGTTCGTTGCATCTAATATTAGCTTTTGTATTCCGAAACAGTCTAAATAGCCAACGGTTGGATCCACTTATCTCTTTGATGAACGAATTGCCTTGGAATTCCATCATTTCGCACGAGTGTGCCTTGCTTGGTTTCAATGGAGATATTTCGCAAGAGTGATCATCCGCGATTTTCCATGCCCAATTACTTTCGCAAAGCCATGTTGTGGAATCCTCTTGTCTGCATTGGTTAATTTCCATTTCAGACATTAGGTGATATGCGTTTATGTCTGTATTGAACGCAAAATATTTAGAATTCAATTTCGGAATAAGCTTTGTTCCGTTTGTCCACAGTGGTATTGAGATTACTTCAAAGAGATCCGTTTCCTGATTGTTGTATATCGGCAATTTTGCTTCAATAAATAGGACATTATCCTTCAACATAGCTTGTGCCTTCATCAGTTTATAGATCAGTGGTAATTGTATAACTGAATTTCCACCCGGTAGCATTTGTTTTCGTCCTAATTTTTGCTTAACTTTTTCGAGCTTCTACAGCATTTTGTTAGGCGCAATTAGTGTAGGATGAATTCTTCCTTCACTAATGTCCGTTACCATTGAGATCGCTGTTGCTTGTAGGCTTTCTGCCTCTTCAATCCAGTTTCGCACATATTCCATTATATGTTTTTCGTTTTTTATGAACGTTTGCATATTTTCCTGTATTCTATTTGCATTTCCGATATCAAAGAACAGTATAAACCTTTTCTTTCGGTTGCCGTAGTATTTTGTCTTTTTCTTTTATGTTGTCAATTTTTGTCCGTACTGTCGTGCCGAAGAAATCGCAGTAGTCCTTCCGTTTTTTTGCCAACTGGATGTAGCGACTTCAATTTAACCAATTTTGTTCACCATAACTGCAGCTTTTGCTTCGATGTCGTAAGCAAGGAATTTCTTCCGAATTTCTTGTCGCAGGTGTAGCTTGCAACATCAATAAACAGCATAGCACAGTAGCTATGCTTCCAGTGCCATTCCTTTTGCCTTTTGGAATTTGCTGCCTAAGCTTCTTGTCCTTGCGTAGCTGCATTGACTCCGTTATAGATGGCGTTGCAGCTCCAGCTGGTTTTGCTTCGCTAACAGGAAGTTGACAGATCTTGTTTAGCGATCTTTTTACTTCCCCATCGCTTGTTTTAACCGTGACTACCCGGATTTTATCATCTTGTCCTTTAGTCGTACTAATGATTCTTCCCATTGGCCATGTTGCAGGGTGAGTGTTCTCATGTTTTATAAGAACCAGCTGTCCCTCCTTCAGATTTGGCTTTACCTGGCGCCATTTAATTAGAATATCGAATATATCCTTTTGAATCTTAGGACCAGCTATAATAACGTCATTTAGGCTTAGTCCATTTGTCGTCTTTGCGGATGCGTCAAAAACTACTCGTAGCTTCGTAGTTAAGCTTCCAGGCCTGATGATTGCTTGATGGGGTAAATAGTATTTAGCTTGACCCGTTGTCTTTACAGATTCCATATGTCCCATCTTAAGGTATTCTTTCATAAATTCGTTGTATGCAGACCCGTTCTTTGGGTTTCTTTGAAACTTCTCTTCCATTTGCATAAGCCTTGCCATTGCCTGTTTGCGAGAGTCCCCCAGCTTTGCCTCTTGGTGGAATGGAATTGAAACCACAAATCTGCCTTCCTCGTTGATGACAGTTGTTTCTTGGAATTTTCTTTCGCATTCTGCATTGTCTGTAATCGTCTCATCGGCTTCATCTTCCAATTCCTTTAGATTTATTGTTGTAATGGCACTTATAAGTTTTTGCTTTGCTGCTCGAGTTATATTTCCGGACACAATCCATCCAAATTTGGTTTTTTGTCCCAAGATTCTGAGCCCTTCTTTGCTGGGAAGGGCTCTATGGAGTGTTGGTAAAACCAATGCTTCCGTTGATGCTTTGAAGCTGCTTGGAATATTTGGTTTGATCGTCAGGTGGACACTATTTTTTGATAATTGAGTAGTCTGGGAGATACCTTTGACCTCTATAGTACTCCTTACTCTGGGAATCCTTAATATTTGTGCTGCTTCCTCTGAAATCAGCGTATTCTAAGATTCACCGTCAATAAGCGCCCTCAACTCGTTGTAACCTCCAGCTTTGTTTTTCACTAAAACAACAGCTGTAGCCAATAGTGTGTCTTGGCCTTGCTTAAGGCTATTGCTGTTGATACTGCGTTTTGTGTCTTCATGAAGAAGGCTGTTGTGTCTTTTGGAGCATCGATTGCATGTAATTTCCTTTCTGCAGTCGATAGCATTATGCTTTCCAAAACATCTAAAGCACATGCTGTTCTTTTGAACGAATTTTTTTCTTTTTTCGATTGATTGTGTTCTGAATTTGAGACACTTTATCATATCGTGGCCATCCTTAGAGCAAAAGGCACACGATCTAACTTGCGCTTTCCTTGTAGCAAGCTGAGCGGTATTTTTGGTAATGGCGTTTACTGAGTTGTATTGTTGCTCAATAAACTCCAGTACATCTTGTAAGGACTGTATGGCTCTAGCCTTTTTTACATGCTGTTCATACAGCTGCAAGGCTTCTGGCGAAAATTTCCGCAGCAGAATTTCTGCTAAAATAACGTCAGCAGAGCTTCCTATTTTTCCTTTTTGCTTTATGATGAATATGCTCTCGGTCGCAGTATCCAAAAACTTCCCTAAATTTTTCTCATCATGGGGCAGCAAGCACTCCAGTTCCATTAATTTGTTGAAGTGTTGGGAGAATATTTTTCTGCTATTCTCATAGCGTTTGCAGATAAGCTCCCACGCTGCTGCATAGCTAGCCGCTGATCCCGTTATCAAATGGCTAACCACCATGTGAGCTTCTCCTTTTAAGCAGGCTCTTAAATATTCCAGCTTCCTTGTGTTGCTGAGATCGTTCCTGCTGTCTATTAGTTCAGAGAACAGCTCGTAAAATGTTGGCCATTTCTTCGCATTTCCATTGAACGTTGGTAGGTCCACTTTTGGGAGTTCTGGCAGGTCGTAGTTGGAACTTTTGAACTGTTCCAACTTCCTCTGAAGTACCATCTCTAGTGCGGCAACATCAGATTGCAGAATGTCTGCCTCATCTTGATCAAAGGCAGTTCTGTCATACTTGTTTTCAAGCAGTTTCAGTGTGTCCGTCACGTTGGACCAATGACTTTTCATCATTACCAGCTGCTTGACTAGTTCAATCTCACTTGAACTATCTAGGGTTTCGTATATTAGGCTTATCTGTTGCCTCACCCTTTCCGCTCTTCTGTCCACCAGTTGAACCAGATTATCAACTGGACTCGAGCTCCGAGCTGATGCGGAATCAGATAATTTTGATCCACTTGGTATATTTATCTCTTCAAGTGTTTCTACCTTTAATTGCGACTCCTTGTAGGCCTTGACAGCATCCATAGTTTTAATAAATATTTTATATTTATATATCAAAGCTGTGAGTCGAGGCACAGCTAGGTCAACTGGGCGACCAATCAAAAAATCCTCCAACGGATCACGCCAAAGAATACAAGCAGAAAGAACAAGTCACAGTGATTGTTTTCCCAAGATGTTGTCGGAGAGATCTGTGAAATTTATGCAAGACCAAGGAGCTGTGAGCCAGCTGATCAGCCAAGGAAAAGCAAGAACACAATGTTTCACCTTATAGTCCTAGTACTTTAAGGCGTGGTTTCTTCTTCTGTGTTTCTTACCACTGGTGGGGGAAAACAACAGAATTTCTCGAAGGACCAAAATGTTCACACTATAAACTAATGCGTACACTTAATGAGTTCAATTCGGGTGTTTATATCTAACTGACTCGCTACTGCGAGGGCATCGCCTTTTATTCATTCCTACATAGGTTCTTATTATCTAATTATATAATGCAGCGCTTGTAAGACTCTGCAGTCTGCGTTGGTCAATGCAGCTGAGATTTATCTTAAATCTATGTTTGTGGTCTATGACCGCGCTAATCACCTCCCACGTGATCATATCTCTTGACTTTTCGGCAATAGACCACTGCGATCGTACTTATCTGTAGTCGCCATTTATGTTGTCCCGTGCCATGTTTATTGCAGCCCATAAATAGAACATATTTATAGTTTGTTTACTTATCAAGTCTAAACACATCTTTAGACACAGACAATATGGGAAAATACCACACACTGTCGCCTAACACGGTTAATATGGCCAAAAATAAGCTTAAAAAGAACGTCACAACTTCTAAGGTTGACCAGAGCAAACCTCAACACTGCTATGAGAGTCATCACAGGGCAGTGGTTGATAGACACCCATGCCAGAAGACTAAATGCCCCATATAACGATTTCTGCCGTAGCTGTAGGGACGAATAAGTGGAAGAAACGGTAGAGCATTTACTATGCCACTGCCCAGCACTGCAAGCGAAAAGACTTGCTCAACTAGGAAGCCGATTCCTGACAGACACGTCCGACACCGATCCACATCGGATACAAAGATTCACCAGCGCCTCTGGCTGGGGAAACTGCTAACCTAACACGAGCCTCGACGTGCAAAAGGGGAAAACACACACGGTATTACAATGGACCTCTAATGGTCTAAGTGCGTCGGATAACCGACGCCCGGGAAAACCTAACCTAACCTAACCTAATACAAAAATAAAAAAAATAAAAAAACATTTTTGAAAAGTGTGGGCGTTGCAGCTTTAGGCGGTTTGTGGGCGTAAGAGTGGGCGTGGCAAAAAGTTATTTGGCAAATCGATAGAAATTTACAAGATCAATACAAAAATGCAAAAATATCAAAACCATTTTTAAATGTGTGGGCGTGGCAGTTTTAGGCGGCTTGTGGGCGCTAGAGTGGGCGTGGCAACATGAATCGACAAACTTGTACTGCGCCTATGTCTCTGGAGTCTGTATGTTTAATCTCAACTTTCTAGTTTTGTTGTTTCTGAGATCTCAACGTTCACACGGACGAACAGACGGACGGACAGTCAGACGGACAAACGGACGGACAGACGGACATGGCCTATCGACTCGGCTATTGATCCTGATCAAGAATATATATACTTTATATGGTCGGAAACGCTTCCTTCTGCCTGTTACATACTTTTCAACGAATCTAGTATACCCTTTTATTCTACGAGTAACGGGTATAAAAAACGACGAAAACTTTAAGTTCTGGTGACCGCACCCACGCAACCTAGAATGCCTAGAGGATTTAACAGATATCACCCATCATCGATACGTCAGTATTGCTCCAGACGACTACGACGGCTCCACCTCCCCTACAGTGAACACTCACTCAAACATCGTCACTCGTTTTAATAAACATAAACTTAATTATGGACTAATGCTAACATTATTTATATTTTCTTGTCAGTCTCTCATCAGGCAGCGATCACCATTGATCGTCGACTGCTTTTGGAACGGTCAAGGCGACAAGTCCAGGAAGCCATCGAGATCTACAAAACAGGTGGAAACTTGCCCCGCCATTGGCGGTGCTTTTGAAGACGGCACTACAACGGACGTATTAACATGCGTCACCTAATCCTGAAAGACTCCAAGGGATAAGACGGGACGTGCGAACCAAACATGAGTTAGTGTTGTATTTCTCTGTGTATACCCCTGCTTTGGGGTAAGTATATCGGCGTCTTGATGTGTGGGATTCCGAACCCATCACGTCGTAGATGTGAACTGTTTACCATTGTCCGAACGTACCGTTTCAGGGACACCGAACTTGTAAAAAACTTCGTTCACTTTAGTTTGGCGCTTTGGTCTCCTTACACATCTCACAGCCTTGAACGAACTCCCTCACCTGGATGGTCATCCCTTGGCAATAGAAGTGTCGTCGTAGAATCTCCAGTGTCTTTGCCATCCCACCATAAGCAGACGTCTAAGTGAGCACGATCTACCAAGCTGTGGGTCAAGTTTTGCGGAATCCTCAGTTTCCATTCCTCTTCTTGTAGCTCATCACTTAGGCATGGGTTTCCGCTGCGCTTAAATATAAGCCCGTTGTCGACTTTGAGGTTTTGTAAGTTCTTTAAATTTTTCTCGGCATCTTGCACTTACTCCTGATAGTCTTCGGCAGCAAATTTGGTTGTTTCAAACCCCAATAAATTTGTTTGACACAATCCATCCAAATTTGGTTTTTTGTCCCAAGATTCTGAGCCCTTCTTTGCTGGGATGGGCTCTATGGAGTGTTGGTAAAACCAATATTTGGTTTGATCGTCAGGTGGACACTATTTTTGGATAATTGAGTAGTCTGGGAGATACCTTCGACCTCTATAGTACTCCTTACTCTGGGAATCCTTAATATTTGTGCTGCTTCCTCTGAAATCAGCGTATTCTGGGATTCACCGTCAATAAGCGCCCTCAACTCGTTGTAACCTCCAGCTTTGTTTTTCACTAAAACAACAGCTGTAGCCAATAGTGTGTCTTGGCCTTGCTTAAGGCTATTGCTGTTGATACTGCGTTTTGTGTCTTCATGAAGAAGGCTGTTGTGTCTTTTGGAGCATCGATTGCATGTAATTTCCTTTCTGCAGTCGATAGCATTATGCTTTCCAAAACATCTAAAGCACATGCTGTTCTTTTGAACGAATTTTTTTCTTTTTTCGATTGATTGTGTTCTGAATTTGAGACACTTTATCATATCGTGGCCATCCTTAGAGCAAAAGGCACACGATCTAACTTGCGCTTTCCTTGTAGCAAGCTGAGCGGTATTTTTGGTAATGGCGTTTACTGAGTTGTATTGTTGCTCAATAAACTCCAGTACATCTTGTAAGGACTGTATGGCTCTAGCCTTTTTTACATGCTGTTCATACAGCTGCAAGGCTTCTGGCGAAAATTTCCGCAGCAGAATTTCTGCTAAAATAACGTCAGCAGAGCTTCCTATTTTTCCTTTTTGCTTTATGATGAATATGCTCTCGGTCGCAGTATCCAAAAACTTCCCTAAATTTTTCTCATCATGGGGCAGCAAGCACTCCAGTTCCTAACCTAACCTAATACAAAAATAAAAAAAATAAAAAACATTTTTGAAAAGTGTGGGCGTTGCAGCTTTAGGCGGTTTGTGGGCGTAAGAGTGGGCGTGGCAAAAAGTTATTTGGCAAATCGATAGAAATTTACAAGATCAATACAAAAATGCAAAAATATCAAAACCATTTTTAAATGTGTGGGCGTGGCAGTCTTAGGCGTGGCAACATGAATCGACAAACTTGTACTGCGCCTATGTCTCTGGAGTCTGTATGCTTAATCTCAACTTTCTAGTTTTGTTGTTTCTGAGATCTCAACGTTCACACGGACGAACAGACGGACGGACAGTCAGACGGACAAACGGACGGACAGACGGACATGGCCTATCGACTCGGCTATTGATCCTGATCAAGAATATATATACTTTATATGGTCGGAAACGCTTCCTTCTGCCTGTTACATACTTTTCAACGAATCTAGTATACCCTTTTATTCTACGAGTAACGGGTATAAAAAACGACGAAAACTTTAAGTTCTGGTGACCGCACCCACGCAACCTAGAATGCCTAGAGGATTTAAGAGATATCACCCATCATCGATACGTCAGTATTGCTCCAGACGACTACGACGGCTCCACCTCCCCTACAGTGAACACTCACTCAAACATCGTCACTCGTTTTAATAAACATAAACTTAATTATGGACTAATGCTTACATTATTTATATTTTCTTGTCAGTCTCTCATCAGGCAGCGATCACCATTGATCGTCGACTGCTTTTGGAACGGTCAAGGCGACAAGTCCAGGAAGCCATCGAGATCTACAAAACAGGTGGAAACTTGCCCCGCCATTGGCGGTGCTTTTGAAGACGGCACTACAACGGACGTATTAACATGCGTCACCTAATCCTGAAAGACTCCAAGGGATAAGACGGGACGTGCGAACCAAACATGAGTTAGTGTTGTATTTCTCTGTGTATACCCCTGCTTTGGGGTAAGTATATCGGCGTCTTGATGTGTTGGATTCCGAACCCAACACGTCGTAGATGTGAACTGTTTACCATTGTCCGAACGTACCGTTTCAGGGACACCGAACTTGTAAAAAACTTCATTCACTTTAGTTTGGCGCTTTGGTCTCCTTACACATCTCACAGCCTTGAACGAACTCCCTCACCTGGATGGTCATCCCTTGGCAATAGAAGTGTCGTCGTAGAATCTCCAGTGTCTTTGCCATCCCACCATAAGCAGACGTCTAAGTGAGCACGATCTACCAAGCTGTGGGTCAAGTTTTGCGGAATCCTCAGTTTCCATTCCTCTTCTTGTAGCTCATCACTTAGGCATGGGTTTCCGCTGCGCTTAAATATAAGCCCGTTGTCGACTTTGAGGTTTTGTAAGTTCTTTAAATTTTTCTCGGCATCTTGCACTTACTCCTGATAGTCTTCGGCAGCAAATTTGGTTGTTTCAAACCCCAATAAATTTGTTGGATCTTTCAGGATTTCCTCTACGCATCGTGACAGGGTATCGGCGCATCCCGTACGATGCTTGAATGGTTCCCTTGTAGCTGAAGCGATCATCTGATCGATCTGATCGGTGATGCACGTGAACGGCATGCACGTGATGCACGTGCACGTGATGCACGTACGGCCGAATCATCCGAATGGCTAGAATGACTGCCAGACACTACTTCTCCGTGACAGTGTAGTTGACCTGGTGTTTATTCATCTTGGCCGAGAAGAACGCGATCGGCCGCCTTAACGTCGGCGTAAGATGCGTCGCACTGGATGAGTAAATGGACCGGTGCGCTCGTCAGGGCCAACTTCAGATCGTATACTGCTCGTGCTGCGCTTGGACTCAAGACAAGCTTTGTGTTTTTAATTTTTTTCGATGCCTCGGAGAGTGGTGCTGCCAGTGTAGCGAAGTTTTTCACGAAGCGACGATACCATCCCGATGTACCAAGGAAGGCTCGTACTTCCTTCATGGACCTCGGGTATGGCATCCTCTGAGTCGTCTTCAGGCCGATTGTTAACCCAGGCTCTGGGCTACAAGAAGCAGGTTATTCAAATGCGTCTGGAAATTGGGAGCCAGGATTAAAAGGTCATCCATATTAACAAAAACATTGGACCTCAGCTCAGCTGGTATTACCCGGTCCATCAGCAGCACCAAGCGTTGCGCTGCTTCCGAATGGAATCATCCGGACATGGGATAGAATCCATCCTTGAAGACTCGGGCTTCTTCGACTAGCTCAATGGAATATCTTTTCACTCTAGACACTCCTAGGTCATTCCGTTCAAAGGTATGGACCTGACTCTTGACCCTTTCTAAGGCTTCCCTTTCCTGCCCAGACAGACTCCAGGATTCCGTCTCCTCCTTCGCTTCGTCCATCTCCATTTGCCTGACATTGATTTCTGCTGCTTCATTCATTGACCTCGGTCTAGGATCTCCAGATCCGATGCGCTTTACGGCAGCCACCACCTCGCGTCGTTTATATCCTCTGCCCTTAAAGCGGTCTTTCGTCTTTTGAACCTTCCTCGAAACTAGCTGCATGCCGCTCATTTGGTGTTCCGTGAAGACTCGATTCCGCCCCTCTAAATAGCGACGGATGCGACTATACTTCTTTCGCTGGCAATAATCTTATCTGACTGTGACTGGCGAATCTCTCCCGCTTTCGGGATCTTCCGCAAAGTTCCAGCATCCTGCTCTTACTGCGGGTCGGGGTCTGGTGCGGATCACTTCCACCTCGAGAACTCGTCGTCTTCACTTTGGACATGCTCGCATATGAAGCACTCAACGCACTCCCCCGTAAGTCATCTACGATAAACAACAACTTCTTCGCGTTATCGGTTCGCGCTTTTCTGTCTCTCAATCCTTTCTTAACAACCTTTACAAATTGGTGTTGGTTTTTTTTAGGCGTGAGGCGAGTTGCTGCATAGAATGGATGTAATCATCCGCTTTTTTCCCCTGCTGTTGTTCGCGCTTTAGTAGCTCGTTCTTCCGTTCGTGCTCCGTCTGGTGGCCACAAAACCGTTCCATCAGAGCCCTGCGCAACTCGGCTGACATGGAAGCCTCATACCACGGACACCGGTGCTGACGCTGCTGGAACTACAGTCGAAAAAAAAATCCTCCACGGAATTTCGGTCGTCCTCGCCATCAAACGTTACCTTCCAGCGGTCTACATGGAAGTAACGGAGTCCGTCATTGACTCCGGCATTGGCATATCGTCTCTGGTCGTCCTTAATCTCCGCGGTCTTTAGTCCACCGCGACCGCGCAACGTAGTCGCCTCTACCGGCCTTTTGGTATTCCGGTTTGTCGGTCCCGTTGCTCCCAACTTCCCGAGGGCTAAGAACTGGTGGCCGATGCCGCTATTGTGAGCTGGCCCTATCGTCATCGACTCCAACTGCAACAGTTATAACTATTAATATTGTGATTTCACCATTCACTTTCGTGCTGTCTAATATTCTGTTATATATTTAGATCTTTTAAATTTTATATTTATTGTTTCTTGGCTTAATTATACCATATCGTTGCCCTGTATTGTTTTCTAAAATATTTCGCAATATGGTTTACTTTATGTTTTATTTAATTTATATGTGATGATAATTATATTATATTGTCTCATACAAATGTGTGTTGGAATTTCCCTAATTAGCTAATAAGGATTTGATAATCAGTTAATAAATTCGGAAAATTTACCATTTAAAAAAATTTTTTTTTTAATTTTTATAAAAACTAAGGCTATTATCTGTGTTAATTTTGGCTACTTAAACAAGCTGTAATTTTGATTGATAATCATTTTTTTTTCATTTATGTCCTCTACCTCTTCCTGTGTTAATATTTTGGGATTATTATTATTATTATTTTTACGTTGTAGACAACAGTTTTAAACTTATGCTACAAATGATATCGGCCTTCAATAATATTTACTACTTACTTAAGTATTTAGTTACAACAATATTTCCAATTATCAACAATATTTTTACAGTGATTAACAATTGGGGAATTACGGAGTCTTACTATTTACTTGCTATTTATTTGATGGCAGAAACGTAATTGGCTGAGAGTATCAATATTCATGGGTCAGTCTGCTGTGTCCTAGACGTAGTCTTGTGAGAGATCTCTTCTGGGTATATCACAGGTTTTACAGTGTTTGCTTTAATCAGTTATGCTTTCGTTATTTAGGGTTATCGATTCGCTCGACACGTGCCTGGATGTACAGATTTATTCAGCGCTGCCGTAACTCCACTTGCTGTCGCCGACGCCACCAGAATTGACTCGGGCGCTACATTGCATCCTCTGGAATATTCAAACCACTCACTTCGCTCAAGAGATATCCTCGGTCCTGTAGGGCCATCCGATTTGCACCAGCCTTAAGAATCCTAGTCTCTTCCTCCAGGTCACTGATGGAGCCTGGAGCTAGCAGACTACCCAGAAACCCAAAAGCATTCTGCCCTGCTCCCAGCTAAGGATTCATTTGTATCACAGTTCGCTCGCCATCTTCATCTACATTACTATCATGCCGGGCTGCGGATGCGACAAGTCGTTCGGTCATAACTATGGTCGTCGGTATCGACCAACTCTCAAAAAGCAGCTAATGAGCAAACTGCCTAAGGAGCGGATCACACCGTCCAGGCCATTTTTAAGATGCGGCCAATCAACGTTTATTTGCGCATCCGGAGTAAGCCGCCCACCAAGGCCTACCTAGCCGTCTTCCTTTGCTTTCCAACTAAGGCTATACATGTCGAAGGGGTGTAGGATCTCACGATGGATAGCATTATTGCATCACTCAATCAATCCATAACTGCTGGCGCTCAGAGTTCGTTAACATCCACTTTATTCCTCCCAGGGCTCTACACTTTGGGGGCATATGTAAAGCTGCAGTAAAAAGCGTTAAGGGACTACTCAAGTCAAGTTGGTCGATTCATGTTGCCATGTCAACTCTAACGCCCACAATCCCCCCAAAACTGCCGCGCCCACACTTTTGAAAAATGTTTTGATATTTTTTCATTTTTGTTTTCGTCTTGTAAATCTCTATCAATTTGCCAACAAAATTTTTGCCACGCCCACAAACCGACCACAGCTTCCACGCCCACACTTTTGAAAAATGTTTTAATATTTTTTAATATTTAATTAGTCTTATTAGTAAATTTCTATCGATTTGCCAAAAAACTTTTTGCCACGCCCACTCTAACGCACACAGACCACCCAAAACTGCCACACCCACACTTTTAAAAATGTTGTTGATATTTTTTCACATTTTTGTTAGTTTTGTAAATGTCTCTCGATTTGCCAAAAATCTTTTCTTCTGTGCACTTCCACCAGCTGAGTAACGGGTATCAGATAGTCGGGGAACTCGACTGTAGCGTTTTCTTTTGTTTTGTTTATATTTGAATTCCGCGCCTTATGAATGTTGTTAACATAACATCTGTTGTATGATGCTGCCAACTCGTACTACCGAAAGAGTGGCAGATAGGAAGAAGAAGTCTGAAGATGAAAAAGAGCCACGAGAAGTGGAAGTGACTCACCATTATCGATTACAGGCATACTGACGACTGCACTGCACTCCAAGCACATAGATTGGGATACACGGATATCAATCTGATCGACCTCTTAACAAACTCCACATTTGATTATTAGTTTCCCTAAACCAACGGCTTTACTAATTTGTAAATATGTTAATATGTAATGAAAATATGTTATTATTAGTCATAAACAAGTGTTAATGTGGTATGCTAGATCCGTTGGACGGTTTGTGGGCGCTAGACATGAATCGACAAACTTGCGCTGCGTCTATGTCTCTGGAGTCTAAATGCTTAATCTCAGCTTTATTGCTTTTTTAGGTTCTGAGATCGAAGAGTTTTTACGGACAAACGGACATGGACAGTTCGACTCGGCTATTTATCCTGATCAAGAATATATATACTTTATATGGTCGGAAACATTTCCTTCTGACTGTTACATACTTTTTAACGAATCTAGTATACCCTATCACCCTACGAGTAACGGGTATAACAACGATTTGTATGGTAGCGAATTCCAGCGGTTTTATTTACTTTTGTTTTCAAGAAAATTGGCAGGGATGCGCATTCATGGGCTACGAAATCGAGAGTAAGAATATTTTAGAATTAACTACCGCAGATATGTGGCAAAGCAGAGTTCTCAATTCATCGAATGTAAAAATGGAAGCTTCCCAAAGACCACCAAAGTGAGGCAATCGAGGCGGATTGAAACGCTACTCAATATTCTCCACCAGGAATCCAACACTGCTTTGGTGTGGACGTCGCTAATAAATACAAGAATACACGAAAATACCCAACGCACTTGTTTAATGCCCTGTTTACAGTTTCCCTAAACCAAGAGGATCGTAGAATCGAGAGATTGCGGATAAAACTGAACTTCGGCAAGGCCTTGAAGTTGATTGAAGCTTTGAAATGAAATCATCAGCTGATCAGACACCAGAGCCCAGGCGAGGCGTAGCGTTTTTGTAAAATCGACTCCATCATAAAACTTCAAGAAGGGCTCCTTATCATCTTCCGAAAGCCCTTCCAAAACAGCCGGATCATTTGAACACCACTTCCTTAGTTTAATATTGCCTCTGGCCTCAAGAAGGACTCCTTATCTTCCGAAAGTCCTTCCAAAACAGCCGGTTCATTTGAACACCACTTCCTTAGTTTAAGTTTAAGTTTAGTTTCCTCTGGACAAGAGCGCGGAGCTGGCACCAGATATCAAATCATTAATATAAAAGTCAAGGCGAAAAATCTCAGCACCCACTGGAAATGTCGCCTCTTCATACATAGACCATTAACTAGGTAGGTCACACACAAAGCACTGGAAGTAGCTATATTTCTGACACAACGGTACATTTTACAGATGTCTCCTGGGATTGCAAGTGGATGCGAGTGAAAACGAAGAAGAATCTGGAAAAGCTTTGGCTGAATCAGTGGACCAGCCATCAGAATATCGTTTTTGGAGTATGCTGTCCTATTTCATGAGACAATAATGAGGCAAAAAATACCGACAGGGATTGGATTCTTCTGTGCTTTCTGACATATGTCCCATGTGCTCCTTAATGAAAGCCTTGTATTGGGATTTGATGGCTGTATGCTATAGTTTTCTCTCAAGGCTGGCAAGCGAGCAAAGTGTTTACGAAATGCACTTCACAGTCAAAGTCTTCTTTAGTAGCCCGGACAACTCTCCCCCTCCCAAAACCGCCAAAGCAGCACCTCAAGGTGATCTAGTTTGGTTTTCTCATTGGGCGGAACAATCGCGCACGACGATATTAAAGCCTTTCTATTGGAGCGAACCCAGCCTAAAGGAGTCTTTTTAATTGGAGGCAATCCCGGCAGAAGTCTGACTTGACCAACACATAGCAGGTCCTAAAATGGACTGGCGCCTTTCAACAATGCCTATAGACGCGCTGGGGGCGATTGAACTTTGGATCCGCGAGCTTCAGGTTTTGTGGTATGTTTTAGATAAAAACGTCGATGTTAAAGTTGGGCTGATGCTCGATTATACTGAAAGCAATGACCGCAGTGATAGAAGTCAAGTACTCGGAGGTTCGAGATCGCATTGTTAAGTTAACTAACAAACCATCTGTCTTGAAACTAGAGTCACCTATTCCGGTAACATAAGCGGACGACTTTATTTTTCTAAGCTCAAACAAGCGTACAAAATGGGCCGCTATTAAGTGCAGCTGAGAGCCAGAGTCGAGTACTGCACGGCAAGGAACAAAATCCTGAACAGTTTTTTACTTACACAGTGGCAGTGGCTAGGAGTACCACATCTTAGCCTACATCGTTAGCAATGGACCAAGATGGGTTCAAATGGACTCAAGATGGACCAGGTAATGCAGAGGGTTCTTTCACATGATGAAATGAATCTGAGGCCACGGTTTCAGTAAGCTGAAATCTTTCGTGTGGCGAAAACGATGCTAAGGTCCTCAAGTGAAGCAGAGTGTGGTGCTTGGATCCGGCAATTGCCGCAGTTGCAGTGCCTCAATTGATGGCCACTCTTAAGGTAATTTATACAAAGAGACAATCTTTTTGCTTCTCGAAATCGACTTGCTGGATTTAGGTTCTTAAAGCTCTGACAATACTGAAATTAGTGCCCCGAAGCATTACCGAAAGCGCATGTCAGAAGGTTAAGATTTGTGGCAAGAAAGGCTACGCGTATTAGATTTACGATTAGCTCCCACCTGGCGAATAGCCTGTCATTACGAAATTCATAGTCTCCAGAGTCCTGCATCGCTGCTCCAAAACTTATGCTATGGATTCCCACGTTCGAATTAAATTCCGCAGAGAGGGGCCCGAATAGAGCACGAATATGGGCGTTGCATTTTTCCGACAGCTCACGAAGCATTGAAACGGAACCGCTCTGCACTGTCCTCAGCCTTAAAATCTCAGTTACATGAGCCTGAAAAACTAAATTTCGACCAGAAAATCTATTTTGTAACAACTCAAAAGCGATAGCACAGTTGCCCTACGAAATTTCCAGCAAGCGAACGGTTTCCTACAGCTTTTCAATATTTGAAAGGTCTGAATGGCTATCTGTTATCATCGTGAACATAAAGTAAAATCCAGCCAGTTAGCATAGCCTTCAGAGAATTTTGGAAGCTCAAGGTGGGGCATTGACGGTGCCCTATTCCTGAGTTAAGGTTTCTGTGTGCTACAATCGCGCGTAGAATTGATGTGAGCAAAGATTTGTCAGGCGCGCTTTAAGATCTCCCCACGAACTGAGGATTTAAGCGTTATACGAACTTTATCAAATTTCTCACTCAAATCGCTTTCAATTTGATCCAAATCAAGCCCTTCAAGCTTGCTTAATATTTTTCAAAACGTTTGTTGCAGCCTATCGATCAGCTTCAATCTCACATGCAGAACGGAATCGTCAAATGAAATTACCGCAGAGCTTGATAAAGAATCTGAAGTTAAGGGAAGTTCCCCGGCTTGCCAAGTCGATAGCTTTTCCTCGTCGGTGTTAGATTAGTTGGGGCTGTCCTTTGTTCTGCGTTTTTATTTTATTATTTTCTAGTTATCCGGGTTAGGTGGACGTGCGAAAAAGGAGATTTTTACGACAAGGAAGTAAAATACGTGCCAACAAACGACGCTCTCGGCAAAAGCCCTTAAACAATAGTTCATCCAAATCAGAAAAGATATATACATTGAAGACTTCATAAAATATAACATATATAACTTATAATAATAACTCAGTGAGATTGTGTGCCAACAATGACCTCTGAATTTAAAGCCGCAACCAACAGTGCGCAGCTACATAAGCCCATGTCAAAGATAAATATTAAAGAGTGATAGGCTTCCAGAGGATACATTGAAAACAGTTCTTTTATTCAATACATCATCGACGGAACTAACGATTCGTGAGGCAATAAACTAGTACTCTATAATGCGAATTTGAAGAAAAAGTTAAGTGCTACGAGGTTATTCGAGGAAAATTCAAAAGTAAATACAGAAACTCAACGATACCCAAAAAATATTCACAAAAAAGCGATGCCAATAATCAAGCAATGCAGAACAAAAATGTTTAAGGAAATACGAAATGTTACAACTGTGGTGCCAAGGGGCATACATCGGCAAATTGTGAAAACAAGAGCAAAGGTAGAAAAGCGTTCCACTGTAGCAATTTTGGGCATATTGCAAAAGAACGTCCAACAAAAGCACTCTGTGAAAAATGTGAAATGGGCGCAGCCAACATATGCAAGGTTTCATAACATGCATAACATGCATAACAGTGGACGTATATGACAAAAAGTACACTGCTCTGATTGATATCGGAACTAGTGCTCAGAGTATGGGCTAATAATTAATGTAACGAACTGATTTCTAGATTTCTGCTTGCTACGGATTGCAACGGCTAGCGAGAGAGTTTGTTTGTTCGTCCCACCAAATTTATGATTTGTGTGATTGACCGACCAAAAGGAACATAGAGTTTCAGATTTACACCACCTTTATTCAGTGATGCTTGACAAAGAGAATCCTGTGATCCTCGCCTTCAGATGCGCGTCGTCGCTCCTTCGTCTTCCTTCTTTGCTGATCCCGCGTCGCTCTCGACGGCGTATCCGTGCCGGCTCGACCGGGGTTTAGGATGTTATGGGGACAGGGTGTATCGTCCGTGAGATAAACTAGAGCTTCTCCCCTAACCACCTTTGCCGACCAAAGACTCCACCCCTCCCTTCTTGCGTAAGCCAGGCACTCGTCGGCCTTAACAAAGGACCACCTGTGGACTCGACCGGGGCTTAAGATGTTATGGGGCAGGGTGTATCATACGTGAGACAAGCTAGCGCTCCTCCCCGAACCACCTTTGCGACCAAACCTCCACCGTCCCTTTCTGACCAAGCTTGCGGAGATTTCCTTCGGATGCCTGCTTCGACGCTCACTTGTACTTTCACTTGTTCCGGATCTTGCTCTGCGTACTTCAACTGCATTTTTTTGATTGACTGTCCCGAGCTGCGCCTGCGCCGTCTCTTTTATAGGCCGCAGGAATCCCGCTATTTCCCTTTTTGCGTACGGCTCGCTCGGGTACAAGCGTCCTCTTTGTGCTCGTTCAAAGTCCACACCGTTACCGTTCGACCTTTGTGCCCTTGTCCAGTTCGAGTCCAAGGTCCAGCGCAGTACCGTTAGTTCACGGTATCTCCGCTTTGCCGGCGTCCAAGGTCCATTGTTCACAATTTGACCTGACTGCGCTTGACTCCTCTCGCATTCCAGCCGTCTTCGCTATTGCTAGGCCGATCTCCTGCACCCGGATTTGTGGGGAGTTTTAAGACTCTTCACCTCAAAAATGCTTTCAACAATCTTAAAATGCTGATCACACAAAAACCTGTCTTAAAAATTGTTTATCAACAGCACAAGACTAAGGTGCATACTAACACTTCAATAGATGGATTTGGATTTGAAATCCACAGATGATAATCAATGGCATCCCGTATACTACATAAGCAAACAAACTTCCGATGCCAAACAAAACAAGAGAGAACGCTATAGTCGAGTTCCCCGACTATCTGATACCCGTTACTCAGCTAGTGGAAGGGAGGAGTCTTAAACACAGTTTTTGGCGGTTTGTAGGCGTTATAGTGGGCGTGGCAGAAAGTTTTTTGGCAAATCAATAGAAATTTACAGGACTAATACAAAAATGAAAAAATTTCAAAACATTTTTCAAAAGTGTGGGCGTGGCAGTTTTGGGCGTTAGAGTGGGCGTGGCAACATGAATCGACAAACTTGCGCTGCGTCTATGTCTCTGGAGTCTGTATGCTTAATCTCAACTTTCTAGCTTTTGTAGTTCCTGAGATCACAGCGTTCATACGGACGGACAGACAGACGGACAGACGGACATGGTCATATCGACTCGGCTATTGGTCCTGATCAAGAATATATATACTTTATATGGTCGGAAACCCTTCCTTCTGCCTGTTACATACTTTTCAACGAATCTAGTATACCCTTTTACTCTACGAGTAACGGGTATAAATACACAAGTTATGAACTTGAAATACTTTCCGTAGTTGAAGCATTAGAGAAATTCACAGACAACGCACGTTGTTTTTGCGTATTTAACGGTTTCAACTGCTTGCCGAACACAAGTTGGAATCCATACGCTAAGCTCAAACACCATCTTGTTCGGTTGTACTTCTCTGGCGATCGAAAGCGAAAAAGGCGAAGGAATGCTTACTACAACCAGATATCAGCAGTGTTGGGGAGTACCTAGATACTTGTACCTAGGTACATACCTAGGTACCATTTTGTGGTATCTTTTACCTTACCTAGGTATACAAATATTATGCTACCTTTTACCTTACCTAGGTACACATTTTTGTATACCTAGAGAATTAGGTAAGCTAGGTAAAAATGTACTGAAATATTTGTGTTAGCTTTATTTATTACTAAATAGACTTTTTGATAATTTTCCTTTGAACAAAATAATAAAACTCCACAATAATAATAATAAGCTTATTCCACCATAGAAAATTATTTATGTTTCGATTCTAATTTCACAATTTTCCATGCAAATGCTGTTCGGTTATTATTAGCTTAAATCAAACACTCATATTTGATCATACCTTAACAATTTGTGAAAGAACCCAAAACTGTCCATAAGAGACGAAAAATGTCCGTAAAAGAAAGCTCAAAAAAAAGGAACTACCTTTTGTTTTAAATGGCCAATTTTTTAAGCCAGATGTGAATTGTGTATTGTGTGTAAATAAAGCGATTAAATTCGACGAAAATTCGACTGGAAATTTACACAAACATCTTAAGGCAAGTATAGTATAAATATATTATATGTTCATATGTGTGTATTTCTGTGAAGTAAAGTAACTGAAAATAAGTTTAAGTTCTGTGCTTCGGGATATAAAAGTTCGTTTATACTTTTTAAATTAAAGAACATTTTATGGACAAAATCAAATTTTGTAATGTGTAAAAAGGGTATTTTCTCGGAAAATATTTAATGCGCGAAATGTGTATTTGTACATGGAAAAAAATGATTTTGTAAATAAAAGCGCATTTAATTTAGAAAATATAAAAATTGTGCTTTGATGTGTCGACGTTTTCTCTATACCAAATCAAAAATGAATGGCTACATCAATATTTATTGGAAATGGATGATATATATTGATGTAGCTATTCATTTTTACATACGCACATACAATAATTGGCGCCAAAATATTGATAATATATATTGATGTAGCCATTAATTTCTACATACAATAATTGGCGCCAAAATATTGAATATATATATTGATGTAGCCATTCAATTTTACATACGCACATACAATAATTGGCGCCAAAATATTGATAATATATATTGAAGTAGCCATTCATTTTTACATACGCACATACAATATTTCGCCAAAATTAAAATTCCGTCACAAAATTAAATGTTATGAAGTTTTAAAAATATTTTATTCTATTAATACTTTTTTGTAGAGGGTGCATCCAAACAGCTATGCGTCATATGAGGCCATGAAATCAAAATTGGCAAAAAAGGAAGAGAATAAATCATCAGAGCCTAAGCGAGCAAATTTCTTCTGTTTCCAAAGCTCAAGCCAGGTAGCTGAACAACAAAATTTGCGTTCGGTTATTATTTGAAGAAATAAATATGAATTGTTATTTTAATTTTAAAAAGTACCGAATAAAAAATTTAAAAATTCGTATACTTGTTTTTACCTTTTATCTTTACCTAGGTACAGAAAAATTTGAAAACCTTTTACCTTACCTAGGTACTTATTTTTGTAAAAACCTTGTACCTTACCTAGGTAAAAATATAGCGTACCTGTCCCAACACTGGATATCAGGAAGTTATTTTCCTAAAAGTTACGTATGTACATATGTAGGTCAACAACAATTATTTTTGGCCTAAACCGATTAAATTATTCGTAATTCAAATTATAATTGTTAGTGCATGCATTTATTTCTTGATTTGAATGCAAAAAATGTATAGATGAGCTACATACAATTTATAACACGTCGCAGAATAACTATCAACATTCAGCATTCTATTTCTGGCTTGACGATTAACTTTCATCTCTGCCTCTATTTAACTACATTTTTTAAGGTACGATGTAGCGAGCTGTAAGCTAGCAATGTGGCGTTACAAAAACACCAGAGGCCAAATTACGGCGATTATGACTTGCTATCACGTCGAGGTTACCATGAATATTTTTTTGTTTTGCTGAAATATTAGGTAAATTAAATATTAATATTTTTAAAAGAGAATAGTTTTGTTGTTTTTGGTCATAAAGAGTTCTTATTTGGTACACAACTAGCTAGAAGTTATCTTTCTTTCTTGTGTTGATTTTAAATTGATTAAAATCTACTGACTGTATAAATAATTAAATGTAATAGAAAATAAATAATTGTTACTTTGTTTGAAATCATAAAGGTTATATTCATTTCAGTCAGAAGATTGTAAGGCAGTAAGGGAGACACTTGCGACCATTTAAAGTCAATACATTCTAGTATTAGCAGCACAGTCGCTATACATATGTACGTCCGTTTCGCCGTCTTTTGTTTTGTACTTTCGAAATAGTCTCAGTTTTAAAACTATTTGAATGACATTTTCCAAAAAGTCTAATTTCTATTGAAATAAGTATATAAGTCTGGGCCTTGGGAAGCTACAGACTATAATGTAGTCATCTGATGTTGTGGTTTATCTCACGGAAAAGACTCTATTGTAAGTTGCGAATATTATCTTATATGTTATATGTATTTTGGTTAAAAGCCTCTTCAGTCATGGCCGATATCTTTCTGTAGCCTAAGCTTATAACTTTTGTCTAAATAAAAAAATCAGTAAATAAGAAATCAAACAATTTTGTTTAGACATTTTATTTTATATATTACATTATAATAACTTTAATTTAACACAACATTAAATCGAAATCAACTTGATATTAAGAGAGAGAGGTTTTAACAAAAGAGCCTTTTTAGGAGAGAACGGCAACTCTATATCCTATTTTAAATTTCTGAGAGCAATTGTACTTAACGTTTTTTAACGCTTTAAATATAACGAACTGACGAACTCATCTGACGATTCTACACAAAATGATATGAATGTATTATTTCTATATGGTAATAAATTTATAGTCATAGTAATTACGAATAAAACTTAATAAATAGTTGTTGAACAACAGCGAAGACAATTAATTGTAAAAAATGTTTATAAGGGCCCAAAGAGATTTACTGCTGGATGATTATCGGCCGTGTTTCCCAAAAATTGACCATACAGTTCCTTATAGCGATCTAAGGAAAGACCGCCACGTTTCCGATCCTCGTCCTGGAATAGATAATTTAAATACGTGTAATAATATTATTATATATAAAATAAAATAAAAATGGCCTTGAAATATAAAAGCATTTTTGGCGGCTTGTGGGATTTAGATTTTAAATTGATTAAAATCGACCGAACATTTTGACATTTCGGTAAAAGTTTACAACACTAATACTAAAATCAAAAAATGATCAAAGCAATATTCAAAAGTGTGGGCGTGACAGTTTTGGGCGGTTTGTGGGCGTATATTTGGCGTGGAAAAATGGGTAAAAAAAACTTGCGTCTATCTCTCTAGAATCTGTATGCCCAATCCCAATCTTCAAGCTTTTATAGGTTCTGAGATTTTGAAGTTCATGTCGACGGGCAGGACAGACAGATCCTGATTAAGAATATATATCCTTTATATGGTCTGTTACACTCTTTTCAACAAATCTAGTTAACCCTTTTACTGGATTAGTAGCATAATAAATTATATTGTTTATAAATGAAAATGTATTAAAAGAGTAAAAATTTAAGTAAAAAACAAGAGAGAACGCTATAGTCGAGCTCCCCGACTATCTGATACCCGTTACTCAGCTAGTGGAAGTGCGAAGGAGAGTCTTCAACACTGACAGATTTTGGCGGTTTGTGGGCGTTAGAGTGGGCGTGGCAAAAAGTTTTTTGGCAAATCGATAGAAATTTACAAGACCAATACAAAAATGAAAAAATATGAAAACATTTTTCAAAAGTGTGGGCGTGGCAGTATTGGGCGGTTTGTGGGCGTTAGAGTGGGCGTGGCAACATGAATCGCTGCGTCTATGTCTCTGGAGTATGTATGCTTAATCTCAACTTTGTAGCTTTTGTAGTTCCTGAGATCTCGACGTTCATACGGACGGACGGACAGATGGACATGGGCAGATCGACTCGGCTATTGATCCTGATCATGAATATATATAGTTTATATGGTCTGAAACGCCTGTTACATACTTTTCAACGAATCTAGTATACGAGTAACGGGTATAAAAAGCCTTTATGGTTAAGGCTAACTCAAACGAGTTATAAGAACCGAATCATCACAGATTTTTAAACCATTATATCTGTTTGACCATTAATGGAAGGATATTCATCGCGCTTTTTACCCAATGTAAAAGGTCCCTTTCTGTTTATAAACTCTGAAATCAATATCCAACTCTATTTGCTATCACACATCTTGGAAATAATACATTCTTGTGAAAATATGTTCCTTCGATTTTGTGCAAATTGAACATTGGAACACTATATGCTCAGCGTTGTCCAGTTTGACCCATCATCATTCATAACTACCCAGATTTTTAGTTCGGGTATGGGTCTCGCCGTCCATCTGCTATTGCCTTTGCTTTCCCAACTTTCTTTCCACAGGTCCAAGGTCTTGTTTATTCGATCTAATATTATTTGTCTTTACCCTTCCGCTGCTACTTAAAGCTCCTACAATCCGGTAGCGGCGACTGTAGTGACTGCAAAACGCAATGTTATTGTTTTGAGTTGTGTAAATACCAAACTCAGTATAAGTCTAGATTTGTTTAGATTGTTCGGATTTTTTTTGTCTAGTATTTTGTCTAGACTTACACCTATATCGATTTGACATTAAAAATATTGATGATAGCGTGGCCAGATCAAACTGGTGTCGATAGTAAGCTTACTATCGATATACGATACGAATATCGATAGCGTTGACAATTGCCACGTATGACCGGTTGCCATCACTGATCAAGTTCTGATTCCGGCAAGCGTTCTTTTTTACCAAGCCAACAGTCGGTGCAAAGAAGCAAGTGAAGGCGAGCGCTAAGAGATTTCGAGAAGTTTTCATATCGATACGGGGCAAGAGTCTGCCTATTTAATTTTCAGCGACCCACGTCGGAGATCGATCTACATCCATTCTGGAGCCATTCTGAGTGAGTTATAAAAGTAATTTATTCTCTTCCTTCCGGTTCGTTGAATTTATTCTCTCTTGTCGCTAGTTCGCTATATTCGAAAATTAATCTCAATTGTGGACCTTCCTGGGTGAAAGCTATTCTGTCTTTGAGAGACGCTCTTTCTACCGACATCGTTAGTCGTAGCTTGACATTTTTCATGACCTTTCCGGGTGTGTTTAACATGCTTAGTGGTCGTTAAGCGGATGGTATGTGGGATCGCCCTTTCCTTTATTTTGTACCTTCCAATGATTGGGGAATACCATTGCATGCATATCTCGCCCGTCCACCGGTGTAATTTTGGTTAATAAAGTCATTACAAGACAGCTTCTTCGTTTCTTGAATCTGGATGTGGCTTCTGTCAAGTTTACAGACTTAAATGGTGATCCGTTTTACGTTCCATCTACGACTAGTTTGTTCTCTAAACTTGTATCTGTTAAGTCGGCTCCTTGTGATCACATTATAGGCTCTAAAAAGAAGATCTGAGAAATGAGACAACGCAAATGCTCTAGGCTCTTTTTGTAGGAGGAGATTGACAAGAATATTGATAGAGCAAGTTAAAAGAGCAGTAATCTACTGCGCTTTGGAGGAGTCTACAGTCTGTGGCACACTCTCTGCACACCCAACTCACATTTAATGTGGTTGTTGCGGCTCCATGCATATACGTTTTTTTTTTTTTTTGTCAAAATTTGCATTTGTTTACTGATTCTTTTATTAAGAACGAGCAATAAGTTTAAAAATCGTAATAACTATTTTAAGTTAGCAGTTTTTAAAAAACTAAGAATTTCTTCGTTGGTAGGTCCTTACTGCGGAGACTGGGTGGACGGCTAAGCTGCGTTTCTTCGCACCCTAACCACCACCTAGTGTCGTTAGGTTTTTATTCGGAACGTACCTCGGTGCCCACGTAATGGCTCTCAGAATCTTTGATTGTGCTCGCTGTTGCTGGCATTTCCTCATAGCTTTGAGCCGTAGGTCCAAATCGGTTTCAGTACAGAATTGTATAGTAGACCTAGGTCCAGGCCAAGCACCTGCGTCATGTGAGTCTTCTGTCCAGGAGTACTCCTAATACCTCTTCTGATCCTGGAAGTGAACTCTTGAACAACATCGAAAGTGTGGTCAATCTTGCCTGTTTAGCGTAAATGTTATAAGCTTCCATTCGGTCATTTACTTTTACACCAGTCAGAAAGTCCTTTTTCGATGTCTTTGAGTTGATCTGTATCTTGGATCGGGGACCTTGAGCGGCTAATGATAGCTGTATCGTCGAGAAAACTTGATGTTGTTAATCGTAAAATTTTTGGGAGTCGGAGAATTTATTCCAGTGTTGGTGTGGAGTTCTCTATATCAGATTCTGTGTTGAGTTGTGGGCTTAACTCAATGTCAGAACTTATATATTTTTTATACCTGAGCCAGTTTGTGTGAACGTAATCTGTCAGGGAGCTCCACGTTTGCTGCGTACCGATGCAGGTTAATAAGTACAGGCGAATAATCAGAAGTCAGGTCTCAGCACACACCAATCTACGAGGAATATACGGCCGCTAGTGCTAGGTGATTGTTTCCGTCCAGATGTTGACAGTTATAGTTTTCGTTAACTATAGTGGTCAAATCGTATGCTTTACCATCAGGGTAATTTGTGCTATAGAAATGTACTTGTTTGTAAGATGCGTTTTCGAAATAAGCATTACGTCGATGCGCTTCTCGTATAGAAATTGAGATACGTAGCTACGTAGTGTAGAGTAGCCATTTGGATTGGTGAGATACAAATCAAAGGATACAAACTCCATCATGCTCTGCTGCAAAACTTACATTATAGCGTTAGTTTTTGTGTGCGTAGTTCTCGTAACTTTGGTAAGTTAAGTTTCATGAATATTTCCTCTCTCGAGGAAATATATGAAGGAAATCAATTCCAATGAGACAAATTAGTGGTATACAGACTATATTTATACCCAACACTCGTAGAAAAAAAGGGTATACTAGATTCGTTAAAAAGTATGTAAAAGATAGAAGGATGTGTTAATCAGGATCAAAAGCCGAATCGATCTGCCTATGTCCGTCTGGCCGTATGTATGAACGTCGAGATCTCGGGAACGATAAAATCTAAAAACAGAGAGATTAGGCATACAGCGCAAGTTTCTTAAAGCCACGCTGACTCTAACGCCCACAAACCGTCCAAAACTGCTACGCCCACACTTTTGAAAAATGTTTTTTTTAAATTTTTTTGTAAGATTTGTAAATTTCTATCGGTGTGCCGAAAATTAGTTTGACCCGTCTTCTTTAATGCCCACAAGAAATGCAAAACTGTTACGCACAACTTGTGCAAAAATTTAAAATTTTCCGACATTTCCGAAAATGTTGAAAGTTCTCGTTCGCACTTCCACTAGGTGAGTAACGGGTATCTAATAGTCGGGGAAATCGTCTATAGGATTCTCTCTATCTTTATTATACTATGTGTCCATTAATATCAATACATTTTTGTGGGCAAGGAACATAGACTAGAGTATTAAATGTAACTTACATTCAACAATGTTTCGAAGGCTTTATCAATTGGAGTAATATCATCGATGGCTACTCTAGTTATACAGTTATAACGGTATTCTTTAACTCCGACTATTCCATCGCTGTCTATGTCAAGAAGCTTGAAGTTTGATTCAATGAATGCTCTCATTGCCTATAAAAAATAAAGGAGTAAATGTTAAAAGCGTCATAACTTAATGCTGTTTTTTCATTTAATTCTAAACTTAAGAAACTAGATTTACCAGAATGGATATTTTCACTCTGAATACTCCGTACAAAAAATAATAAGAAAATAGATAATAACGACCTTTTTGAAATGAATGGGGTTATCCCTTCCATTTGTTCGTCGGTCGTTGTTTTCTAAATGAAACCTTTGATTTACAGTCACTTTCAGTTTCTTAAGCAGCTCAAGCTGAACAATTTTTGATCTAGCGTTTAAAAATGTTAAATTTTCCACAACCACATTTTCTAATTATCAATTTCCTCGACTATCATAAATATATTCTTAGTGTCAGTGTTTGAAGTGTCCAAAAAGTTTTTGGGAGATAGGTAAAAATTTAAAAGAAAAATAATAAAGCAAAAAAAGACAACAATTATTTTATTTGTTAGCGTGATTGTTTTGAGCTCTTTGTTGAGTCGGTATAGATATATATAGTCGAATTGAAACATCACAAAATCATTTAACCACGACCGGACAATAATCCTCTTTTGACCTTTTTTTTTGATCTTTTTTATTTATTGAATCTTTTTTTTTACTTTAGAGACTAACAATAAGTTCTCAAATCTTATTCTAAGCTAGCTAATTATCATTTTATGAGATGATTTGTGCTATGTGGCCTTACAAATTTAACGCTGTGCTGGTGGATCGTTGCGGTGCAGTCGACTTTGGCTGCATACTCGAAGAAGTTTTCTTGCAAGGGGATTTGGATGTGAGCCTAGTTTTTCCTTGTATTTTACTGTTCTCTCTGTTATTGTCTCAATGACAAGTTTTTTTCTAGGTCTTTGTGTATATTCTCGTTCCGAAGATATCATGAAGCTCCAGTTATGATTCTCAGAATCCTAGACTGTGCTCGCTGTATGATGTCGATGTTGCTTCTCGATGCATTGCCCCATAGCTCGGAGCCATAGGTCCATATGGGTTTAAGAACGGAGTTATACAAAAGGACTATGTACTCCAGGCTTAGGGGAGACCGAACGTTTATAAGCCAGTGTAGATCCTTTGCTTTTAGTCTCAGGTGCGTCGTCTTGGCCTCTATGTGTTTCCGCCAGGTGAGCCGCTTGTCCAGATGAATACCTAAGTATGTTACGTCATCGGCTTGTGGGATGCACGTGTGGTTCATAACCAAGGGCGGGCAGCTTTGTTTGTTAAGGGTAAATGTAACTTGTTTGCATTTTTGTTAGTTTACTCGTATGCGCCAATCTGCAAGCCAATTCTCTACACGTGTTAAATAGTGTGCTAGTTGCATCGTAGCAATCGCTTGAAGTGCTTGAACTACATCTAACCGCGAACACTCTTTTGTATAAGTAAGACTTTAGAAGCTTATGTAAGTTTTGAGGCAGCAATTTGGTTATTTTAAACATAAGGCCATCCAACCATACTCTATCGAATGCTTGTGCAACGTCTAAGAATAAAGCTGTACAATATTCACGATGCTCAAAAGCAGTGCGAATTTCCGTTGTGATGCGGTTAACCTGATCTTGTGGTGCTAAGTGAGATGCAGTTAAGGGTGGGAGAGTAAATGAGTTAGTGGCTGGATTTGGTTGGAATACCTTTTTGAGATGATCAGCGAAGACTCTTGCTCTGTCCATGTCACTACGAGACCAGTTTCCGGTGGAGTTACTGAGGGGTACGATAGTTTCTGCTGGTGCCTGCAGATTCTTGTGGGCTTTCCACAATGAGTTTTTTGTGCTGGTGGGCGTAAGATTCTCGACGTAACGCAGTTGTGCGTCCGCTTCTTTTTTCTTAAGCGCTTTATTAAGTCTGCGAGAAGCTGCTTTTAGTCTACTCTTTGCGCCAGGTGATCTGTGCTCCTGCCACTCCCTTCGAAGTCGTCGTTTTTCAAGCACAAGGAGTTCGGTATCTCGACTTGTCATGTTGAACTTTTTACTGCATCCGTGGGTATCTTGTGGAGTTGACGCTTTTGCTGCTGCAACTATTTTTTGATTCTAGGCTACCAGCAAACTTGCTCGGTTTCCAATGAGCTAGAGAAGTCGGTATGTGAACAAACGTAATTTTTGTACCTCTCCCAGTTGGTCCTGCTCGATGTGTTGCAGTTGGTACAAAAGATTAAAGAGCACCGGGCAGTGATCAGATGAAAGTTCTGAAAGTGCCTAAGCTGTAATCATTGATTGGGATATCCTTTTGGTGATGGCAAAGTCAATCAAGTATGGAAGCTTTTTAGGATCTGCTGGCCAGTATGTAGGCGTACCCGGAGAAACATAATTAAGCTTGTTTTGCGGTTTAATAATTGCGTTGTATAGCTGATTTTCTTTAGGGGTCGCTATCCGAGATCCCCAGTACATGTGCTTGGCATTCCAATCACCAGCTTCAACAAACCTTTCACCGAGCGAGTCGAAGAGTGTTGTGAATTTGTCCTCTGATATTGTTAAGCGGGGTGGGCAATAGACAGCAGCCAGAGTGAGAGCACCGTTATAGCATTGGAGGCTTATATAGGTAGATTGTAGGCAGTCTTCTTGCCAATTACTAAGAAAGTGGTGTTTGATTCGCGATCGTATTAGTATGCCAGTGCCTCCATGGGCCTTGCCATCCGGGTGATTCGTAAAGTAAAATTTGTATCCTGGTATTTGAAAATTGTACTTTTCAGTAAGGTGAGTCTCTGAGAGTAGCATAACATCAATGTTTCAGTCGGCTAAGAATTGAGTAAGTTCTAGCTTGTGCCGCGAAACGCCATTAGCGTTCCAGGTTGCTATTATTAGGGGAGTCATTATACTGTTTTAGAAGAAACGAGCATTTGAATAAGGATGTTTTGGTTCCTCATAAGCTCTTGCATAGTCTTTCATGCTTTGCTGCATCGAAAGCATAATCGCTTCAACGCCAATTGGCTGCTGTTGCATGTTATCGTGAGTGTTTGTTTGATGAATGGGGGTGTCCGCTGCTGGTGTCTGGATCCCTGATTTTAGTGCACTTGCAAAGGAAATATTTGGCGCTGTTCGGTAGCTGGTAGACAAATGGATGTTAGTTGTACTCGGTTCCATTGCTTTGTGAATTGTTGGTGTGGTACGATCACGAACTGAAGTCACTCGTTTGTTTAGGCGACTCTTAAGTTCCTTGTAAAGTTCCTTAAACAATCCTCGCCAGTTGGGTGTGTGGTTTTCGCCACAGTTGCTGCATAATTTAATTGAGCTGTCGTCCTTGTTCTTAGGACAGTTTGCGGTACTGTGAGCATAGCTGCAAACGACGCAGATAGATTTTAGGGTGCAGTACGCTTTGCCATATTCTTGGCAGTTAGTGCACTGCACAGGCTGCTTGCGCTTGTGTGGCTCTTTGACGGATATACTCCGGTGCAGTATAAATAGGATGTACTTCATTTTTGCTGATTTTTTGACTCGATGGTTCCAGTTCGACTTTGAAGAGTGGCTGCGGCTCTTTCTTCCTGTCAAGAATGTTGATCACCGTTTTTGCCTTAAAGTTGTTCTCCTTTAGTGCCTCGATAATTTCGGATGGGGTCACTGATGATTCAATTCCTTTCATGACAACCTGCAATCCTTTGGCACTTTTTAGCTGGTAGGTATAGTAACTCTTTCCAGCTTCATCCAGGTACTTGGTCACTGATCGATGGCTAGACTCATCCGGAGTCTGCACTTTCGTTTCATGTATGTTTCCCTTGGTAAGAGGTATAACGTGGAACTTGTTTTCTCCGATGATCGTAGCAAGTTTGTTAACCAGTGCACTTGAGGTTTTCTCCCGTATAAATATTGGTGGTGGCTTAATCTTCTTCTGCTCCTGTTCTTTGATTGGATTCGCAGTCATCCAGTAGTGCAAACCTATTTGAAGTTGAGTTGTCAACGTTGGTGCGATTTATTTTCGGCTGATTGCCAGCCTGTTTGTGTTGTGGGCTTAGCTTTCGCTTTATTTGAATGTAGCGATCCAGCCCTGTTTGAAACAGTTTTGTTTTGCTTTGGTTCTTGTCCGCTTTTGTTTTCTAGAGTCGGAGAGAGTGCACTTGCTTTGGTTGTTGTTGATTCAGCAGAAATGTACACAGCTCTCGGTACTGAGCATAGTGTTGATGTTGTTGTTGTTCTTGCTATAGGTGCAGTTGCAGTAGATATCGAAGTTACTGTGCTGGTAGCTACAGAGCTTGACACCGTTTGCAATGAGGAGAGCGCGAGAGAGACGCTCTCAATGCGTTCGGGTTCACATCGTGCAGTCGTAAGCATTGGTGAGCAAGACCGCGATCGTTTGCTTTCTGCAGGTGGATCCGATGACCCGATGGATTGTTTGGCACTCGCGGGCGTCAATCACGACGGTGAAGTATGCATTGTTTCGTTGGAGAGAGAGCCGGCGCTCGTCTTGCTTTTTTTGCCGCTGAGCGCGCAAATCGCGTTGGCTCATTTTGGAACTGTCGATTTGTTTGTTGTCTATTTAAATTAGCTTTTGTTTTAATTTAATGTTTCCACACACAACAAATATTAAAGATTAGCAATTTAACATTGCTAATAGCGTCTTTTCGCTGATATTTGTAATTTATTGTGTTTTATTTACTCACTTCACTTAAATAAATTGATTTTGTACAGAGCTCGATGAAAATACGTCTTACCCCGACGCGAGTCGAACTTATAATCATCTTTCGAACTTAGCGCGGGAATTTCCACCCAAACGAGTTTGACTTTCTTTGAGATTTAAAAACCGTAGCGTCTGTGAGGATGTTACAGTTGGCGATGTCATTTGTGACTGACCGCGCTGATTGATAAGAAAGATACATCGAGGAGTTAGGAACAGAATTGGTATAAATTAAATCAAGTAACTTGCGCAAGTCATTGCTATAAAAATCATCCATATCAATAATTTCTTGGGACAGGTGTATATAGCTAGGCACCATGGATAAGGAATGCGAATGTCAAATGTCCACACAACAGACTCCAAATTAAAATCACCCGCCAGAAATAAGCCATCAGATTCCTCTAAGGTGGCATTAATGTGGGAGATGTTATCCATGTGGGCCTGATTAGGAGCAGCTTGACTTCAAGGGGTATATAAAAAGCCACAATAAAGTTACCCATATGTGCCAAATACAGCCCAACGGATCGAAAATATAGTTTTCGTCGAAGATCGTCTCTATCCTAAAAAAATCCTTGGAAAAGCTTTAGATCGAAAAATTCTGCAGAGCTGAAAGTGTTAAGTCAGCTTTCAATTAATATTATAACTCGTAATCGGAATAAGAGCTGTTTAGAAAGACTGATTCTGTCTTAGTTCTCATTTCAGCTATGTTTTGATTTTCAGTTCTCCTGTGGCCGCCGTTCGATCGGCGACGCGTGAAGACGTGTAATTATCGAGCTCCGCACAAAATCAGTTGTTTTGAGTGAAGTGAACGCCTAATAAAATAAACTAAATAAATAATCCGAAAGCGAAAGAGATGCTCTATGCGATGCAAGATCGCTTAAATATATATAGTGATTTGTTATCGTAAATAATAAAACTATGAGTCAGAACGACACTCGCTCTCAGCGTCAGCGTGAGCAAGACGAACGCCGGATCTCAGTTTAACGCAACAACGCGAACTTCTCCTACGTCTCACCGACAACCAACAAATCAAATCTTCTACCAACAAATCAAGAAAGAGCGCGCTCTTGCTCTCCCGCTCTCTTAGCTCCGACAGAAGCCTCGCTACCTCCAACAACAACAGCTGGAGATATACCGACAGCCCGCTCTATCTCGTCATCGGCTGCACCCGCTCACGCTCTGACTGAGTCAACGAAAGCAAAACCGCAAGCAATAAACGGTTCTGCTGCACTACCAGCAAAACAAAAAGAAAACGTAAACAAAAAAGCTGGGTCGACCTGGCAGACTGGAATGGACCGCTACATTACAATAAAGCGAAAGCTCAGCCCGGAAAATTCAGATTTGGAAAACAAGCCGAAAAATAAACGCGACAACTCTACCTTGATCAACAATGTAGCCCCCGGAAATACCAACAGATTTGCCTTGCTGGCAGATACCGCTGAGGACGTGCCGCTGGGATCCGTTGATATTGAACCGAAGAAAACAAAGCCTCCGCCAATGTACATCCGCGAGAAGAGCACAAGCGGTTTTGTAAATGCTTTGATTGGCCTTATTGGAAAAGATAGCTTTCATATAATTCATATAATTCCCCTCGTAAGAGGTACTATCAATGAAATCAAACTTCAAACGAAAACGGAGGACAACTACAGAAAAGTCACAAACTATCTTACCGAACAAAAAATAGGCTTCTACACCTACCAGCTTAAAAGCAGCAAGGGCCTGCAAGTAGTACTGAAGGGCATTGAGTCAGATGTTACGCCCGAAGAGATAACTGAGACGCTAAAGGAAAAGGGATTTTACGCCAAAAGCGTGTTCAATATCAAAAACAGAAACAGGCAGCCCCAACCACTCTTCAAGATTGAGCTTGAACGAGAAAACAAGCCTCCTAGAAAAAACGAGGTTCACCCAATTTACAAACGCCAGCTCCTTCTGCACCGTAGGATCACAGTAGAAGAGCCGCACAAACGTAACGCTCCTGTACAATGTACAAACTGCCAAGAGTATAGCCACACGAGGTCGTATTGTACACTTCGCCCGGTGTGCGTAGTCTGTGGAGATCTCCACGACTCCAAACACAGTCAAACTAACAAAGAAAATGGATGCGAGAAAAAATGCAATAACTGTGGGGGCAATCACACAGCAAACTACAGAGGCTGTCCAATCTACAAAGAGCTGAAAATCCGTCTTCACAAAAGAATGAACACGGCGCGGACACACCAAGGAACAGCTACGCTGACACCATCAGAAACAAATCCTGAAGTACTTTTCTCGAAAGCAGCAAGTTTCGCTCCCTGGCCTACATCCAACACTAACAAGATAACATTTGCAAACGTTTTAAAATCCGGTATGACGCTTCCTACCCAAAATTCTCGAACCCCACATGAAGTGCACACAAAATTAGACATAAAGCAAAACCATAACCAAGCTGCGCAGCAGGAAACAAAAACTGAAGCTATGATGCAAGCCCTACAAGAGAGCATGATGGAATTTATGACATTTATGAAGACCACCTTTCAAGACATGATGCGTAATCAAAACCTTTTGATACAAATGATTGTAGCCCAACAATCAAATAAATAATGGCTACCTTACGCATAGCTACGTGGAACGCCAATGGCGTTTCACAGCACAAACTTGAGCTAGCTCAATTCCTACATGAGAAGCACATCGACGTCATGCTTCTTTCGGAAACTCATCTCACAAGCAAATACAATTTTCAAATAAGAGACTACCATTTCTATGGTAAAAAATCATCCCGACGGAAAAGCACACGGTGGCACCGCCATACTCATAAGGAACCGTATGAAGCACCACAATTTGCGGAAAATCATCTTCAGGCCACATCTATCAACATTCAGCTGGAGGACAACACTCTCCTCACACTAGCGGCCGTATACTGCCCCCCCACTGTTTCACAGTATTAGAAGCTCCATTCCTGGATTTCTTCCAAGCACTAGGGCCACACTTCATTGCAGCAGGCGACTACAACGCTAAGCATACACACTGGGGATCGCGACTTGTGAACCCAAAAGGAAAACAGCTTTATAAGACCATAATAAAAGCCACTAATAAGCTTGACCATGTTTCCCCCGGGAGTCCTACATACTGGCCATCAGACCTCAATAAGCTGGCTGACCTGATCGACTTCGCAGTTACGAAAAATATTTCCCGCAGTTTGGTTAAAGCTGAATGTCTGCCGGATCTGTCATCTGATCACTCGCCTGTACTAATTCACCTCCGCCGGTACGCAGAAAACGTGAAGCCACCATACAGATTGACTTCTCACAAAACAAACTGGCTCAGGTATAAAAAATATATAAGTTCACACATTGAGCTAAGCCCAAAACTCAATACTGAATCTAATATAGAGAGCTGCACATGTGCATTGCAATCCATCCTTACTGCGAGCCCACTCAACTCTTCGCCCACCGACTGAAACCGTTTTGCCGATAAGGAATTCCGCAGGCGGCTGGGACCGTAGTGATGCAGACAGAGCCACCACATTTGCCGCTCACCTACAATATGTGTTCACGCCAAACCAGGCTAGTGGCACATTCGCGCTACCGTCCTCACCCGTAAACTGCCACCAGCAAAACACTCCAATTGTGTTTCGTCCTAAAGAAGTAACTAAAATTATCAAAGACAATCTCAGCCCGAAAAAATCCGCCGGCTGCGACCTTATAACACCGGAAATGATCATCCAGCTGCCACACTCTGCAGTTCGCTACATAACCAAGCTCTTTAAAGCCATCACCAAACTTGGTTACTTTCCACAACGATGAAAGAGGTCGATTATCATAATGATTCCAAAGCCTGGTAAGAACCACACAGTCCCTTCATCTTACAGACCAATAAGTCTACTCTCATGCATTTCGAAACTATTCGAAAAATGCCTGCTGATCCGACTTAATCTACATCTGAGATACCACAACATAATCCCAGCCCATCAATTTGGATTCCGCGAAAGCCACGGAACCATTGAACAGGTGAATCGTATTACAACGGAAATAAGAACTGTATTTGAACATCGCGAATACTGTACAGCAGTATTTTTAGACGTATCCCAAGCATTCGACAGAGTCTGACTCGACGGCTTAATGTTTAAAATTAAAACAGCCCTACCCGAAAGCACACACAAACTTCTAAAGTCTTACCTCTATGACAGAAAGTTTGCAGTGCGGTGCAACACTGCCACTTCCACTGATCATACAATTGAGGCTGGAGTCCCCCAAGGCATCGTTCTTGGGCCAACCTTATACCTCATCTATACAGCCGACATCCCTACAAATAGTCGCTTAACGGTATCCACATTTGCTGACGATACAGCTATCTTTAGCCGTTCAAGGTCCCCTATCCAAGCTACAGCACAGCTGGCAATGCACCTCATCGACGTTGAGAAGTGGCTAAACGAGCAAAAATGCAAGCACGTGACGTTGAACAACATACCACTCCCGAAAGCAGATGAGGTAGTGTACCTAGGAGTACACCTTGACCGAAGACTCACAAGGCGCAGGCACATTGAAGCCAAAAAAACCCAACTAAAACTCAAAGCCAACAACTTACACCGGCTTATCAACTCTGGTTCTTCGCTCAGCCTAGATCACAAGGTCTTACTCTACAATTCTATATTGAAACCTATCTGGACCTATGGCTCACAGTTATGGGGCAATGCCAGCAATAGCAATATTGACATCATACAGCGAGCACAATCAAATATTCTGAGAACCATCACTGGGGCACCGTGGTACGAGTGAAAACATCCAAAGAGACTTAAATATCCCATCAGTTACCAATGCAATCACGGAACTTAAGGAAAAATACCATAGCAAGCTTCACACGCACCCCAACCACCTAGCGAGATGTCTGATCCAGCTCAGCAGCCGTTCCCGTCTCCGGCGAAAGGACCTACCAACACAGCGAATAAATCATTTATTTATTCAATAAATAAAAGCAAAGTAATAATAAAAAAAAAAAAAAAGTTCTCCTGTGAGCTGCATTGGGTGGTGTTGATGTAATAGTTTCCAGTTCGTGGTAGAAAATCTTAGAGCATTCAGGGGCGGGAATACCATTAGTATGTGAGGTATGTCTAAAGTTGTATTGAGAACACTACGCAGATTGTCCGTGAAAAATAGTATGGGGTGCTTAAAACCATTGTTTATTAGATATTAGTATTAAATGTTGATGAAACTTCACCTGCAAAGCTGCATGAATTCAAAAAACGACGATGTTGTTTTTGTAGGAAGTTTGAAGAAGCATGCACCGAGAACAAAACTGTTTTTTCCCTTTTAGTGTGGGGTTTTATTACTAATACGTTTAACTTTATTAGTATTTAAAGAGCACTTAATTAAGAGAACCATCGCCTTTATCGTCGCCTTATCGCTCTTGCAGGCACACAGACGGAACGCACAACTTTCTTCTTCAACTAGCAAACAACAAATCACCTGCCGTCTTGCAGAACTTCGCTCCCTTAGCGTTGCTCGTTGTCTTAGCGAATCTGCCACCTCGCTAATTTGCCACATTCTTTATCTGTGTCGTTGCTCTTCTCGATCTCGTTGTCGTCATTGTCGTTGTCTAGGGATCAGCTGTTTCATAGTAGTGGGGTTTGGGTAAACAGCCAACAACCAATCCCACATTCTGCCATTCTGCTCCTTCGTCATCGCTGTCATCGGTACCAATCAGCAGAATTCTTCGGTACATCGATGTTGCCTACTTTTTGGACATCATAGGTGTTGTTGTACAACTTTATAAGGCCCCAATAATTTAGGTTTTAGCTTTAGGCCACTATTAAACTGGGTACGTTTAATAGCTTTTAGGTCGCTAAAATCATATCGTTACGCTTACTTGCGTCAACGATTGTAAATGTTCTTGTTCTCGTTCTGCAGCTTCAGTATCTGAGTCTTCGCCTTCATTCGTAACTTACTGCGTTCTTCGTTGAAAACTGCTACGGCCTTTTTGTCAACTCTTGTATCTATAGATCATCTTTCGTTCGCATCTTGACACCAACCAGTAGCTCAAATTGCATTCTGGAAAATGTTGAGTTGATCGCTTGCTGAAGTCTGTTTAAATTGCGATACCATTTTGTGTGGTCATCGACACTAAACTTAGAGAGCACTGAAATTATAATAGAATTTAGTCGTTTAACCTGTCCGTTAACCCTTGATAAGCCAGAAGTCGTTTTCACTATCTTTATTCCCTCGTCGTCGCAATATTTCACATTCCTGTCATGTAAATACCGAACCTCTATTAGAAATGATGAATGCTTGGTTGCTGAGCTTCTCAATCCCCTCGTTTTCTGTGGTTGACATCGTATAGGAATTGATTAAAGCAAAATGTATTTGTAGTCCTTATGCGTTGACTCTAGCAGACCCAAAAAGTCAATATGGTATGCAAACAATGAGACGTCGTCTTTCTGGATCGGGTGTAGTAGCCCTTCTTGCTTGCCTCGTTTGCGATCCTTTAAAATGCATGGATTACAGACCTCGATATACTTTTTAATCTTTTCTTCAGCATTTCGATTAAATTTTTTTTGTCAAATTAACTCCTTTATCTTCTTATAATCACTGCCAATGATTCGCTTTTGCATTTCATTGGGCACTACTACTAGCTCGCTACTAGTTTGAACAGCATACCTGTTTTTAAAAAGTAGTCATCGTATGCCTTTATTTCATTGCCGTAAACGTCTTTGATGGCTCTATTCTTTTCTTCTCAGTTAAAGTTCTAGCTATCCCTGCGTAGTTTGGTATAAACTTTCTGAAATAGCCCGTCAGGCCCCAAAAACTTTATATTTCTTTTATAGTTTAGGGCACCTTGAACTTGGATACTGCTTCGATTTTTTCAGGTGAGTGGTAAATTTTGGCTATTTATTGAAACACGGCCTAGGAATGGAAGGCACCTCTTCAGAAAATTGAATTTTTTTAAAGTTGAGCTGTAGACCATATTTTTTGCACGTCGCCATAACTTTCTTCAAGTGTTGTACAGCTTATGGTTCGGTCTAGCTGGAATAATTATATTATCTACATAAGGCAATGCAATGCCTCTGCGTGACAGGTCTCGAAATATCACATTGACGTGGCGAATTTTTAAATCCAAGATATACAACGACGACTATTTTCTGCTCGATTCAGAAACTGGTACATGGAAAATTTCGTTTTTTAAATAAATTGTTCAGAATAATTTTGACTCTTGCAGTCGGTCCAACTGATCCTCAATAAGCGGTAATGGGAAATGGACTTTTACAATTACTTTGTCTAAAGTCTGCATGCTGAATCTCAACTTTCTAGCTTTTATAGTTCCTGAGATTTCCACGTTCATATGGATGGACAGACAGAAAGACGGCTATTGATCCTGGTCAAGAATATATATATGTACTTTATACAAAATTGCAGCTTTCCAGTTTCGGCTTCATCAGGATCAATAGCCGAGTCGATCTGGCCATGTCCGTCTGTCCGTCCGTCCGTATGAACGTCGACATCTCATCTATAAAAGCTAGAAAGTTGAGACTCAGCATGCAGATTCCAGTGACAAAGACGCATCGCAAGTTTGTCGATTCATGTAGCCACGCCCACTCTAACGCCCACAAACCGCCTAAAACTACCACGCCCACACTTTTGAAAAATAATTTTTTTTTTTTTAATTTTTTTATAGTATTGTAAATTTTTATCGATCTTCAGAAAAACTTTTTGCCACGCCCGCCTTAACGCCCACAAACCGATCAAAACTGCAACACCCACACTTTTAAAAAATATTTCGATATTTTGTCACATTTTTGTTAGTCTGGTAAATTTCTCACGATTTGCCAAAAATCTCTTTCTCACGCCCATTTTAACGCCCACAAACCGCAAAAAATGGTCAGTGCTGAAATTTCTCTTCGCATTTCCATTAGCTGAGTAATGGGTATCAAATAGTCGAGGAACTCGACTATAGCGACTTTCTGCCTTTCACTTTATTAGGGCAATTATTCTCCACATTTCTTTTTCACTAGAGCTGTTGCATTTCACTTCTTTTCCGCGTCTTTGGTTACGTTCTGTTTTTTTCTGTCTTTTCCTTTCACACTGTTCTCTTTGCGCCTTGACTTGTCTTTCTCACTCTGATTTTCATTTGCAATCATTGTTTCAAAACACTTTAGTTTTTTTTAAATTGACATTATTCAATTTCGCACCATATAATATTTTTTTGTTTACACTTTTTTCGTCAATTTCGTCAATTAATAACTGTATGGAAGCGTCCTCTACAATTTTACGTCGAGAAGCAAGGTCTTTCATTCTATAATAGTACTGAATACACTCGACTTAAATTCGGCTAGCAATGCTAAAATGGGAGAATTTCACGAGTTTAAAGCTCTCTCGCTCAAAAAAAAACAGTTTTGGAATTCTCTTAAGAGACTTGTTTTCAAATAGAATCTCTGGAAGACATTCCAATACATGAGCTTCGCCTGTTCCTTGTATTTCTATGCATAATTCGACATAGTGTTAGTGCCATTATAACTTCGTATGCTCTGTTCAACGGTGCAAAGCCCAATCGCAGAGTGTGGCGCCGACATTTTGTCGTTTTCCGAAAAAACGTTGCGCCTGGTGTTCATATCGTCGGCTCCTTGTAACATAACGTTTTCTACGTCACCGTCTGTTTCATCGTATGCATCGCCCTCGCTGACTTTGTTTGCCGCCAATAAACTGTTCATCTCTTCAAGTTTCGAAATATGTGTATGTGCTAATCTTTGTTTCTGTACCCTATGCCTAGCACATTACATATTGACCTCGTTGCCCATTGTCTTTGCGAATTTGTCACCTCGCTAATTCGCCACCTTCTTCATCTGTAGTCGTTGCCCTTCTCGATCTCGTTGTCGTCAATATCGTTGTCTAGGGATTTTTCATACTAGTGGGGTTTGGGTAAACAGCCAAAAACCAATCCCACATTAATTAAATCTGATTCGGGAATTAGATAAGAGCTGGGCGGCTAAGCTTCCGATCGTTGAAATTGTAGTTGGAAATGGAGCGGTAGTCCGAAAAGATGAGAACTTTGATACAAAAGAAGGCCGAAGGTTACGTGTTTTGGTGCCGCCTTGCAGGGAATAGAGGGACATAATGGATCTCCTTCAGGAAAATGAAAAACCGTCTAGTCAAATAGCTGTTTCTCCTTATGGATGAATCTACTCACTCTAACCTATTGAAGGCAAAACTAATTATTAAAGACAGTTTGATAATCCTGCTCAGGAACTCTAAAATTAATGTTGATAGACTTCAAAGTATTTACGTCCACGCCCTTTTTAGTTAAAGGATTTCAAATAATTAATTGTTCACAAGAAGGCGCCAACGCAATAAATGCCGCCTATGAACCACATTGTGACTCGGCTCATGATCCAACATGATCCATTTCAAATGCTGCGCGAAATTTGACTATTCTAACGACGTAGCTGTCAGAAATAGTCGAAGAGTGTGCCAAGTCGTACTGAAGTCGCACCACGTGGCTTGCTGTACGATCACAGGCGCAAAAACGTGAATTCCACACTTGTTTTCGGCCAATTATAAAATACAAACAATTGTTGCGGTAGGTCCAGCTGACTAAACAGCTGATAGTGCTGCCAACCGATCGCACAAACCGAGTGGCGTTGCCACACCAACTGTGATGCCAGACTTTGTCCGTTTGGCGCAAATCGTAAAAATTCAAAATAAATCTCGTGCGAAAAGACTCAAACTAATCAAAACAAACAAAAAAAAAACAGCCGAAGTGATGCTCTCGTACAACTTTCCTTCTTTTTTTTATAAATTTTTTCCAAACAAAAGAAAACCGTTTATATCAATAATAACAACACGAAACAACGCGTACTTAGTCGTACGGTCAAGTCGTACGGCCCACCCAATCAAAAACCACGACTTACCAACAACAAGCGAGAGAGCGCGGTCTTGCTCGCCATCAATCTTTAAATTGACAGTTGAAATGCCCGAGCAAGAGCAAGCTAAATATCTTTGCTTATCGTAATCAAAATAATGAACCTTATTGGGAAAGACAGTTTCCACATAATTCCCCTGACCAAGGGCAACATTCATGAAACAAAAGTGAAAGTCAAAACGGAAATACACTTCAGAGCGCATACCAAATACTTCAAGGATTCCAAGAAAAAATTTTATACGTACCAGCGAAAAAGCAGCAAGGGACTACAAATAGTTATTAAAGGCCTTGAGCCTGAAATAAATCCTGAGAAAATATCAGGAGCCCTAATAAAACAAGGTTTTAAGCCAAAATCAGTTATCACCCCATTTATAAGCTGCAATATCTCTTAAACCTATAGATCTATAGAATCTCTGTTGAAGAGCCGCATAAGCGCAAAGCACCCGTACAGTGTGCAAATTGCCAAGAATAATTGTCATACAACCCTTTGCACTGTATGTGTAGCTTGTGGTGCCCATCCAACAAAGCTGTCCCCGGAATAAAAAAGTGTAGTAACTGCGGAGGTAACCACACTGCAAACTACAAAGGTTGTCCCGTGTATAACGATCTAAAAAAGCACGCCGAGCACAATTATACCCTCAAAACATACACCTGATGTCCACTTAAACAGTCTGACCAACAGGAACCTACCATTTGCAAGTGCGCTTAAATCGGGTCTTGCATCTACAAATCCTACTCCATTCCCACTCGCTGAAGAAAACAAGGTAATTGCTGATCAGCCAACAAAACAGCCACAAGGCAATATTGAAACAATGATCTTTAACTTGAAACAAAGCATGACCGAATTCATGACATTTATGAGAACAACCATGGAAAATCTTATGCGTAATCAGGTATCATTGATACAGATTCTGGTATCGCAGCAGTCAAAATAATCAATGGCTCCCTTACGTATAACCCTATGGAATGCCAACGACGTTTCGCGACACATGATTGATATGGCTTAATTTCTCCAAGACAAACATATCGATGTAATGCTCCTTTATGAAACACATCTTACAAACAAGTACAAGTTTCAAATAAATGGTTGTATATTCTACGGCACAAACCACCCTGATGGTAAAGCACATGGAGGCACTGGAGTCCTGATTAGAAACCGCATAAAACATACTTTCCGCAACGACTTTGCAACAAACTACTTACAGGCAACATCGCTTCATAGCTGCTGGTGACTACAAGGCTAAGCATACGCACTGGGGATCTCGTCTTGTAACTCCTAAGGGAAAACAATTGTACAATACAATTATTAAAGTAAGCAACAAGCTTAGTTGCACCTCTCCGGGCACACCTACATATTGGCCAACGGAACCCAGACAGATACCAGACTTGATTGACTTTGCTGTTACAAGAAACATCTCATATAATCATATAAACTCCGAATACCTCCCAATCTTCTGATCACTCGTCGGTTCTCCTTAATTATCTTCAATAACGCTGACATAGAAAGCACTACTAAACTTTTGGAGTCTGTCCTTGTTGCCATCTGTTGATCGCCATTTGCAAAACGAAGGCTCAAAAACGAAAATCGTAGGTTAAGAAAGGAGCTAATCAACGAGCAAAAATGCGCACAACGCCGCTACATTGAGCAATTATCACCTTTTAGCACAAAGTACCCATTATGGAGAGCACACCCATCTCTAAGCCCCCCGGTAGGATCTGTTGTGCCAATAAGAAATTCTGCAAGTGAATGGGTCCGCAGCGATATACATAGAGCTTCTACTTTCGCGGAGCACCTTCAAAACGTGTTTCAACCAAACCCAGCTATACTATCCGTTTCAAATAGACTGTCCAATAGGGACCTATACTATAATATACCAGGCACTAAGTGCTCCACAGAAGAACAGTCGAACATTCTTCTGCCTTCAGCACAGCATGACTTTATTGACGGCTTGCTCTACATATCGTTGTCGCAAGTTAATTATATTCGAAATTCTCTTGGTCGTTGATTGGATTTATGTTTTGTTACAAGTCCTGAAAGTGTGTTTCTGACTAGAGTAGCACCTCTTAGTCAACCAGGAGATCCATACCATCCAACTTTGGAGGTGACAATCGACACAGGTACCGTAATAAAAGAGAGGCTAGATAAGTCAACCAAACGAATTCATTATTTTTTCGTAGGGCAAACTTTCGGAGGCTTAATCTTTTTATATATGGCTTTAATTGGTCCGATCTGTATTCTTGCAAAATAATGGCCGATGCCATAAATATTTTTTATAATGCAAATTAATCATTTTTTAACTCTTGTGTTCCGATGTACTATCCGTCTATCTCTAACAAACCTCCTTGGTTTAATCAAGAGTAGACACATCTAAGAAATGTTAAGTCCAGACTTTATACAAAATTTAAAAATACCGGTTCTCAATCTATATTTTCTAAATATGTAAGTGCTCGATTAAATTTTACCGTGCTTAATGCTCAGTTATAAGAATTATTTAAGCCGTTGTAAGTTCCAGTTCGCACAGCTACCCTTCCTCGCTATTTTTTGAAAATACTACGGTAACATCGGATCAGGCCATAGCCGATCTATTTGCCAAGTTTTTTCAAACCACATATTCCACGTTACCTCATTCCGAACGGCCTTACTCTTACGCGGTATCAAAGTCAAACTTAATATTCTGTCCCACTTTAAACGAAAGCTCACTGTTTTATGATCTTCAGCGAGTTAAGCCTGTCTATTCGCCAGGTCCCGACGGAATTCCTGGCTGTGTGCTTAGATTCTGTGCGGAAGCCTTGTGCAAGCCTCTACTAAAACTGTTTAACTTATCTCTGGAATCTACACAGTTCCCCCAAATATGGAAGGAGTCCTTTGTGATCCCTCTCCATAAAAAAGGTAGCAAATACAGAGGAATCTCCAAATTGTCTGCTATCCCTAAGCTTTTTGAAAACGTTATCACTCCTCATTTGCAGCACCTTTGTAGGTCAATTATTTCACCATGTCAGCATGGGTTCATGAAACGCAGATCAACAACTACTAACCTTCTGGAGCTAACCTCCTTCGTAGTACAGGGTTTCAAAAATAATCTTCAAACAGATGTCATTTATACGGATTTCCGTAAAGCATTCGACTCTGTTAATCATTCACTTTTAATAAAAAAAACTTGATTTATTAGGTTTCCCTGTCGATCTCCTAAATTGGATTCTAAGTTATCTGAATGGCAGGACGCAACGGGTCCTCTTTAAAAATTCTCTTTCTTGTATTCTCCGAGTCACATCCGGCGTCCCACAAGGGAGCCACCTAGGTCCGCTCCTTTTTACCTTATTTATAAACGACCTTCCCTTAATAATAAATCATTCGCGTGTACTAATGTACGCTGATGATGTAAAATTATGCTTGCAATATATGGACATTTCTCGCCATTTGGACTTACAATCCGATCTAGATTGCTTTCAAACCTGATGCCGTGATAACGTATTAAACTTAAATGGCTCTAAGTGTAAAGTTATGACCTTTTATCGTGCCAACTCAAAACACGCAACTTACACTTTAAGTGGGTGCTCTTTGGACAGAATAACACATGTTGATGATCTTGGTGTTCTTCTGGACCCTAAACTTAAATTTTCAGACCATATTTCGTCAATTGTCAATCAGGCCAGGCGTGTGGTTGGTTTTATAAAACGGTGGTCAATGGAATTTGATGATCCTTAGAAAAAACCAAAACCTTATTTAAATCTCTAGTCGGTCCGATCCTCGAGTATGGGTCACCTGTTTGGAGTCCACAATATGAAGTTTACTCGGACGGAATTGAATCGGATCAAAAGAACTTCTTACTTTTTGCCTTACGGCGCCTTAATTGGGATGCAATCCTTAGATTACCTCCTTATTCAAGTAGACTAATATTAATTAACTTACCCTCCTTAGCTAACCGTAGAACAAAGCTTGGAACATTCCTTATTTTTAACCTTATTCGTGGTGAAGTTGATATTCCCGACTTGGTTAGTCGGCTAAACTTCACTGTTCCAAGCAGATTCACTGAAATTACGTACCCCTAATTTTAAATCAATGTAGATCTAATTATGTTGCATGATCCCTACAGAGTATTATGTTCTGACTATAATAGATTCTATTCTATTATCTCCAATTCTGACTCTCTGCCGTTCTTAAAGCTAGATCGCTTTAACGTATTTAACAAATTCTTAGATCTTACTAGTATATAAAATATATTTCCTCGTTCTTTACTGTCTTCTATATCGCGTCTATCTTTCCTCGATTGGAGCCGTTCGAGCGCCCCTCTGTCGGTTGGGAGGGAGGTGTATCCGTGATAGTCGCGCGAAAAAAAAAAACAATAAGAGCACCGGAAGCAATATAATAACACTTAAGACGATCATCAAACTTCTATTTTTCGCCGTCCAAACTATTTGCCAACTCTTCTATGCAATAAATAGAATTGGTCATTTCCCTTCGTTATGGAAAAAGTCGATCATCATTATGATACCAAAACCGGGAAAGCATCATTCAGTCCCATCATCATACAGATCTATAAGTTTACTACCATAAGGTCTTCGTAAAATGTCTGCTGATCTGAAGAGAGAGAAGGTCTCTGATCTGAAGAGAGAGTACTGCACTGCCGACGGGGCCCAAGCATTTGACAGAGTCTGGTTAGATGGCCTAATGCATAAAATTAAGTCAACACTCCCTGAATGCAATCATAAGCTTTTAAAGTCGTACCTGCACAATAGAGTGTTCTCAGTTAGATGCGGCACTGTTACGTCTGAAGACCACATCATAGAAGCTGGAGTTTCTCAAGGCAGCGTACTTGGCCCAACACTATATCTACTATATAGAGCCGATATACCAACATCGAGGCAGCTAAAAATATCTACATTTGTCTATGACACTGCAATCCTGAGCCGCTCTAAATGTCCACGGCAAGCTACTGCACAACTCTACCTGGCACATATTGAGAAATGGCTTTCTGACTGGCGAAATGTAAACACGTAACTTTTACCCTCAACAGACAAGATTGCCCTTCGCTCATACTAAATAGCACTGTTATTCAAAAATCAAATGAAGTTACATATCTAGGTATTCATCTTGAAAAAAAAAGTCAATGAACAGAAATGTAAACACGTAACTTTTACCCTCAACAGACAAGATTGCCCTTCGCTCATACTAAATAGCACTGTTATTCAAAAATCAAATGAAGTTACATATCTAGGTATTCATCTTGAATCGACTCACTTGGCGTAGACACATCGATGCAAAAATAACACACCTCAAACTAAAAGCCAATAATCTACATTGGCTTCTTAGTATACGCTCTCCCCTAAGACTAGAATATAAGGTCTTACACTACAACTCCGTCCTAAAACCGACCTGGACCTATGGCTCCCGGCTATGGGGGAACGCGAATCATCCAACGAAAATCTGGAGAACCATCACCGTCGCAACGTGGTACGTTCAAAGTGATAACTTACAGAGGGCTTTATTCATACTTCAGGTCAGAGATGAAATAGCCTAACAAATGGAAAAATGTCGCAACAAACTACGTGCCCATCCGAACAGGCTTGCGAGAGACTTAACACGGCTATCTAGCCGAACCTGACTTCGTCGTAATGATATGCCAACCCAACGTTAATTATTATGGCCATACAAACTCATATCAGTTGCAATAGTAACTGTTAGTTAAGTAGTTAGTTAAATACTTATTGTAAGTCTCATAATAAGAGGCTTCAATAAACAAAGCAAAGCTAAACAATTGTAACACTTCAAAAAAAGCATTTTGAATTAATCATACTACCTTAAGTGTCTGCAAACATGAAGTACGCCTATAATTAAGGGCTTAGCATGGTCATTGGAACATTATCGGGACATCGGCTTTAACTTTAACGAAAGGACCTTCTAAAACACTATCGGGACATCCTAAATTAAGTTCCACTGCAGTGATTAGACAAACACAGATTTAAAATTCACTCGATCAGAGCTTATGTAAAAGCAAGATGTTACAAAAACGGAGATGTTATATAAGCTAGCAGTGGATAAAATTATCGGAAAATGTGTCATTGCATTAGAAAGACATAATAGGAGTAAACATTTTATGTTTTATACTTAAACTACACATGTATTTATACTGCTTTCCACATTTTGACTGTTTTATTGTGAAATAGTATCTAAAGAATTCTCCTTAACAGTACAGAAGGCTGATCCTAAACACTTTTGGAGCTGTCACATACACTATTCGGATGTAAAGTATTGAACCTTTCACCGAGGATCTCCACAATTACACAACAATCCTGTCTGAACACATGTCTCTGGAGTCTGTATGCTTAATCTCAAACTTTCTAGCTTTTGTAGTTCCTGAGATCTCGACGTTCATACGGACGGACAGACGGACGGACAGACGGACGGACAGATGGACGAACAGACGGACGAATGGACAGACGGACATGGCAGGATCGACTCGGCTATTGATCCTGATCAATATATACACTTAATATGGTCGGAAACGCTTCCTTCTGCCTGTTACATACTTTTCAACGAATCTACTACACCCTTTTACTATACGACTAACGGGTATAAAAATTGATATACCTCCTTAATCGAAGTTACTATTCGCATCAGGTACAAAAGATTAAACAAATAAAAGGATAGATATATGTCTTACCTGTGGAAATTCTTCGTACTTTTTACCCACACATGTTTTTTTTACGGCATCTTTAAACTCTTGATTGGATATTTTGCCATCCTAGAAAAATATTTAAAATAAAAATGAAGTCTTCTTTTTTATATGAAACATTTTTAGCACCTGTTTAAACAAATACTTCCTTAAATAACAAAAACTAAACTTCGTTTGCATTAAGTCCGTTGTCTTACTTTTTTTGATAAAGATACTTAAATAATTTCCAAAATTTTACATGAACGCCACTTTCTTTCATAATACTATACATATATACTACCTCCATACCATAATAATGCAAAAGCAAGAGGGAGCGCTTAAGTCCAGTTTCTCAACTACTAGATAGATAGAGAAATTTTAACATTTTTTTTAGCATATCCAAAAAAATTGTAAAACCAATTAATAAAATGAAAAGAAAATATCAAACAACGATTTGCGGGAACTGAGTCCAAAGAGTGTAAGAGTGGTCGTGACAAAATGTGTTTGGGATACCCATGGAAATTGGCCAGACAAATAAGAATAAAAATCAAATCAAATGGCAAACTTCCGTCTATATCTCTGAAGTCTGCATGCTGAATATAAACAGACAGACGGACAGGATGACATGGCAAGATCGAATTGGCTAATCTAATTGGCAAATCTAGCAACGAGTAAAAAAAAAGAGAACTCTACCCGTTCGGAGTGCGAGGTAGATTTAGATGTATAAGGGAAAAAAGAAAACATTTGAAGATTTGAAACATTTTTAAATTGCTTACTAGCGCAGCCTGATGGGGGTTAAATTTATTGTAATTGGGAAATACACAATATTTTCCAATATTTTTAGGTGTTTTCGAGCGTTTCGTTCTTTCCGGTATACATATTTTGGTGGCATGCCGCGACCCTCTTGACTGGCCTGGAGTGGCTTGAACTTCACGTCAGGTTACGCACTCGCAATATATACCTGTTATAAACTTTTCGACAATTCAAGTATAAAACAAGAGAGAACGCTATAGTCGAGTTCCCCGACTATCTGATACCCGTTACTCAGCTAGTGGAAGGGAAAAGGAGAGTCCTAAACACAGTTTTTGGCGGTTTGTAGGCGTTATAGTGGGCGTGGTAGAACGTTTCTTGGCAAATCGAAAGAAATTCACAAGACCAATATAAAAATGAAAAAATATCAAAACATTTTTCAAAAGTGTGGGCGTATCAGCTTTGGGCGGTTTGAGGGCGTTAGAGTGGGCGTGGCAAAAAGTTTTTTTGCAAATCGATAGAAAATTACAAGACTAATACAAAAATGAAAAAATTTCAAAACATTTTTCAAAAGTGTGGGCGTGGCAGTTTTGGGCGGTTTGTGGGCGTTAGAGTGGGCGTGGCAACATGAATCGATAAACTTGCGCTGCTTCTATGTCCCTGGAGTTTGTATGCTTAATCTCAACTTTCTAGCTATAGTAGTTCCTGAGATCTCGACGTTCATACGGACGGATAGACGGACAAACGGACAGACGGACATGGCCAGATCGACTCGGCTATTGATCCTGATCAAGAATATATATACTTTATATGGTCGGAAACGCTTCCTTCTGCCTGTTACATACTTTTCAACGAATCTAGTATACCCTTTTAATCTACGAGTAACGGGTATAACAAGAGAGAACGCTATAGTCGAGTTCCTCGACTATCTGATACCCATTACTCAGCTAGTGGATGTGCGAAGACAAATTTCAACACTGACCGTATTTGGCGGTTTGTGGGTGTTAGAAAGAGCGTGCCAAAAAGTGTTTTGGCAAATCGAGACAAATTTACAAGACTAACAAAAAATGGAAAAAATATCAAAACATTTTTCAAAAGTGTGGGCCTGGCAGTTGTAGCCGGTTTGTGGGCTTTGGAGTGGGCGGGTCCAACATTTTTTTAGCATATCAATAAAAAAAATTCTAGCCTAATCATAAAGTAAACAGATTTTTAAAAGTCTTGGTGTAGCAGTCTTTTGTGGCTCAATGTTCTAGCTTTTATAGTTCCTGAGATCTCAACGTTCATGCGGACGGATAGACCGACATGGCCAGACAGACTCGGCTATAGATCCTGATCAATAATGTATATCTGTACATTGGTCGCTTTCTTCTGTTCTGTAGTATACCCTTTTACTGTACGAGTATAGGGTAAAAAACGGTTTAAAAATTGTATTTGACTGGCCCAGTGTTTCTTCTTTGATGTTTAATATAAATAAGCTTACGATAACCGGTGAAGGGTGCAAACTAAAATTCGTAATTTTAACATCGGTTACAAAGCCATAAATTTAAAAATACCTTATCATCGTCAGCAATAGCAGAGATTTCTTCCCATAAATTTGTCATTAGCTTTTTATAATCATCCAATCGAGCAGTGCTGCAATCACCTTTTCCTTCAACGACACATGCTCTTACTGCCATACAAAGAAAATCGTTTTGGTCCAGAAATCCATTGTTGTCAATATCTAAAAAAAATTATAATTTAATAACCATGTTTTTTATAATATATACTAAAAACAAGAGAGAACGCTATATTAGAGTTCCCCGACTATCTGATACCCGTTACTCAGCTAGTGGAAGTGCGAAGGAAAGCCTTCAACACTGACAGTTTATTGCGGTTTGTGGGCGTTAGAGTGGGCGTGGCAAAAAGTTTTTGGCAAATCAATAGAAATTTACAAGACTAATACAAAAATAAAAAAATTTCAAACCATTTTTCAAAAGTGTGGGCGTGGCAGACTTGGGCGGTTTGTGGGCGTTTGAGTGGGCGTGGCAAAAAGTTTTTTGGCAAATCGATAGAAATTTAAAAGACTAACACAAAAATGAAAAAATATCAAAACAGTGGGCGTGGCAACATAAATCGACAAACTTGCGCTGCGTCTATGCCCCTGGAGTCTGTATGCCTAATCTCAACTTTCTAGCTTTTGTAGTTCCTGAGATCTCAGCGTTCATACGGACGGACAGACAGACGGATTGACGGACAGACGGACGGACAGATTGACATGGCCAGATCGACTCGGCAATGTTAAAATCTGTTAAAAATGTAACAAAAAATGAGATTTGTAGCTACAGTAGCAGAGTAGCTACATTTCCGGGCTAAGAATGTCCTGTGTAATTAACTAACCCACACCCTGGCACTTGAATAAAGGCTACATAGGGGCTTATGGCTAGTATGGACGACTTAAAAAAGACTGTCAAAGTTACTTGTCCAATTACAGACGTGTAGAAAACGAATAATCCTCTCAAAAAGCGGATTCAGCAATGTTTAAATATTAAAACGTTATTTACTTCAGATTCAAAGTTTAATTATTCAGATTGGTTAAATTGTCAGATTCAGTTTTTTTTTTACCCGTTACTGGTGGAGTAAAAGAGTACTAGATTCATTAAAAACGTTTAACGATAAAAGGAAGCGGTTCCCACCCAATAAAGTTTATATATTCTTGATCAGGATCAATAGCGAAGTCTACTAGCTGAGGATATCTGATAGTCGGGGAACCCCAATGAATGTTTTAAACAGGCCTTGCTACAGGTCTTCCCAAAGGCCAAAGTGATTTACTGCGACAACGAGACATCGTTGAAATTGCACACGATCACGACCATTCTAGACAACCATTTTGTCGTCAGTATTTCAAACGGGCAAGTTTTCACACTAGAACCTTCCAGGTGCCCAAAAATCGACATCGGCATAAGTTATACTGTGAAGATAATCTTGTTAGCCACCACCAAATATAACAAATCAATACACTCGGTCATCGATAAAGGATAATCTTGTTAGCCACCACCAAATATAACAAATCAATACACTCGGTCATCGATAAAGGATAATCTTGTTAGCCACCACCAAATATAAGAAATCAATACACTCGGTCACAAAAACGGATTGCTGAAAAAAATAAAAGTGTCCAAGACGCTGGAAGTACCAAATAGAATGCATTTCGGCAAAACAGAGTCTTTAAAGTGGGAGATAAAGTTTTAGAAAAACTAATAGAAGGCTAATTGCATTCCCTTGTGTAAGGCAAATGGCGTACAAGCAGAACCGGAGGTCCACTGTCCTTATTATAGGGAGAAGGGTCCACAAGGACAACTTAAAGTGACTCGTTCGCTTAATTTTAATTTTTTTTTTTTTATTATTTTCTCCTGTTAGCCATTAGGCCAACTTCTATTTGGAAATGTTTTAGCTTAGGTTAAATTTAATTAATGATGGGATAAACCTCAGCGAACAAGAAAAAACGACAATAAGTGTTCACAGGTGTAGAATTTTCATCCTCTTCTCATTGTCTTTGTTGTTAGCATACACCACTGACAATTTCCAAATGAAGTATAACCCTATCATAGATGAAGAATTCCTTTAGAATAAATGCGCGTTAATGGACCACCACAGAAAAGCAATGAACTTTGACGTTCTGGGCTCAATGCTAAAGGTGGTAGTTTTGTAGAGTGGCAGTTGATACAGTTAAAACACAAAAAATACAAATAAAGATACAATTAAAATGAATACCAATTCAGATCAACCAATTTAATAAAATTTTGCAAATGGGACACTGCTGGCTACGAATAGAATGCTAATAATGGAGTTTCAAAATTTAATTTTGGCTGTAGCCCTGGCAAAACGTAATATTGTTAGTTCAAATATCTTAGACCACGCAGTTTGGCTGAAAGAGCCCATCGACCGTAAAATACTACGATCCTCTAACATGATACACTGTTTTATTCAATTCCTCTGTATTAAATTCCTTTGCCACTTGCAAAGGAGTTTTACTGCAAATAGCCGATAATATGATATCATGGTGTGTATAAGAAATCAAGGTAATTAAAACACTGCATCCTATCGCCAGCAGCTCCCTTTTGCCAACTTTCATGGAAAGCACAAGCACCGGGAAACGACACGCAGAAGTGTGCGAGTTCCAGGGGTAGCAAGTTCCCTATCATTGAATATAACCACCAACGGAGATATTCTAAGCCTCCCATATTTTAACCATCTTAAGTGATCGTGACCATAAGTTTATTAAAGAGTTTAAGAAAGAAGCAGACACTAACAATTTACATCGCGTGATATATTTCGCAGCAGCATTGATCTGCCTAAAGTTCATCGTAGCACGAAGATCTACAATCCAACTAAAAGGGATGAACGCTGAATTTGGATCGGCCGAGGGCAGGAGTAGTTAACACAAGTCAACGTACTAGAACAGTTGGCTCAGTGTGCGAAGCATAACACCGACGTGCTGACCCTGCATTGGGCCGGAAACTCGTGCGCAGTCGGCAAACGCAGCCGGGGACGCTCTCCAACTCCAATGAATTTTATTCAAATACATTATATAACATTTAAATAAAGCTTTAGAGCTGTAGATTCGCGAATGTGCGAATCAACTAAAATAATGTTTTCATTTATATGTATATAAATACATATATTTATTGGTAGGGACATCATTGACAACGTGTTCTATTTAAACCGTTAGTTATCAAACGGACGCACAATTTATATCTAAGAAAACTAGAATTGTTTTCTTTGCTTTATATTATAAAGATTCCATAAAAAATATAATATAATAAAAAAAATATTAAAGTATTTTCTTATGTTTGGTATACACCAAATATTTAATAATATAAAATTTAAATTTTTTTAGATAAAAATCAGATGGCTAAATCAATCATAGGAACACTTGGATAATAATTGAAAAGTGTAGAAAGGAAGTCTGCGTTTCTTTACTTTTGATAAAAAAGTGTTTTCCTACAATATACGTAAGTTTATATGTATATTTTTACCCGAGTATATTTGTAAAAGGGTATACTAGATTCGTTGAAATGTATAACTCGACTATAGCGTTCTCTTTTGTTTAATATTGTCTTTCTAGCTTTTATAGTTCCATTGTAGATCTCGACGTTCATACGTACGGACAGACGGAAATGGTCAAATCAACTCCGTTATTGATTTTGATCAAGAATATATATACTTTATATGGTCGGAAACGCTTCCTTCTGCTTGTTACATACTTTTCAACGAATCTAGTATACCCTTTTACTCTACGAGTAACGTGTATAAATATGTGTCGAAATTTCTTAATTTTCCTATTTGTCTTTCAAATTTTGATCGGTATGACATTTTTGCCACGCCCACTCTAACGCCCAGAGCCTCGCCCACACTTTTGAAAAATGTGTAAAAATTTTGTAATTTTATTTTTTGTTTTTCCACATTCTATCGATATGCTAAACATTTTTGCTCCACCTACAAGCCCACACATCCATACTATTGATTTTTTTTGTTTTACATTTTATTATTTTTTTGCTGGTTTAATTTTTAATAAAACAGTATCTACGAAATAAACCATTTAAGTCTTGCATCCCGGTTTCACTGACCACTCCAATCTAAGTGGGCACTCCAATCATCTCGGAGCGGGCTGCTTGAACCTACTTGGCCGTCATCTATGTGACCGCATTTTACAGCTAATAAGATCACATAAGTCCGATCCGCGGCGAAGTTAAATATTGATGCCCAGTTTTTACGTTCGCAACCTGGATAAGGCCCATCCAATTTTCAGTAATTATACATTGAAAAAACGTATATTAAAAAAAAGAACACACCGTGATACAAAAAAATCGTTGATTTTTAATGATATAGTCGTCACATTTTGATGAAATTAAAAGAAAAATATACATTTTGCCATTTTCTTTTCATATAATAAAGTCATCATTTATCCTCCGCAGGATAGATATTACGATATGTATAAAAATTCGTGACTTTATGTTTTAGCTGCTAGGGTCTATAAGCTCCTATTTTTTTTTAAATAAAGTTGGTTTTTACGACATTTTAATTTAACAATAGATTTGTATATAACCTACAGCCTTTTCTACTTACCATACATATACCGAACGACAAAATCGACACGGTTATCCCAGGAATAAGCCATTATGAGACGGTAGTTGTTTTGAGCTTATCTTCATAAAATTGATATAGCTAGAAATATTATATATATGGACACCATTACTATATACATATATGTGGTTCTATATCTGAACTAATATAAGTTTATAAATAAATCAAATTTTTTAGTTTCTATAAATAGTGATTTTAGATAACAAATTTCTTGAATAGTAAATATGAGCTCCTTACCTTCGGAATAGCTTACTTTAGACTAACTAAATTTGCTAAACCTTTTGGCAAAAGTCGTACACTTTGGCAACATTATTTACATTGTATGTATCTAAACATTATGTATACATACGTGTATTGTATAGAAAACGCATAAGTATATATATGTTCCCTTTCAAAAGGTATATTTTTAATTAAAAGTTTCCAATGTATGAAAGGTATTATTCGATCTAATAACATATATCATATCTTGTAATCACAATCAATAAGAATCTAGTTTTCTACTATCAAATATTAGTAATGTTATTCGTAAAACTGCATGTGCATACAGATAATAACCTTATTAACTGTTGTTTATATTTATATTTATTTTTGTATATTAAAAATATAACTTTTACTAGTAAAATAGATCATTACAATTTTAACATCTTAATAATGTTAAATTATTGAAATGATTAATAAGAGATAAATATTAATTATTTTTACAAGATTAAACGCAAGTATATTTTTATAGTAGGTATATTCATAGGTATATATTTATAGTACATGCACTAACCTATTATAAAGCACACATTTTTACAAAACTCACAATTGTTATTTTCGGTTTTACTTACATATACATACAAAGAGATGCAATACTCAACATTTAAATGTACAGTTTTAAATCGTAATGTTACTATGATTGGCCTTCTATAATTGTCTATTACTAATAAGTAATAATATTATAATTTAAACATATATATATTATATATACTTTATTTTCAATTTAAGTTATTTATATATTTTATATATAGTATATATACATATATATGTATATATATATATATAATAATAATAATATATATATATACATATTGTGTTATTTTTATAGTATAATGCAATATTTATACCTATTTTATTTATAAATAATTAATTGATCCAAATATTTTATTTTTATACCCATTACTCGTAGAGTATTAGGGTATTCTAGATTCGATGAAAAGTATGTGACAAGCAGAAGGAAGCGTTTCCGACCATAAAAAGTATATATAGTCTTAATCAGGATCGATAGCCGAGTCGATCTGGCCATGTCCGTCCGTATAACCGTCGACATCTCGGGAACTATAAAAGCTAGAAAGTTGAGACTCAGCATGCATACTCCAGTGACATAACGCCCAAAACCGCCCAAAGCTGCCACGCCCAAACTTTTGAAAAATAATTTGATATGTTTTAATTTTTTTTATTAGTATTGTAAATTTCTATGGATCTGCAGAAAAACTGTTTGACACGCCCACCCTAATGCCAACAAACCGACCAAAACCGCAATGCCCGCACTTCTGAAAAATGTTTCGATATTTCTTCACATTTATGTTAGTCTTGTAAATTTTCAACTATAGCGTTTTATCTGGTTTTTATAACGGGTGTTTTTTTTAGAGGTATAGAACTTTAAGTTGGCATTACTGTTCAAGATGGCGACCGATTTAACAGCTGTCAAGTGATTTATTCTCAGTTTGGTTTGGCAATTCGTCATGCGTGCTTACAAAATCCAACTCGTGCAAGAATTGAAACCAAACGATCATCAAGCAAGGCGTAGATTCGTCGAATGGGCCCAAAACGAGATTGCTGTTGTTCCCGATTTTTCATAAGCCTCCAAGATCTTGTGATTTAACACCGCTAGACTACTTTTTGTGGGGCTATGTAAAGTCATTGGTCTATGCGGATAAGCCACAAACGCTAAACCATTTGGAAGACAACATTCGCCGTGTTATTGCCGATATACGGCCAAATATTGGAAAAAGTCATTGCAAATTGGACGTCCAGATTGGACTACATCCGAGCCAGCCGTGGCGGTCATATGCCAGAAATCATATTTAAAATGTAATGCCACAAGATTATCTTTCATGTCAATAAAATTCATGTCAATCGAATAATCCATCGTTGTTTTATTGCAATTTAAAGTTCTATACCTCTAAAAAAAACACCCTATATATTTAAAATTGTTATAAATGTTAATTATAGACTTTTCTTTTTATGCGAAATGAAACGACTTTTGTTGGCAGCAATTTTAAACGATTATTATTTATTTTCTGGTTCAAACGAAATTTGGCATCGGGGCACATATGCATAAAATACGAAAGCGAGTGACTATGAGCGACTAATTGCAGAACGCTAAGCCAAAGTGCAGGCGCGTGAGTACAAAAGAGAGGCATAGAGTACAGGAGAGGTGAGCTTCAATTCTCTCGCAGCTTCACCGCATAATTAACCAAAGATTATCACACAGCCGTCCACTGCTGGCGGCTGCGAGACACAACATACTCAACCGAGGGAAGCGTAGCTTTCAACAACATCCTTAAGGAAAAACAGCTTATTCACTGCTCGCTTCGTTGATCCTGCTGTTTTAAGACTCTTCGGTACGATGATTGGATTCTAATCCTTTAGCTTACGGAGATTTTCAAGTAAGACGGTTTGGTGAAATTCGAGTACTCGCTTTTTTTAATGTCGTAGGTTTGTAATCAGTTATGGGGCTTGTAATAGAAGAACTGGCAGATAGAAAAAACTGTATCCCAGTTTTGGGGAAACTTAATGTTGCCCAGGTACAAAAGAGAATTTAACTCTAGGTATGGTTTAGGTTATTTTGTAGGTATATGTTAAGACAGGGGTCGATAACATCAGTCTAGTCATCTTGTTTACAAGTCCGAAATCGTTTTCCATTCAAAGCACGGCTTAATTTATAGGAATTTGGAAGGCCTTTCAATGCTGGAACTGCACACATGTGAGTACTTAAAACCAAAAGTATAGTAATCAAATTCCGCATTGCTGCTAATTCCGTTGGGGAGCTGAACGAACAAGACAAAATATATATATATAGTTTGAAATTTCTCACTAAAATTTCTTTAAATTTTGTGACGCCGAATGCGGATGTAAGAAAAAATAATGAAGTAAATATGAAGTAAACGGAAATGAAAAAACATAATATTCATTTAGAAAATAAATTTCCATACTGACAGTTTTTGGCGGTTTGTGGGCGTTAGAGTGGGCGTGGCAACATGCATCGACAAACTTGCGCTGCGTCTATGTCTCTGGAGTCTGTATGCCTTATCTCAACTGTCTAGCTTTTATAGTTCCTGAGATCTCGACGTTCATACGAACTGGCAGACGGACATGACCAGATAGACTTGGCTACTGATCCTGATCAAGAATATATATACTTTATATGGTCGGAAACGTTTTCTTCTGCCTGTTACACACTTTTCAACGAATTTAGTATACCCTAATAATCTACGAGTAACGGGTATAACAATAAGGTAAACAGAAATAAAAACATATACAATTGAATTCGAACAATGGGCGCACCCGGCATGGCAAGGGAGGGTCACACTGACCAAAATGTAGATCGGGCACACTAATGTAGCAAAAATGAATCAAGAAATGCGGGCACACCAAACCGCTATATAAAGCGGACCACAGCCCTCCGAAGCTCATTCAGTGCAGCCAGCGATCGGCAAAGGTTCAACTAGCAGAACTAGCGGAAAGGATCAGCAGCTAAGGACCAGTGGTAAGGACTCAAGAGAAGACGGGTAAGCCAGCGTAAACTAACTATCGAAGTCCTTACTTATTACCGTTTATTCTCTGGTTCGGTTTACCGTCCCGAGCGGCTCATTAATCGATAGACCTAAACGGCCTCTTCTCACTTCGAGTAGACTTAAAAGGCCTCTCAAAACGTTCTCATTAATTGGTAGACCTGAACGGTCTCTCCAAGTATTCTCACTTTTGTAGACGTGAACGGCCTCTCAAACCATTTTCACCTTGGTAGACCTGAAAGACCTCTCAACCTTTCCCCACTAAACGGCCTCTCCAATTCTATCCTCTTGTCAAGCATATTTGTTATGCTCATTTGTCATAGAGTAAGTATATTAAAACAAATATACCTATTAGCGAAGTAAAAACAATTTACGAATGCATCCACAACTTTCAAAGTTCTCTAGGAGTAAATTTAATATATGTAGTTTAATTTAAGGTAATATTTAATATCTTATTTTTGAATACCTCTGAAGAAAGAATACCTTGAAGAAAAAACCAAATATATTAAATAAATCAACACATTTTCCGTCAGTTTTTGGAGGATTGTGAGCGTGGCCAAAATGATTTGAATTACTGTAAGAAAATGGACTGTGGTTTGGGCACTGCTTATGATTGCTTTACATTTCATTAGGCACTACTAATAGCTTACTACTAGTTTGAACAGCACAACTGTTTTTAAAGAGTAGTCATCTTATGACTTTTATCTTATTATCTTTTATCGCTTAAAATTTCTTTGATGGCTAGTTCCCCTCGTCGCGTGCTTGCGCATCTTTCAATGCAATAAGAATTGGTATTATCTCTTATAAGCATTACTGGACATCGTCTGAGAGCATCGACATGTTTGATTCTCTCGCCAGATCGTATACTTATAGTTATATTCTTTAAGAAAAGCACCCATAATCATCAGTTCTCGAACGTCGGCGAGTGCAGACGTGTTTCTTTCAAGCTACGAATAGCAAGTTCTAAAAACTACAACAGTATAGTGAAAGTTAAACACAAAGTGTAAAGTGCAGTTTGCACAACTAACAATTATTGACTATAGTAATTATTTACTAAAATAAATAATTATTCCATATTGTTCTGGTAATTGTTATATGTGGACTTAGAACAATGAATCAAAACGACATACGTTCTCAGCGACAATGTGAACAAGACGAGCGCCGGCTCTCCTTACAACGCAACAATGCATACTTTTCTTTCGTCTCACCGCAAATCGGTGATCGAGCACCCTCACCTTCAACTAACTCGAAACTTTTGCCCTCAGAGAACGACAGACCGCGTTCTTGCTCTCCCTCTCTGCCTGCTTCGGCTCACAAGTCGTGGAGCGAAGAGACCGCCTCTCCTACCCCGCTCCTCTCGCAGCGCCAAACGACCGTCCCGGGTAACTGTAACACTGCAATAACGAGTGCAGTGACCTCACTGGCAACTGTCACTGCTACCACAACAACAACTTCGTCAGCGGCCCAACTAATTATCGCTGTGCCAGCTGTAAATAATTCAGCAGCACTGACCGTTTGCAACAACAATAATGCACGCAAAGAAGAATCAAAACAAAAGCAGAAGTCGATTTCGACTGTGCAGACTGGCATGGATCGCTACATCCAAATCAAGAGAAAGCTCAGCCCTCAAAACAATAAGGCAGGTAATCAACCCAAAATCAATCGAACCAACAACGGCAATGAAAACTCTGCAGTAAATAATTCAAACCGATATGCTATCTTGGCTGATTCTGCGACCGAACAACCCAACGAAAAAACGGTAGGGGAACCAAAAAAGACCAGGCCTCCACCAATTTTCATACGAGAACAAAGTACAAATGCACTTGTAAATAAACTCGTTGCTTTGATTGGTGACAGCAAATTCCACATTATCCCACTTAAAAAAGGAAATATTCATGAAATAAAACTACAGATCCAAACAGAAGCAGACCACCGTATAGTGACTAAATACCTAAATGATGCTGGTAAAAACTACTACACATACCAATTAAAAAGTTGCAAAGGGCTACAGGTAGTACTTAAGGGCATTGAAGCAACAGTGACACCAGCTGAGATAATTGAGGCTCTGAAGGCCAAAAACTTTTCTGCAAAGACAGCTATTAATATTTTAAACAAAGACAAAGTTCCGCAGCCACTATTCAAAATAGAACTCGAACCAGAGCTCCAGGCACTAAAGAAAAACGAAGTGCACCCAATATACAATTTACAGTACTTGCTACATCGGAGGATCACCGTGGAGGAGCCGCACAAACGTATCAATCCAGTTCAATGTACTAATTGCCAAGAATACGGCCACACCAAGGCATACTGCACCCTTAAGTCCGTATGTGTTGTCTGTAGCGAACCTCATACTACCGCAAACTGCCCCAAAAACAAGGACGATAAGTCTGTGAAGAAATGCAGTAACTGCGGGGAAAAACATACTGCAAACTACAGAGGCTGTGTGGTGTACAAAGAATTGAAGAGCCGCCTAAACAAACGTATTGCCACAGCACATACATACAACAAAGTCAATTTCTACTCTCCGCAACCGATTTTTCAACCACCCCTAACTGTCCCAAGCACTACTCCAACAATTTCTTTCGCTAGCGCCCTAAAATCCGGACTAGAAGTGCCCGCCCCACCGACAAGAACTGCTCATTCCGAACATACACCGACAAACATCCAACAAACACAACAAAGTGGCATCGAAGCTATGATGCTATCCCTACAGCAAAGCATGAAAGACTTTATGACGTTCATGCAAAATACTTTGCAAGAGCTCATGAAAAACCAAAATATCCTGATTCAACTTCTTGTATCTTCAAAATCCCCATAATGGCTTCCCTACGGATATCTCTGTGGAACGCAAATGGCGTTTCACGGCATACACAAGAGCTCACACAGTTCATTTACGAAAAAAACATCGACGTAATGCTACTATCAGAAACGCACCTCACAAATAAAAACAATTTTCATATACCAGGGTACTTGTTCTATGGTACAAATCATCCAGATGGTAAAGCTCATGGAGGCACTGGAATACTCATCAGAAATCGCATAAAACACCACCACTTAAACAATTTTGACAAAAACTACTTACAATCTACGTCCATAGCCTTACAACTCAACAATGGTTCAACGACTCTAGCCGCAGTCTACTGCCCACCGCGCTTTCCAATCTCTGAGGATCAATTCATGGAATTCTTTAACACACTAGGTGACAGGTTCATCGCAGCGGGTGACTATAACGCCAAGCACACCCATTGGGGATCTCGACTTGTGACGCCAAAGGGTAAGCAATTGTACAATGCGCTTACGAAGCCAGAAAACAAGCTAGACTATGTATCCCCGGGTAAGCCTACATACTGGCCAGCAGACCCAAGAAAAATCCCAGACCTGATCGATTTTGCAATTACTAAACATGTCCCCCGCAACATGGTCACCGCCGAAGCACTAGCAGATTTATCATCAGATCACTCACCTATTTTTCTAAATATGCTAACTCGCCCCCACATCGTCGACCCACCGTATAGACTCACAAATTTTAGAACAAACTGGCCAAGGTATCAAAAGTATGTCTGTTCACACATAGAACTAACGACGGCATTATCTACAAAGGAGGATATAGACAAGTCAACGGAAACTCTTGGAAACATTTTAGTCTCGGCTGCAAAGGCTTCAACCCCGCCAGTGACGTATGCAAAACCAAACTACATCAAAACTAATCGCGAAATCGAGCGGCTGGTATTAGATAAACGACGCCTACGAAGGGATTGGCAGTCTAATAGATCACCAATTACAAAGCACATGCTTAAGATAGCCACACGCAGGCTTACCAATGCTCTCAAACAAGAGGAAAAAAACAGCCAACGTTCATATATCGAGCAACTCTCTCCCACCAGCACTAAGTACCCTCTTTGGAGAGCTCACAGAAACCTAAAGACTCCAATAGCGCCAATTATGCCACTACGAAGTCCCTCTGGCACCTGGTTTCGAAGTGATGAAGAAAGAGCCAGTGCTTTCGCTGACCATTTACAAAATGTATTCCGACCAAATCCCTCTACCAACACATTTATTCTCCCTCCTTTAATAGCAGCCAATCTAGATCCTCAAGAACCCTTTGAATTCCGACCATGTGAACTAGCAAAGGTTATCAAAGAGCAACTGAACCCAAGAAAATCGCCTGGCTACGACCTAATAACTCCAAGAATGCTCATTGAACTCCCAAAGTGTGCTATTCTTCACATCTGCCTGTTGTTCAACGCAATCGCCAAGCTTGGATACTTCCCTCAAAAATGGAAAAAGTCGATCATAGTAATGATTCCAAAGCCAGGAAAAGATAAAACGCAGCCATCATCATATAGACCGATAAGCTTACTAACATGTCTTTCAAAGCTGTTTGAAAAAATGCTACTCCTTCGGATTAGCCCTCATCTTAGAATAAACAACACACTTCCAACACATCAATTTGGCTTTAGAGAAAAACATGGAACCATCGAACAGGTCAATCGAATCACGTCAGAAATTCGTACTGCTTTTGAACATCGAGAATACTGCACAGCCATTTTTCTAGACGTCGCGCAGGCATTTGACAGAGTGTGGCTCGATGGACTTTTGTTTAAAATAATCAAGCTGTTGCCCCAAAACACACATAAGCTACTGAAGTCATACCTATATAACAGAGTGTTTGCAATAAGATGCGATACAAGCACTTCACGCGATTGCGCAATCGAAGCTGGAGTGCCGCAAGGCAGTGTACTGGGTCCAATCTTATACACCCTGTATACGGCGGATTTCCCCATAGACTACAATCTAACAACCTCCACGTTCGCTGATGATACCGCGATACTCAGTCGCTCCAAATGCCCAATAAAAGCCACGGCACTCCTATCCCGACACTTAACATCTGTAGAACGATGGCTTGCCGACTGGAGAATTTCAATAAATGTTCAAAAATGCAAGCAGGTTACCTTTACCTTAAACAAACAAACATGCCCACCACTGGTCTTGAATAACATATGCATTCCACAAGCCGACGAGGTAACATATCTGGGTGTTCATCTGGACAGGCGGCTCACTTGGCGCAAACATATAGAAGCCAAATCGATACAACTTAAACTTAAAGCAAGGAACCTCCACTGGCTCATAAATGCTCGCTCTCCACTTAGTCTGGAGTTCAAAGCTCTTCTATACAACTCCGTCTTAAAACCTATCTGGACTTATGGCTCCGAGCTGTGGGGCAACGCATCCAGAAGTAACATAGACATTATTCAGCGAGCACAGTCAAGAATTCTGAGAATTATCACTGGAGCGCCGTGGTACCTTCGGAACGAAAACATACACAGAGACCTAAAAATCAAATTAGTAATCGAAGTAATAGCTGAGAAAAAAACGAAGTATAACGAAAAGCTGACCACCCATACAAATCCCCTCGCAAGAAAACTAATCCGAGTATGCAGTCAAAGCCGGCTGCACCGCAACGACCTCCCAGCCCAGCAATAAACTTATTAGGGCATTAATGAAAAAACTATCACTAAGTGAAAGTTAATTAAGTTAGATTAAGATTTGAACACTTATTGTTAGTCTCTTAACACAAAGGGAAGATTCAATAAATAATAAAAAAAAGCAAAAAAAAAAAAAAAAAAAGCACCCAGGAGCCAATTCAATTCCTTCCGCTCAAAAGCAGGATTAAATGAACCATTTGCCATGGGTGGAGGTGCCTGGCGGTTAGGCATAAAACGCAGCCTGGCGGTGCATGGATGACCCGACGACAAAGTGGCTGACGCAAACGGACTGCCCATTGGAGGCGCTGTGGGAGAGAGCCCAGCTGGAGGTGGTGGACAGGAAGCTAATCCCGTCCATTCCTAAGGAGAAGGTTCTCTTTCCCATCGCAATCTAAGGGGACCGGGCGCTGAAGCTGTTGCAGCGACAAAATCCGGACATTCCAACCGCGGACTGGAAGGTTCTGCACCCCATCACCCAAGGAGGGGGGCCAAAGTGTAGTCCTCCAGATAAATAAAGAGGCGAAGGACATCCTCTATCTGGAATACGGAAAGATGGCGTGGGGCATGGGGAGCGTGTACTTGCGCCTCAAAAAACGCCATCCCGGGGACTTTTTACTATCAACTAACATATGCATAGCTAACGTGGGGGAAGAGGCAATCTCGACACGACTCGCGACTGGCCCGGCCTAGTAAAATCCGCTGAAGACATAGAAAAGTCCCTAGAGACCCTCTCCAGGGAATTATTAGAAGCGCAGCGCGCAGCATGCCCGACATCTAGAGCCAGGAAGTGGACCAGGCCACCCTTGTGGAACGGTAATCTTTCGCTTCTACGCAATAACCTCCGAGAATTTTTCAAAATCGCCAAAAGACGCGAATAATGATATAATCAATGGGGAATACAAGATCCTACTCAGGGATTACAAGAAGGAAATACGCAGGGCACAAAGAAGCTCGTGGAGAAACTTCTGCTCCAATATCGAGACGGCCCCAGAAACGGCTAGACTCCGGAAGCTGCTATCGAAGCAGCCAACCATACAGAGTCAGCTCAAACGCGATGACGGACAGTGGACTGAGGGCAGCGAAGAGGCCCTAACAGCACTAATGCATGATCACTTCCCAGGATGCACCGAGATATCCGATGCCAAAAAGCACCAGGACCTCGTAACTGGAGAAGAGCATCTCCCAACAGATTTAATATTCTCTAGATGAATCCAATGGGCTATAGACTCCTTTGCGGGAATAAAAGCACCGAGACTAGATGGAATATTTCCAGCCATGCTACAGGTGACCAAAGAAGTGATCACCTCATGGCTACACGTTATATTCACAGCTTGCTTTAGCACGGGCTATATCCCTATCCAATGGAGGACCTCTAGGTTTGTCTTCCTGCCAAAATCAGGAATGTGTATAAGCCCCAAGGATTACAGGCCGATAGGTTTCACCTCTTTCTTACTCAAGACGCTAGAAAAGCTACTGGACATATACATCAGAAACGATGTGGGACGACTACTGTCATCCAACCAGCACGCTTATACGAAAGGTAAATCGGTGGAGACGGCACTACACTCATTAGTAGCCACCATTGAGAAAGCCCTGCATAAACAAGAATATGCTCTCGGAGTGTTTGTGGATATATCCGGAGCATCCCCAACGTGACCACAGGAGTCCCCGATTGGGGCACCGACTCCATGGTGAAAGGAGCACACAGGGCCACGCCGCAAGGCAGGGTCCTGTCGCCTCTCCTGTGGAATCTGGTGGTAGAACCCTTATCAAGAGATTCGAGAGGAAAGCCCCAAAGATAACAGCCTATCCTGACGACCATCCATCAACCCTCAGCTCGATTATGGAATCAACGCTCAGGGAGTTGGCGAAGAAGGTAGGACTCACTATCAACGCGGAAAAGACGGACCTCAATCTCTTCACCAATAGATACAAGGTGCCGCTATGGGTCCCCCCGCAGATTAACTCAACCAGGCTAACCCCGAAGACACAGGTCAAGTACCTCGGAATGGTTTTAGACAGTAAGCTAACATGGAAGCCCAATGTATTCGAGGGGCGCTGAGGTCAACCCCATCAGGGAATATGACTCTACAAGGACTCGGGCATAGTTCAATTGGTCGAGACATGAGCAGTATATCTGACTACACGGTCACCAGAACGTGCCCGGATGTAAGAACAACAACATTCATGTGACCAGACGACTGGAAAACAGTTCAGGACCATGCTCAACACCTCAATATATACACCGACGGCTCCAAGATGGAAGGAGAAGTTGGAGCGGGAATATACTGTACAGACCCTGAAATAAGGCTGTCGTATAAGCTACCAGGCCAAAAGTGTACTGGCAAGCAGGGAGGCACTAGATATCCATAGCACCACTACGTCAGTGCGGATCTACTAGGTTCCCAGCCACCAGGGCATCGATGGTAATGAGACGGCAGACGAACTTGCAAAGGAAGGCGTCGGACTGGCGAATACAAGATCAGAAAACGTTCATGTCTTTCTTAGAACGCTCCAAAGCGAACTAGAAAGATGGGGCGACACACGAGCCAAATACAGATGGAGGAGAACTTCCACCACCTGCAAAATTTAAAAAATCAGGTGCAAAGAGCGCAACGCAAAACTCAGTCACTACGTGCTGCATCTTTCAAGGAAAGACTGCAGACTGTTAGTGGGAATTCTTACAGGTCACTGCCTACCTTTCAGTTTCAAATCGAGCGTTGTTTTTAAGTATCGTAGTATCTGCTTTGCTGTTGATAAATGCTCTGAATGTGGGTTTGGTGTTTCGTTGTGATAGCTTAGTGTTGAGATGGCTATATACATGAGTGACCCTATAATTGATTGGTACTCCATCTGGTCCACCAGCTGACAGAATTGACTTTCGCATTTGGGATGAAAGCCTGCTTCCAACAGTACTGAAGTGGTGCGACAACTTGTCATGCCGTTCTGCTCCAAGAGTTGCGAAATATGTTGCTGTTGGTTTATAGTAATTGTGCCAGTTGACCCATCTCGTTCAATGCTCATGCCAAGAAATTGGTGTATCGGCCTATTATCGACAATCATTAGGTCGTCAACATAAACGGCTATTATGTTGGTGATAGCGCCCTTATGCCGTGTATACAAGCACGGTTCGCTTGCGCACGTTGTAAAGCCTATTCTTTGTAGCATCTCGTCTAGCTTCAAATTCCACATTCGACCAGACTGCCAAGCTCAAATTGTTCTGGCTGCTTCATAAAAATGTCTTCAGTGAGGTCTCCATTGAGGTATGCTGTTTACAAGTCTAATTGATGTAAATGCAGCTCAGACGCTATTGCTAAGACCATTCGAATTGTGGCATATCTGACCACAGGTGAAAATGTCTCCTCGTAGTTTACTTCGTAGGTTTGTCCGCAACCTTTCGCCACCAGTCTTGCTTTGTAGCGCTCGATTTTACCGGTTGCGCCTCTTATTATCGCAAATACCCACCGGCATCCAATGGCTTCTGGGTCTGGGGGCAAGTCTGTTATCTCCCAATACTCATTCTTTATTAGCGCGTTATACTCCTCTTGCATTGCCGCCCGCCACTCATCAGTGTTGTCGCTGGCCAAAGCTTCTTTCACCGTTTTAGGTACTCTTTGTTCATTTTTTAACATGTTGACTGAATTGTACTGCTTTGCTGGTCTCCCTTTGAGTGCAGTCCTGATAAATCTTGGTCTTCCTCAGCCACGCTGCTCAGTACTTGCGGCACCATCGTTGTCATCTTTGACGTCTTCTGCTTTTTCGCCGCTGTCGTTTGCCATTTCCCTACTGATCGGTAAAGGATCCGTGTTTTCTTGCATTTCGCCCTTATCTGAAATTGTATCATAGTGAACTGCTTTGAAACAAATTCAATTTCATGAGAAGCTTCTTCTGAGATCTTCTTCAAAACGAACCTCTCTGCTCACGATCATATTCTTGGAAACTTTATCGTACAGGCGTACAAGCTTTGAATATGTCAGAGGATCCAACCATCATCAGTTCTCTTCCCCTTGAGCGGAACTTCTTATGTTCGGTTTTATTTAGTGCAATTAACTCACAACTGTAGGTTTTCTTCCATTCCATGATTCATATGGAGTCAAACCAGTGCCTTGGTTGGTTATCTGTTACGTAGGTAAGTAGCGGTGTGCACGGCTTCAGCCTAAAACTTCTCATCCAATGGCGCATTTACTATCATGCTGCGAGCCATTTCAATTCAAGTGCGGTTTATTCTCTCTGCCACTCCATTCTGTTGGGGTGTATGAGGAACAGTCAACTGCCGAAGAAATCCAAAAAATTGTCGAACGCGTTATTACCATATTCAGTTCCGTTATCACTTCGCAATATTTTAATTGTTTTCCCAGTTTGGCAATCAGCCATTTTCTTGAACGATTTGAAAATGTTTATGACTTCCAATTTATGTTTAATGAAATAAACATGTACAAAGCGCGATTTGTCGTCTATCATTGTCACAAAATATTTTGAGCCACCGATCGAAGGTGTATTAATAGGTCCGCATACGTCACTATGGGCGATTTAAAAAAGCTCCTTGCTTTTATTTTCGAAATGCGTAAATGTTAACGCACAGCTTTTACTTTTTAAGCACACTGTACAGTCAATATTTTTTAAATTTGTGTTAAATTTTAATCCATGCACTAGATTATTTTCGCGTAGTTGTACTAATCTGTTAACGTTTAAGTGCCCATACCGTTTATGTCATTTTATTAGTTCTTTTTGATCACCGTTACCATAGCATAAGATGTAATTATCTTCTTTTGTTTCACACAAAAACAAATTGTTCTCTTTTATTGCCCTCAGCAAGTTTTCCTTGTTTTTATTATTTATTAGAGCACAGTTTCCTTTAAATATCACTTTACAGCCACTATTTACAGCTTTGCTAACTGATATGAAATTGCACTGCAATCGCGGAACATACAGTACAACTTTTAGGGTTATTTGTGCGTGTTTTTAGTTTTATATTTCCGCGACCTTCTGCATTGCCACATTTGTTGCCCGCGAGATGTATTTTATCATTATATTTTTCGAACCGATCGAATAATTCCCGCCGCATACACATGTGTGCCGTCGCTCCACTGCCATATAGTTTTATTGAGTGAAACGTTATTGCTCAAGCTGCATAGGGAGAAAAAAGCTATTGCACTCTCGTCTTTAGATTTATCTTCTCCTCTTTTAGCCTACACTCATTTTGAAGGTGACCCTTACGACCGCAAAAGTAGCACTTCAAGTTCTTTTTGGACCGTAGTTTATTTTTCAGCCCTCTTTCACTATCATTTTTATTTGATTCACCGCTGTAACTCTTTTTCGCGAAACAGTTTTTCAAATGCGCAACAAAGGCTTGTACAGTTCCGTCGTTTTCAGCTCGGTCACAATTTTTTCGGCGCTCACTTTCAGTTACTCGAAACTTTTTTTCAAATTAGTAAGTCTTGGAAGTTCATCACGAGATTCTAATGCCACGACTAAATTTTCAAATGACTTTGGTAAGCTTGCCAATAGCAGTTCCAAATAGTTACTCTTGCAAAACTATTCCCATCTCAGTCAATTGATCGAAAACATTTGCAAAGTTTGTTAGGTACTGCTGCATGTTCTCATCTTCAGTCATGCGCATATATAATAATTTTTTAAACAAAGACACTTTTCTCACAGGTCCCGATGGCTGATGAATTTCTTTTAATTGTGTCCAGGCCTTACCATGCTTGGCAGATTGACATTTTGTTATGTTTGTAAGTTCAATTGTGGCCGTCAGTCGGGTGATGGACAAGGGGAATAACGTGTAGTTTCAAGCTTGCTAGAAGAACGCGCCGTAATTGTCAATACACCCGGAAGTGCGACTATACTCTCGACGCGAGGGCGGCTGGAAACAGGTCCCCTGGCAAGGTTATGTCCCTGCCAGAGGATGCTGGCAAATGGTAGTCGGGCGTCCCGGGCCGGACTAAGGTGTCATTCGACCCGTGCTGAGAGTCAGCCGGACTGAGGGCCCGGGTCACAAAATAGCTCAGTCTCAAACGGAGAGCTCAGGGTACCTGGCGACCCCCTCTTCTAAGAAGCCTTACCCGGGCGTCGCGGATCTCCGCCCGGGTGGACCCTCCTTTTCTCCGCAACTAGTGGGAATCACTTGGAGTCAGCAAAAATAAATAAAAAGGAGTCAGGATCTCCCAAAAAACCTACCCAAACGGCAGTGACGACTGGGTCTGGCCGTACAAACTTTAAGGCAGCGATGTTGGCAAGTGAGCCCACCTGCCTGGCCAACACCGCAGGATCCGGTTCGGGTGAACCCCGCCTCAAATCTGAGGCGACTGAGTGCAAGCCGCCCAAAGCCGTCGCCATGGGAACATCTCCAGGCCCTAGTGCCATGATGCCCCCTTCAGGCGCAGCCAAGGACGGCAAGCACCCAGTGGCATCCGGTAAAGGCAAACATACCTACGCAAACATACCTACGTCCAACGCAGCCAGGAGAGATCAAAAACGGCTCCTTTGGCTGAGTGGATGAAAAAGGTGGATGGGCTAAATCCTTTTTGCCAAACTTCGGCAAGGAAGCCCCCAAACCACCCAAGCCCACAGAGGTCAAAAAGCGACCGCTACCTAAGAGGGAGCGCTCCCAGGACGTCCCTTCCGACCCCTCGGCAAAGCGGCAACGCGTGCAGCCTGGGCGATCCTTTGCGGAGATCGCGAAAAACCGCATTCTCCTGGGCGTGGTCCACAAAAACGACCCGAGTGGCAGAATTCCACGAAATACGTGGAAGTGGGTAGAGGCAGCCCTAGCCATAAAATGCTTTGAGATTCTGGCCAAGGAACCTGGCCCCCTCCAGTCTGCAAAGTCGTGGGATGGTTCCAAGGCGGCGTCAAGATAATCGCCTGTGACGATGAACGCTCTGCGGAGCTATACAAAGCCGCAGTAAAAGAGTTGGTGGAGGTGTATGAGGCTGCCGGACTTGTTGCGCTGAGCTGGTCCGACGTACCTTGCCAACCCCGGGCAAGGATCTGGATCCCGGCATCCATCAAGGCGCCAGACCAGATCCTTACCATGCTGCAGCGCTGCAACCCGCACCTTCCCACCTCGGACTGGCGAGTGGTGAAGGTCGACGAAATGGAGGGACCAACAAACCAGGGCATCCTAATTCTAAACAACGAGTCCCTAGCTCCCATTGAGGCCGTTCACGGGAAGCTAAACTTCGGGCTTAGCTCAGTGACCATAATGGTCTACAAATCGGACTCCGCCAAGGAGGATCAGGAAGGCAGTGGAGGAGTGATCGAGGAGATCGCCTCCGAGATCGAGGCATCGGAAACCGAGGACGGCCACTCGACCGATGCCTCAATCCTCCGCAGCCTTGCGAACATGGGTCAATTGACAGACCTGGACACATCGAACGAGGAGGGAGCCGATACAACCGTGGTGGAGATGCCCACAGCAGATGTCCGTGAGGCATCTGCAGATAAACCTCCACCACAGTAAGGCAGATTCCGCTGCTCTTCAACTCCATCTGGCTGAAGATGGAGTCGACATAGTCCTAATCCAGGAACCTTGGACAGTGGGAGGAAAGGTTTCAGGCTTAGGGACTAAGGAATATAAGCTTCTAACAGATTCCAGTAAAGGTAAAGTAAGGGCCTGCATTTTGGACAAAAAGCACCTTACCATTTTTCTGCTCCATAATTACAGCGATGCAGATAACGCGGCAGTTACCGTGGAGAGTCAGCCATCTCCGTTACGAGTGCTGTCATCGTACATGACCTATGAAAGGCAAGAACCGGCGGATGAGCTGGTAAGAAGACTGGTGCAAGACAGCGAAAAGCTGAACATAGGCCTCTTAGTAGGCTGCGACGCAAACGCCCATCACACACAATGGGAAAGTACAAACACAAACGACCGCGGTGAGTCGTAGAGTAAAAGGGTATACTAGATTCGTTGAAAAGTATGTAACAGGCAGAAGGAAGCGTTTCCGACCAAATAAAGTATATATATTTTTGATCAGGATCAATAGCCGAGTCGATCTGGCCATGTCCGTCTGTCCGTCCGTCTGTCCGTCCGTATGAACGTCGAGATCTCAGGAACTACAAAAGCTAGAAAGTTGAGATTAAGCAGACAGACTCCAGAGACATAGAAGCAGCGCAAGTTTGTCGATTCATGTTGCCACGCCCACTCTAACGCCCACAAACCGCCCAAAACTGCCATGCCTACACTTTTGAAAAATAATTTAATATTTTTCCATTTTTGAATTGGTCTTGTAAATTTCTAACGATTTGACAAAAAACTTTTTGCCACGCCCACTCTAACGCCCTCAAACCGCCCAAAGCTGCTACGCCCACACTTTTGAAAAATGTTTTGATATTTTTTCATTTTTATATTGGTCTTGTAAATTTCTATCGATTTGCCAAAAAACTTTCTGCCACGCCCACTATAACGCCTACAAACCGCCAAAAATTGTGTTTAAGACTCTCCTTCTCCCTTCCACTAGCTGAGTAACGGGTATCAGATAGTCGGGGAACTCGACTATAGCGTTCTCTCTTATTTTTAGTATAAATCTCTTCATATGTAATAGAGGTAATGACCCCACCTTTATCATTAAGAACCGAAAAGAGGTAATAGACCTAACTCTCGTCTCTAAACCACTATTAGAGACAGTAACTCACTGGAGGGTGCTAGATAAGCACATTTTCTCGGACCACAGGTACATAGAAACGACCCTTACAATCAATCCCTCAAAACAAGCCGTTTTCACAAACCCAAGGAAAACAGACAGTCAAAAATACAAAAGTATTTTAAAGGAAAAAATCCCAACGGATCCCCCTAGATACCCCCAAACAATCTTTAGTCTAAACGAACTAGTTTCAATCTCCACAGAAACCTGCAACTATGCACTAAAAAAGGCCTGCCCCAACAGCAAGCCCAAAAGAAAAAGAAAACCTCCCTGGTGGTCCGCAGAACTGTCCCCCCTCCGAATAGACTGCAGAACCCTTTTTAACAGGGCCAAGGCAGAAAATGAAGAGGCCCTGTGGACCGCCTACAAGAGAGTCCTTGCAAAATACAAAAAAGCCATCAGGAAAGCAAAGCGATTCTCGTGGCATTCCTTCTGCTCAAAAATTGAAAACACAACTGAAGCAGCCAGACCTAGAAAAATACTATCCAAATCGGCCACAACCCTAGGCTACCTTAAAAGAGCAGATGGCTCCTGGACCAGCACGAGTGAGGAATCTCTGGAGATACTTCTAGACACTCACTTCCCAGGAAACAGCCAAAACGCTCTCACCCCCAACAAACAAACGCCACACTGGCAAGTATCGAACTGTGCGTAGGTCCTCCATCCATACAAATCTGCTGGTCCAGACAATACCATACCCGCAGAAATCCAACATGCGGGAAACACAACCATAAACTGGCTTCTAGACTTTTTTAAAAGGTCCCTACTTCTTGGACACCTACCGCAATCATGGCTAGAGTCCCAAATTGTCTTCATCCCCAAAGCAGGGAAACATTCACACACGACCCCCAAGGATTTCAGACCAATTAGCCTACAGGCTACAGTAGCGGCAATCAAGCTTAGAGATACCAAACAGTGGAACCCACAAGAAGCGGGTCACTCTTGTATCCTAATACACATTCAAATAGTCCCCTCCAGGACAGACTACTGCACTCCAACGGAGTACATACAAACACCGTTCAATACAATTATCCCAGAGAAGGACGAGCGGAACTCATAGACACCTGGCCCCCAGAATGCTATATGCTTCTATACGGATGGGTCAAAACTACAGAACAGGTTAGGAGGAGGAGTTTACTCAGAAAAACTAGGCCTACGCATCTCGTTTTGACTCTCCGGTCATTGCAGCGTCTTCCAAGCTGATGTAGCAGCAATAAGGGAGGCCCTAAAACATTTAAAAGCACTAAGCCCGGAAAGCTCACACGTAAACATTTTCAGTGATAGCCAAGCAGCTATCAAATCAATTGGCTCAATCTCAAGCCACTCAAAAACAGTATTGAATTGCTGCTCATCATATGACACAACAATTCGTAATCTGCCAGAAACTAAATGCCCCGCATAATGATTTCTGCCCTAGCTGTAGGGACGAAGAAATGGAAGAAACAGTAGAGCATCTACTATGCCAATGTCCAGCACTGCAAGCGAAAAGACTTGCTCAATTAGGAAGCAGATTCCTGATAGACACGTCCGACCTGTCCGACACCGATCCACATCGAATACAAAAATTCAACAGCGCCTCTGGCTGGGAAAATTGCTAACTTCACACGAACCTCTGCGGGCTAAAGGGGAAAACATACACGGTATCACAACGGACCTCTAATGGTCTAAGTGCGTCGGATAACCGACGGCCGGTAAAACCTAACCTAACCTAACCTAAGTTCACTTGTTTTAACCGATAGCGTAATTGCGGATAAGGCCTTTTGATCTTTTAGTTTGTAATTGGCGTCTTGATGCACCAATACACTTTTCATCTGCACACACCACGAGTCATAATTGGACTCACCCAATTTGTCTATACTATACGTAAGACTCATTTTACGTTTCTTTTGTTTTATTTAGTTTAACGATCAATACACACAGTAATAATCGGCTTCTCTCAACATATGAGAATTATCTCGGACAAGTTCCAAATTAACCTTTTTTTCTGTTAAGGGTCCTGGGCCCATGAACTATTGGATTTTGATAGAACCAATATTATTAATTAATAAAGTTTTGCTATTAATTTAACTACAACAAAATTAGTATGTAAACATTTTCAAAAGGGGTGGTGCTGATGCAGAGGTGCTCAGAATACAAGCACGCCGACGTAACAGAATTGGCCCCCAACGAAAGGATTTGTCGTATTCATTAAGGAATAATGTTATTAGGATCAACGAAATAGATTTCTGTACTAGGAGATTAGGGCACCTAAAATGACATAACGTCCGCCTTTTAATGTCATAATTAATTTGAATATTTATAGAATATTGGACTAAGTAAAGTCAGCGCGCGCTTATTAATTCTTGTACTATTTAGCATAAATTAATGTCTCCAACTTCTGCATCCGAAAACTCGCGTAAATGGTTCAGAATAGGGGTATGACTTTGAGTTCACTTTTGTGTTTCATCCTTTTAAAATCGTAGGTCCTTTGTGTTGTCATTAGAACTTTTTATTTTTGTAATTCCTTAAATCAAAAATATGGTAGATTTCCTTGTTATAACATCAAACAACTAGGTGCCGATTGAGGTTTTTTTTGTAATTAACGTACATTTATTTTGTGGGTGGCTCACGCTTTCAACGTATTAGGCCAAGTAGGCAGGTCGCTTAAAAGGCTCCAGTCTTTACGGCTTTCCATGACTAATTTTGGGCGAGGGACGACTTTAGTTTCTGTGGGTCACGCTGCCGACGTACTAGGCCAAGTAGCCAAGTCGTTTGTTTGGATCGTGGCTAGGGAAATATAAAAACTGTTGTGGATTCCGAACGTATAGGTCAAGGTACCGCGGGTGGTGGATTCCGAACGTATCGGTTAAATAGCAGCAATTTGTAGAGTCCGCAAGTATAATTCAAACAGCACCATTTTCCGACTACTGGCGGAAGGGGTTTTCGGACATACACTGTCTTAGGTGGACCAGTTCACATATGGAACCATCGTAAAATCTCCCCCGGAAAAGGCGGGCCAGTTCACATATGGAACCTCGTAAAAGCTCACCAGGAATAAAAAAGAGGGCCAGTTCACGTACGGAACCACGTAAAATCTCCCCAGGAAAAGGTGGGCCAGTTCACGTACGGAACCACGTAAAATCTCCCCAGGAAAAGGTGGGCCAGTTCACGTACGGAACCACGTAAAATCTCCCCAGGAAAAGGTGGGCCAGTTCACGTACGGAGGTGGGCAACACAATGGATGAAGCAGCCGGAGGGATGGATTTACCACTAGGTAAACCCCTCCTAGGGGTCGCTCCAGCATGCTTCCTCGGTACCTGGCAAGTTCGGAAGACCGGTCGGATGCTGCCGATGGGCGGGAAAAAGAACTGATGGATTTAGTGAGACAAAGTGGAGATACGCAATTGGAAATGGGCGCTCAAATGAACGCTCTAAAGAAGAAAGTGGCTAACGCGTCGAGATCTCATCGCTCCGTATTAAAGTTGGGTAAGTTTGACGGAACACTGTTTCCGTGTTTTTCTCTATATTTTTATATATGTTCTTCAATCTTATTGTTCTGTGCCAATTTTATTTTTATTCGATTAGTAAATATATGTATTTTTTTGTAATAATATTAACCGAAGGGTGTCCGGTATAAAAGAAAATATTTTATTGTTAGCCTCTTCCATCAATATATTTCATTAGTAGACAATAAATGTTTAATATTGTTTAAATAAAAGTATCGTTTTACGATCAAGCTACATCTTATCTTGTGGGGCAATGAGGACTGCTGACTGACGAACGGTACGAATTTCCACCTGAACCAAATATAAAGTGTATACAAGTGTTTGTAAACAATAATAAGAATAGTGTATGTAAATAAATGCTGTTGTTGTACGCTAAACAACAACAAAAATTTTGTTTTATCATATAGAGAATAAAACAAGAGAGAACGCTATAGTCGAGTTCCCCGACTATCTGATACCCGTTACTCAGCTAGTGGAAGGGGGAAGGAGAGTCTTAAACACAGTTTTTGGCGGTTTTCTAGGCTTTATAGTGGGCGTGGCAAAAAGTTTTTTGGCAAATCGATAGAAATTTACAAGACTAATACAAAAATGAAAAAATATCAAAACATTTTTCAAAAGTGTTGGCGTGGCAGTTTTGGGCGGTTTGTGGTCGTTAGAGTGGGCGTGGCAACATGAATCGACAAACTTGCGCTGCGTCTATGTCTCTGGAGTCTGTATGCTTAATCTAGCTTTTGTAGTTCCTGAGATCACAGCGTTCATACCGACGGACAGACAGACGGACATGGTCATATTGCCTGTTACATACTTTTCAACGAATCTAGTATACCCTTTTACTCTACGAGTAACGGGTATAACTATCTTTCAGAAAAATATATGTTTGTATGTGTTATCTGCATTATCTTCACATATATTGTGTGCTAAACATTGCATATGCTTAAAAACATTGGCCGTGCGAATGAATAGTGGTCAGGGCTTGTAGGACCTCCTGCGTTTATGAAGGCATATCCTCTATAGGATTTACGATCCGATGTGACATTTGCCCAATCTGCGTCGACGTAGCCATTTTCCGACTACTGGCGGAAGGTTGTTTACCTGTTGCGTGATAATGAAGCTTGAAGTCCGAGGTGCCTTCAAATACCTTAGTATACGCTTGGCAGCGACTTCATGCTCCTTATGTGGGTTCACATTTCCTTGAGCCACTTTGAAACTGAATGCATTATATCTGGCCTGATTGTAATTGCCAAATACATGTGTGGTTCGATAAGTGATTGATAGTCCTTATCGTTAATAGGCTTGCAGTTAGGATCAGTACACTTAACTTGTTAACTTGCCTCCAAAGGCGTTGCTACAGATTTGCAATCTGACATGCCCCAGATGTGTAGCATACTATCGATATATTTCTTATGACCTATGGATATGGCGCCAGTTTCACCTTCTCGCTCAACTTCGAAATGAAATGATTATGTAGTCCGTTATCTACTACTCTAAAATTTTAAGCAATTGACTCTTTTATGACAATCAAATCCTTTTTACGTGAGCTTGCAATGAGAAGATCGTCGAAATATACTGCAATTATGTTAATATTGTCGTCCTCATTGCGTGTGTAAGCACACGCCCCGCTGGCACCGGGAACAAAATGCAGTTTTCGCAAGACTGCATCAAGCTTGGCGTTCCACTCTCTACCGCTCTGTTTTAGCCCTTAAAGTGACTTCTTTGGTCTGTAAACTCTTCCATGATATTTATTAGCAAATCCATCGGGTCACTTCATATAAACTTCTTCGCTCAACTCGCTATTCAAATAAGCTGTCGATACATCCATCTGATGTAGAATTAAATTATGCTCAACAGCCAGAGATATAATAAGTTTCACAGATGAATATCTGGTGAAAACCTTTCATAATAATCGATACCTTATTGTTGTGCACATCCTTTAGCCACCAACCTCGATTTAAATCACGTCACGTTGCCATCTTTTTCTCTTTTGATGCAAAAAAACCCATTTACTACCAATGGCTTTTTTACCTTCTGGTAAGTCCTGTGTCCCATGTCTGATAAGACTCGAGAGCGTCAGTCTCCTTCTGAATTGATGCTACCCGCTCTTGGCTCATTTCAGACTGTATCGCTTCAGCAAACGTTCTAGGAACCTTGACCTCTTGAACTTTCATCATGTTCAACACGTTATATTTTTTTCGTGGATGCACGGGCTTGCCCGTTTTTATCATCTGAGGACGGCCAGGTCCACGAATTTCCCGTTCTTCTGTATCTTCGCTCTTAGCACTCTCGTAAAAATCAGAACTATCAACTTCATCAACCTCACAGCCAATTTGATCTTCCTCGAGCACCTCAGCTCTATCTTTATCTCTACTCTCGATTACCTTGCTAGATCCAGAGCACATCAATCTGTAGTCCTTCGCTGTCGTTGAATACCCTATCATCATGCATTTAATGCCTTTTGCCTTCAACTTTCCTACAAGTTTTTTGTTTAATGCAATCGCTTTGCATCCAAAATTTTCAAATGTGATATCGAAGGCTTTTTACCTGTCCTCAGTTCGAATGGTGGTAGACTCTTTAATGACCATGTCTCCGATCTGTTGCGTAAGTATGCCGCAGTCTTTACTGCCTCTCCCCACTCTCATTCACTCCTAAATGTATAAGCATATTCCTTGCAATTTCCACGAGTGTCCGGTTAGCGCGCTCAGCAGATCCGTTTTCCTGCGGGATGTACCGTTTCGGGTGTAAATACCGTTTTCGGATAAAAACTTCTGAAACTCTTGGCTTATACATATATTCGCGATCGTTCTCGCTGCTCTCTGCACTGAGCAACAAAGTGACCCTCGCGACCACATCGAAAACATTTTTTATTCTTTTTTGAATCACTGGTCTTTTGCGTCGATCTATTTATCTTGTCTCCCTTTCCACTGGGACGCGACACAAATGCTTGTTGAACACAAAGTTCTTTTTCGTCCGAACTCATTCTTTTTCTATCGCCCTCTTCAATGATTTTCACTTTTAAATCAGAGAGTCGGTAACAAAATTATCGAATTTTTTTTCCAAACCTGACAACGGAAAAATAGTGAGAAGGTCTTCAGAAATGTCCATATCAATTTCTTTCAGCTTTTCAACTATATCCACAAAATCATTTATGTAATTTTGTTCGCACGAATTTTCCGACAAACTCAACCGAAGTAATTTCCTGAATAAGGTAATTTTTATGGCGAAACTATGACGCTTGTGGACAGCTGCAAGCTTGTCCTAAGCTTCTTTGGAACTAGCGTAGTTTTTAATGAACTCTATTTGCACAGCAATATGGGTGCTAGTGCTTTCTTGCTTCACGCGTCTTCCACACACTAACGATCACATACTTGAGTGCACCAATACACTCTTCATTTGCTTCGACCATACAGCGTAATTTTCGCCGTCAAATTTGTCGATCGCACACAGCCCTTGTCCACACTCAGGTGTGTAATTATGCGCGTTCCTCGTGGAGTAGAAGAGTATACTAGATTCGTTGAAAAGTATGTAACAGGCTGAAGGGAGCGTTTCCGATATATATATATACTTACGTAGTTACTATTTTTGAGTCAAATAAATGATCCGTCTGTAACGAAGACAAAGATCAACGCTGAAGCCAAGTATAAATTGAAACACGAACGATTTCGGTGAGCGTCTTTATTTTAAAACTGTCAGCTTAAGACTGAATGTACAGAGTTTTGATCGGCTCGAAGTAAGTCGCGAGAAACGGAAATGTGTTTGTCAGCAGTTTTATTTATTTGTGTTTAAGTGCATGCAAAAAGAATGATGAAGTTATACAACAATCATGCGCTTTACTTTTTTGTGGATTCAAGTTTCGTTACGTTAAGTTGTGTATTTATGCACGCGCAAGATTGTATGCGCGTTGTTTTTGTTAGGTTTAAGTTTATGTAAGCGTAATATGAGAAGCATATTATGCTACTTCCCTCCCCTTAAAAGGAAGCTTATGCTTCTGTTGGGGTTGACGCATATAATCTTGGTAATGCAGTTGGGTTTGTATCCTGTGTTTCCATAATTGTTTTTGTTGTTTTTAGTTTTAAGTAGATACAAACTATACAAAATGTGAGGCTAATGAGTGATACAATAATAGAGACTGTAATATTATTATTTGATATTAGTTTTACAATGTCCTTATGTTCTATTGGTTTTATTTTTATTAGTTCAATGGGTGTGTACAATGGGGTTAGATTTATTTCGGGATTTAGCTGGTTTTCGTTTAATGTTATCTTTCCTATTTTAATTTTACATTGTTTTATTGTTATTATTTTATTGCCGTTAATTGTTACATTTTTATTTATTTCTTGGCAATCTTGTTCTATAATAGTATTCTTTATGTTCCAAGTAAGGATATTGTTTGGTTCAACGTATTTAATTATCTGGTTAACTGTTGTGGGGACAAAATTGCAAATTGGTTTAGTTCTTTTTATAATGTTCTTAATACATTCGTTACTTATTTCTTTACTATTTTGATTATAAATTTTGCCATGTTCTTCAAAATAAGTATCTTTTTCGTTGTGATCGAGTTGGTACCCGTTATTATCTGGGTAAGGTATTATGTTAATTGTGTGGACAGTTTTTTGCTTAATGGGGATATGTGCTATGATAAGTATTTGGTTAGTGCTAATCCAGGTTGATGTTTTAATTTGTAAGATGTTTCTGTTGTCAACGTTCTCTAGTCTGTCGTAATTGAGTAATTTGGGATTAAATAGTCCTAGTCGTGAAAGTTGCATTCCCATTGCAATGTCTTCTATATACTCGGTAAATTGGATAAGTTCATATAATAACTGTTCTCTGTTACTATGTTCGTCTAAGAATTCTTTTGTTCTTTGTATGTTACTGTTAATGAGTTGAATTATGTCATTTATTTCATGTAGATTTATTGAACTTGTTGCTACTGATTCTAATTGTTTTTCAATCTTTGTTCGGTCATTGTTATCTAATGTTCCAAATAAATATTTAAACGCTGATCCTACTATGTTGATTAGTCCTCGTTTCTGTCTATTTGTCTGGTGTAAAGTTATTCCGCTAAGTTCTCTTCGCATTTTATTGTACAAAAGGTCAATTTGGGGAATATTAGTGTAGTTAGTTATCTTATTGTTAAAATAGTGGGTTAGGTTATCTATATCGGAAAGGTTTACGCGAAGACAATGATGTTCGTATTCTGAAGGGATTTGAATCGATTTATCGGAAAATAGGAGGTATCCGTGGTTAGTGTCAATGTTGTTGATTTGAAGTTGTTGGGTTTGGCATAATTTTGTAGACGTGAGGAGGAGTATTATGATGAACCAGGGGCCTGCAGAATGGGAAGTTCATTAATTTTTTTCTGTTTTTTAAATTGAGTTTCTTAGTAATGTGTCTCTCTATTCCTATTGGTGATTTTATAATGGTCTTCGTCAGTTTGTTCGACGTTTTTTGTTAATTTAAAAGGGTTTTCTAATTTTCCTTTTTGTAATGGTCCCTTTCTGTATCTAGTGTCAACATTGTATTCGGTTCTGTTTTTGTTTATTTCGTTAATTCTAACTTCCTTATCGTGTTGTGTATCTAGAATTGGTTGTCCGGCATAAATGAATATGTGAGCGGGGGTTTGTCCAGTAGTGTCGTGTTTGGTCTTGTGATTGTAGATGTAAAGGATTGTTTCTATTTTACTTAACTTGGTCTCGTTGTCGTCAGAATTTTTTATGATGCGAATTTTTTCATTTATAGTCTTGTGTAGCCTCTCTATGTCAGCGACACCTGTTTTCGTAGTGTTAAGTTGTAATTCTACGTCTTCGGTTTCGAGCCAACGTTTAAGGGCTAGGCTGGAGAATGCGCCGTCTCTGTCTGCTTTAAGAAGTCTAGGTTTCCCCAACTGATTAAATATACGCATTAAGGCGAATTTGGAGTAAACATCGATACAGCTCAAATAGTGATTCCCTTCAGAAGAATAGATATCTATTACAAACTTATCGCGGCAATGTTCGGGTTTAGGGGTAATTTTCATTGGCATTTTTGTATTGCGGTGTTCTGTCTTGGCTAAGTTACAAACTTGACATTCATTGATTATATTTTGAATAAGGAGTTGGCTATTAGGAAAGTAGTAAGTTTCGCTAAAGAGTTTTACAGTTTTTTGAATTCCTGGGTGCAATAACTTTTCGTGTGTATTTAGGATTAATTCTTTGAATTTTGCATAAGTAGGAATGTTTTTTAATAAGACGAGACTTCGGAAAATCTTTGTACACTTTGGATTCATGGTTTCTGTGTACGCGCTTTGAATCACTTCAAAGTCTGCATCGCTTTCGATGTAAAGGGCGCTATTCTTCGAACAAAAGTGGTTGAGTAAGTATTGTTTGGCTGTTTCGAAGGTCATTTCTGCATAGGAGATACGTACTATTTGTTTCTTGAAATAGGTTTCATATTCTGTATTATTATTGGGGCCTTTCGAAAAAATGATTTGTCTTTTATGGTAGTTTATTGCTTTTTCAGATAGTCCTATTAGTCCGCTACTATCTTCTTCCGCGCTATGTTGCGTGGATTCTCCGAAAAATGTCTGTTCTTTTTTGGTTCTAGACAGTGCGTCCGCGACATGGTTTTCTTTCCCTTTGATGTACCTTATGTCGAAGTCGTACTCCGATAGTCTAATCTTCCATCTAGTCAACTTGGAGTTAGGCTCTTTTAGTTTGTGTAGCCAGCACAATGGTTGATGGTCAGAAGCTACTTCGAAGTGTCGCCCTAATAGATAATGTCTGAAAGTTTTGGTTGCCCAAACTATTGCTAATAATTCCTTTTCTATAGCGCTGTAATTGATTTCATGTTCATTTAGTGTTCTGCTGATGTAACTAATAGGGTGTCCGTCTTGTGATAAAACAGCTCCTAAAGCTACATTGCTGGCATCTGTTGTCAATGTAAATTTTCTCTCGAAATTCGGTATTTTTAGGATCGGATCTTCAGAGATTAATAATTTTAACTTTTGGAATGCTTCTAAGTATTCTAAGCTGTTTATATCTATTGTTGCTCCTTTCTTTAGGCACTTGGTCAGGGGTTTGGCAATGTCTGAAAAGTTAGGTATAAATTTCCTATAATATCCTGTAAGTCCTAAAAAGGCTTTAATTTCTTTAGTTTTTCTTGGTAATGGATATTTAACTATAGCTTTGATTTTATCCGGGTTTGGTTTAATCCCGTCTTTAGTAATAACATGTCCTAAGAAAGTTGTCTCTTGTTTTAAGAACTCGCATTTATCTAGTTGTAATTTTAAGTTTGCCTGTGATAATCTTTCGAAAACAGCTTGTAAGGCTTGAAGATGTTCTTCTAAAGATGTGGAGAAAACTATGATGTCGTCTAGGTATACTAGACAGCATTTATTTAAAAGTGGACGGAGTAAATTGTTCATGCATCTTTGAAATGTAGCGGGGGCATTTTTAAGCCCAAATGGCATTCGTGTGTACTCGTAGTGTCCATATTTTGTAGAGAAGGCAGTTTTGGCTATTGACTCTGAGTCCATTTCTATTTGATGAAAGCCCTTTGCAAGATCTATTGTTGTGAAATAATTTGACTTCCCTAGTTTCCCTAATATTTCATCTATGTTTGGTATGGGGTATCTGTCGTTTATTGTTATTTCGTTCAATTTCATATAATCTATTACGATACGAAGCTTCTGCTGTCCAGAAGCATCTAGTTTTTTAGGTACGACCCAAATGGGGCTACAGTATGGTGAATTACTTTCTCGGATAATGTCCTGTTCTAACATATCCTGGATCTGTTTTTCTACTTCCTTTTCATATGTCTGTTGGAAACTATAAACTTTAGAGTAGACGGGGATATTGTGTGTGGTGTTAATAATATGTTTTTCTTGGTTTGTGAACGTGAGCTTGTCACCTTCGCGAAATTGGATGTCTTGGTATTTTGTCAGTGGATTGGTTAGTTTCAGTTTTTCTTCTACGTTAAGGTGTTCTAATCGGAACAAGTTCTCCTGAAGTGTGGAGGTTTCTAAGTAAGTGGGGTCTTGTGGAAATGAAGTGTCCATTTGAAGATGGTTCTGTTCTGTAATGTTGTTACCGTCTTTTATCTTGTATATTTTGTTAAATAGAGTGGCAGTTTTCTTTTTATAGTCGATTATTGCTTTGGCTTCGGACAACAATTTGCGTCCAATCAGCATGTCATAATGATCTGAGAACTGGTGGATCAAGAACTCTTGGGCAATAGGGAAGTAGTTGTTAGGTGGTATATTCGTAAGTTCATTAATTATTAAAGGGCCATTACTGGTGTGGATTAGGTAATTGGTTTCTTGTGTTGGTGTTTGAAAAATATTTCGCGTGAGCATATTTATCGTAGATCCTGTATCAATTAGACATTTCAATTCGGTATTATTATGTTTGATCGTTATATATTGGCTTGATCCGGGGCTACTAGCCGAAAATTTTCTGCTTGTTCGGGGTCGTCTGGTTCGTTGTCATTTGTTGTCGGTGTCTCCTTTTCTGTTGTTTCTGAATTGTCATAGTTCTGTTCAGGAGGACATTGAATTAATTCTGGGGTATAGTTCGATTGATAGGGATAAGGCTGAGGTTGAAAATATTCTGGATAGTAGGGATAATAGTAATTATAGTTATAAGGATATTCGGGTTGATTAGACGATACTTCTTGGTATCTTACCTCTTCTGTGCTCATTTTAGACTGTCCGCTGTCTGATGGTCTCTGTCTTTTTATTGGGTTATTAGTCTGTACGTTTCCGGTTTGTGGATATGTTGTAGGCATGTGAGTGTGGCTAGGTCCAAAGCGATTTTGGTCAAAAATATTTTGTCGGTTAAAAGCTGTGTTTGGTCTGGGTGCTTGTGTCAGAGGTATGTTAGGTTGTGGGTAGATAGGTCTATTTTGATATTGAGGTATCGGATTTGTGTTAAACCTGGGTACATGAGAATACGCTTGGTGATAGGGTTGATAGACGTTGTTATAGAATGTTTGGAAGGGTGCAAGGGGTCTGGTTTGATAGCTCATTTGCCTGTTTTGGGGAGTGTTTGTTTCTTTGTTTGGAATTGAAGTTGGCTTTATATTATCTTTATTTGAGGTTGGTGCCTCGTAAAAACCTTTTTCTTGTAATATGTTTATTAATGATCTCAGGTTTGGAATATTACAGTTAATTATTCTGAGATAAATGTGGCTTGGAAGTTTTTGAATTAGATTTTCGATGCTGGTTTGTATTAATCTAGTATATAGAGTGGTTTCAGTAATATTGTTTTCTAGTTCTAATTTACTTATAAGTATCTGCCGTTTTCTTTCGGCTTCTTCAAGGAAATGACGAATGTTACCTCGATATTGTGTGTTCCTGAATTCCTCTAGAAGTTGGTGGTTCGGTGCTTGGGGCTTGTAGTTAAGTATAAGTTGAGTCCTGAGTTAACTCCAGTTGCTGAGGTTGGTCACTCCGAGGGCGCGGATAACATCGCCACTGATGTTCCGTTCGATGTGTCCAAAGATTATTAACTTCTGTCTTTCATCTGTAGTCTGATAAAGAGCCAAGATGAAGTCGATGCGACTGATGAAAGTGTACAAGGTGTTAGGATCCCCGTTGAAAACCTCGATTGCGTGTATTTGTCTTTCGACTTGAATCATATTCGAGTCAGACTGTTCTATTTGTGTTGGCGCTGCTACTGCCATTGTGGTTTGTTGGCTTTGAATTTTGATTAATGTTTGTGTATTTGCTGTTGGTTTATTTGTCGGTTCGTAACTTGGGTAGGGTTTCTTGTAGTTCGCTCACTTATTATTATAATATTTCACTTAGTTGCACTGTTATCGTTATAATTCGTTTTAGTTGTAATTGAGTTTATTTAGTCTTCATTTAATTTAGCTGTTATTATTATGGTTCACTTAGTTGTAATTAAGTTTATTTAGTTTTCACTAAGTTACACTGTTATTATTATTTTTCGTTTATTTCTGGTTAAGTTTATTTTTCGCTTAGGTTAACTGTTGTTATTGTAGTTCACTTAGTTGTATTTACGTTTATTTGGTTTTCACTTAGTTTAGCTGTTATTATTTGTTGCGCACTTTGCTATTTCGCTTTGTTTTGAGTAACCTTTTGTGGATTTACTACTCAGCGAATTCAAAGGCGTCTTCTTAAAATTTTATAATTTTAAGTTGTTTCACGTTCACAATCACTTTGTGGGATTAGGTACACCGTTGGTTGGCACTTTTTGTTGTGAACCGATTGTACCGATATTACCGACGCGATTTGCGAAAGTTCTTTAGCGGATGATGATTGAAGAATTGAATAGGGTTTCTATCGCATCAACAATGTTTCATCCTACCGACTGCGCCACTTACGTAGTTACTATTTTTGAGTCAAATAAATGATCCGTCTGTAACGAAGACAAAGATCAACGCTGAAGCCAAGTATAAATTGAAACACGAACGATTTCGGTGAGCGTCTTTATTTTAAAACTGTCAGATTAAGACTGAATGTACAGAGTTTTGATCGGCTCGAAGTAAGTCGCGAGAAACGGAAATGTGTTTGTCAGCAGTTTTATTTATTTGTGTTTAAGTGCATGCAAAAAGAATGATGAAGTTATACAACAATCATGCGCTTTACTTTTTTGTGGATTCAAGTTTCGTTACGTTAAGTTGTGTATTTATGCACGCGCAAGATTGTATGCGCGTTGTTTTTGTTAGGTTTAAGTTTATGTAAGCGTAATATGAGAAGCATATTATGCTACTTCCCTCCCCTTAAAAGGAAGCTTATGCTTCTGTTGGGGTTGACGCATATAATCTTGGTAATGCAGTTGGGTTTGTATCCTGTGTTTCCATAATTGTTTTTGTTGTTTTTAGTTTTAAGTAGATACAAACTATACAAAATGTGAGGCTAATGAGTGATACAATAATAGAGACTGTAATATTATTATTTGATATTAGTTTTACAATGTCCTTATGTTCTATTGGTTTTATTTTTATTAGTTCAATGGGTGTGTACAATGGGGTTAGATTTATTTCGGGATTTAGCTGGTTTTCGTTTAATGTTATCTTTCCTATTTTAATTTTACATTGTTTTATTGTTATTATTTTATTGCCGTTAATTGTTACATTTTTATTTATTTCTTGGCAATCTTGTTCTATAATAGTATTCTTTATGTTCCAAGTAAGGATATTGTTTGGTTCAACGTATTTAATTATCTGGTTAACTGTTGTGGGGACAAAATTGCAAATTGGTTTAGTTCTTTTTATAATGTTCTTAATACATTCGTTACTTATTTCTTTACTATTTTGATTATAAATTTTGCCATGTTCTTCAAAATAAGTATCTTTTTCGTTGTGATCGAGTTGGTACCCGTTATTATCTGGGTAAGGTATTATGTTAATTGTGTGGACAGTTTTTTGCTTAATGGGGATATGTGCTATGATAAGTATTTGGTTAGTGCTAATCCAGGTTGATGTTTTAATTTGTAAGATGTTTCTGTTGTCAACGTTCTCTAGTCTGTCGTAATTGAGTAATTTGGGATTAAATAGTCCTAGTCGTGAAAGTTGCATTCCCATTGCAATGTCTTCTATATACTCGGTAAATTGGATAAGTTCATATAATAACTGTTCTCTGTTACTATGTTCGTCTAAGAATTCTTTTGTTCTTTGTATGTTACTGTTAATGAGTTGAATTATGTCATTTATTTCATGTAGATTTATTGAACTTGTTGCTACTGATTCTAATTGTTTTTCAATCTTTGTTCGGTCATTGTTATCTAATGTTCCAAATAAATATTTAAACGCTGATCCTACTATGTTGATTAGTCCTCGTTTCTGTCTATTTGTCTGGTGTAAAGTTATTCCGCTAAGTTCTCTTCGCATTTTATTGTACAAAAGGTCAATTTGGGGAATATTAGTGTAGTTAGTTATCTTATTGTTAAAATAGTGGGTTAGGTTATCTATATCGGAAAGGTTTACGCGAAGACAATGATGTTCGTATTCTGAAGGGATTTGAATCGATTTATCGGAAAATAGGAGGTATCCGTGGTTAGTGTCAATGTTGTTGATTTGAAGTTGTTGGGTTTGGCATAATTTTGTAGACGTGAGGAGGAGTATTATGATGAACCAGGGGCCTGCAGAATGGGAAGTTCATTAATTTTTTTCTGTTTTTTAAATTGAGTTTCTTAGTAATGTGTCTCTCTATTCCTATTGGTGATTTTATAATGGTCTTCGTCAGTTTGTTCGACGTTTTTTGTTAATTTAAAAGGGTTTTCTAATTTTCCTTTTTGTAATGGTCCCTTTCTGTATCTAGTGTCAACATTGTATTCGGTTCTGTTTTTGTTTATTTCGTTAATTCTAACTTCCTTATCGTGTTGTGTATCTAGAATTGGTTGTCCGGCATAAATGAATATGTGAGCGGGGGTTTGTCCAGTAGTGTCGTGTTTGGTCTTGTGATTGTAGATGTAAAGGATTGTTTCTATTTTACTTAACTTGGTCTCGTTGTCGTCAGAATTTTTTATGATGCGAATTTTTTCATTTATAGTCTTGTGTAGCCTCTCTATGTCAGCGACACCTGTTTTCGTAGTGTTAAGTTGTAATTCTACGTCTTCGGTTTCGAGCCAACGTTTAAGGGCTAGGCTGGAGAATGCGCCGTCTCTGTCTGCTTTAAGAAGTCTAGGTTTCCCCAACTGATTAAATATACGCATTAAGGCGAATTTGGAGTAAACATCGATACAGCTCAAATAGTGATTCCCTTCAGAAGAATAGATATCTATTACAAACTTATCGCGGCAATGTTCGGGTTTAGGGGTAATTTTCATTGGCATTTTTGTATTGCGGTGTTCTGTCTTGGCTAAGTTACAAACTTGACATTCATTGATTATATTTTGAATAAGGAGTTGGCTATTAGGAAAGTAGTAAGTTTCGCTAAAGAGTTTTACAGTTTTTTGAATTCCTGGGTGCAATAACTTTTCGTGTGTATTTAGGATTAATTCTTTGAATTTTGCATAAGTAGGAATGTTTTTTAATAAGACGAGACTTCGGAAAATCTTTGTACACTTTGGATTCATGGTTTCTGTGTACGCGCTTTGAATCACTTCAAAGTCTGCATCGCTTTCGATGTAAAGGGCGCTATTCTTCGAACAAAAGTGGTTGAGTAAGTATTGTTTGGCTGTTTCGAAGGTCATTTCTGCATAGGAGATACGTACTATTTGTTTCTTGAAATAGGTTTCATATTCTGTATTATTATTGGGGCCTTTCGAAAAAATGATTTGTCTTTTATGGTAGTTTATTGCTTTTTCAGATAGTCCTATTAGTCCGCTACTATCTTCTTCCGCGCTATGTTGCGTGGATTCTCCGAAAAATGTCTGTTCTTTTTTGGTTCTAGACAGTGCGTCCGCGACATGGTTTTCTTTCCCTTTGATGTACCTTATGTCGAAGTCGTACTCCGATAGTCTAATCTTCCATCTAGTCAACTTGGAGTTAGGCTCTTTTAGTTTGTGTAGCCAGCACAATGGTTGATGGTCAGAAGCTACTTCGAAGTGTCGCCCTAATAGATAATGTCTGAAAGTTTTGGTTGCCCAAACTATTGCTAATAATTCCTTTTCTATAGCGCTGTAATTGATTTCATGTTCATTTAGTGTTCTGCTGATGTAACTAATAGGGTGTCCGTCTTGTGATAAAACAGCTCCTAAAGCTACATTGCTGGCATCTGTTGTCAATGTAAATTTTCTCTCGAAATTCGGTATTTTTAGGATCGGATCTTCAGAGATTAATAATTTTAACTTTTGGAATGCTTCTAAGTATTCTAAGCTGTTTATATCTATTGTTGCTCCTTTCTTTAGGCACTTGGTCAGGGGTTTGGCAATGTCTGAAAAGTTAGGTATAAATTTCCTATAATATCCTGTAAGTCCTAAAAAGGCTTTAATTTCTTTAGTTTTTCTTGGTAATGGATATTTAACTATAGCTTTGATTTTATCCGGGTTTGGTTTAATCCCGTCTTTAGTAATAACATGTCCTAAGAAAGTTGTCTCTTGTTTTAAGAACTCGCATTTATCTAGTTGTAATTTTAAGTTTGCCTGTGATAATCTTTCGAAAACAGCTTGTAAGGCTTGAAGATGTTCTTCTAAAGATGTGGAGAAAACTATGATGTCGTCTAGGTATACTAGACAGCATTTATTTAAAAGTGGACGGAGTAAATTGTTCATGCATCTTTGAAATGTAGCGGGGGCATTTTTAAGCCCAAATGGCATTCGTGTGTACTCGTAGTGTCCATATTTTGTAGAGAAGGCAGTTTTGGCTATTGACTCTGAGTCCATTTCTATTTGATGAAAGCCCTTTGCAAGATCTATTGTTGTGAAATAATTTGACTTCCCTAGTTTCCCTAATATTTCATCTATGTTTGGTATGGGGTATCTGTCGTTTATTGTTATTTCGTTCAATTTCATATAATCTATTACGATACGAAGCTTCTGCTGTCCAGAAGCATCTAGTTTTTTAGGTACGACCCAAATGGGGCTACAGTATGGTGAATTACTTTCTCGGATAATGTCCTGTTCTAACATATCCTGGATCTGTTTTTCTACTTCCTTTTCATATGTCTGTTGGAAACTATAAACTTTAGAGTAGACGGGGATATTGTGTGTGGTGTTAATAATATGTTTTTCTTGGTTTGTGAACGTGAGCTTGTCACCTTCGCGAAATTGGATGTCTTGGTATTTTGTCAGTAGATTGGTTAGTTTCAGTTTTTCTTCTACGTTAAGGTGTTCTAATCGGAACAAGTTCTCCTGAAGTGTGGAGGTTTCTAAGTAAGTGGGGTCTTGTGGAAATGAAGTGTCCATTTGAAGATGGTTCTGTTCTGTAATGTTGTTACCGTCTTTTATCTTGTATATTTTGTTAAATAGAGTGGCAGTTTTCTTTTTATAGTCGATTATTGCTTTGGCTTCGGACAACAATTTGCGTCCAATCAGCATGTCATAATGATCTGAGAACTGGTGGATCAAGAACTCTTGGGCAATAGGGAAGTAGTTGTTAGGTGGTATATTCGTAAGTTCATTAATTATTAAAGGGCCATTACTGGTGTGGATTAGGTAATTGGTTTCTTGTGTTGGTGTTTGAAAAATATTTCGCGTGAGCATATTTATCGTAGATCCTGTATCAATTAGACATTTCAATTCGGTATTATTATGTTTGATCGTTATATATTGGCTTGATCCGGGGCTACTAGCCGAAAATTTTCTGCTTGTTCGGGGTCGTCTGGTTCGTTGTCATTTGTTGTCGGTGTCTCCTTTTCTGTTGTTTCTGAATTGTCATAGTTCTGTTCAGGAGGACATTGAATTAATTCTGGGGTATAGTTCGATTGATAGGGATAAGGCTGAGGTTGAAAATATTCTGGATAGTAGGGATAATAGTAATTATAGTTATAAGGATATTCGGGTTGATTAGACGATACTTCTTGGTATCTTACCTCTTCTGTGCTCATTTTAGACTGTCCGCTGTCTGATGGTCTCTGTCTTTTTATTGGGTTATTAGTCTGTACGTTTCCGGTTTGTGGATATGTTGTAGGCATGTGAGTGTGGCTAGGTCCAAAGCGATTTTGGTCAAAAATATTTTGTCGGTTAAAAGCTGTGTTTGGTCTGGGTGCTTGTGTCAGAGGTATGTTAGGTTGTGGGTAGATAGGTCTATTTTGATATTGAGGTATCGGATTTGTGTTAAACCTGGGTACATGAGAATACGCTTGGTGATAGGGTTGATAGACGTTGTTATAGAATGTTTGGAAGGGTGCAAGGGGTCTGGTTTGATAGCTCATTTGCCTGTTTTGGGGAGTGTTTGTTTCTTTGTTTGGAATTGAAGTTGGCTTTATATTATCTTTATTTGAGGTTGGTGCCTCGTAAAAACCTTTTTCTTGTAATATGTTTATTAATGATCTCAGGTTTGGAATATTACAGTTAATTATTCTGAGATAAATGTGGCTTGGAAGTTTTTGAATTAGATTTTCGATGCTGGTTTGTATTAATCTAGTATATAGAGTGGTTTCAGTAATATTGTTTTCTAGTTCTAATTTACTTATAAGTATCTGCCGTTTTCTTTCGGCTTCTTCAAGGAAATGACGAATGTTACCTCGATATTGTGTGTTCCTGAATTCCTCTAGAAGTTGGTGGTTCGGTGCTTGGGGCTTGTAGTTAAGTATAAGTTGAGTCCTGAGTTCACTCCAGTTGCTGAGGTTGGTCACTCCGAGGGCGCGGATAACATCGCCACTGATGTTCCGTTCGATGTGTCCAAAGATTATTAACTTCTGTCTTTCATCTGTAGTCTGATAAAGAGCCAAGATGAAGTCGATGCGACTGATGAAAGTGTACAAGGTGTTAGGATCCCCGTTGAAAACCTCGATTGCGTGTATTTGTCTTTCGACTTGAATCATATTCGAGTCAGACTGTTCTATTTGTGTTGGCGCTGCTACTGCCATTGTGGTTTGTTGGCTTTGAATTTTGATTAATGTTTGTGTATTTGCTGTTGGTTTATTTGTCGGTTCGTAACTTGGGTAGGGTTTCTTGTAGTTCGCTCACTTATTATTATAATATTTCACTTAGTTGCACTGTTATCGTTATAATTCGTTTTAGTTGTAATTGAGTTTATTTAGTCTTCATTTAATTTAGCTGTTATTATTATGGTTCACTTAGTTGTAATTAAGTTTATTTAGTTTTCACTAAGTTACACTGTTATTATTATTTTTCGTTTATTTCTGGTTAAGTTTATTTTTCGCTTAGGTTAACTGTTGTTATTGTAGTTCACTTAGTTGTATTTACGTTTATTTGGTTTTCACTTAGTTTAGCTGTTATTATTTGTTGCGCACTTTGCTATTTCGCTTTGTTTTGAGTAACCTTTTGTGGATTTACTACTCAGCGAATTCAAAGGCGTCTTCTTAAAATTTTATAATTTTAAGTTGTTTCACGTTCACAATCACTTTGTGGGATTAGGTACACCGTTGGTTGGCACTTTTTGTTGTGAACCGATTGTACCGATATTACCGACGCGATTTGCGAAAGTTCTTTAGCGGATGATGATTGAAGAATTGAATAGGGTTTCTATCGCATCAACAATGTTTCATCCTACCGACTGCGCCACTTACGTAGTTACTATTTTTGAGTCAAATAAATGATCCGTCTGTAACGAAGACAAAGATCAACGCTGAAGCCAAGTATAAATTGAAACACGAACGATTTCGGTGAGCGTCTTTATTTTAAAACTGTCAGATTAAGACTGAATGTACAGAGTTTTGATCGGCTCGAAGTAAGTCGCGAGAAACGGAAATGTGTTTGTCAGCAGTTTTATTTATTTGTGTTTAAGTGCATGCAAAAAGAATGATGAAGTTATACAACAATCATGCGCTTTACTTTTTTGTGGATTCAAGTTTCGTTACGTTAAGTTGTGTATTTATGCACGCGCAAGATTGTATGCGCGTTGTTTTTGTTAGGTTTAAGTTTATGTAAGCGTAATATGAGAAGCATATTATGCTACTATATGTATAGGGTGTTTTTTTTAGAGGTATAGAACTTTAAATTGCAATAAAACAACGATGGATTATTCGATTGACATGAATTTTATTGACATGAAAGATAATCTTGTGGCATTACATTTTAAATATGATTTCTGGCATATGACCGCCACGGCTGGCTCGGATGTAGTCCAATCTGGACGTCCAATTTGCAATGACTTTTTCCAACATTTGGCCGTATATCGGCAATAACACGGCGAATGTTGTCTTCCAAATGGTTTAGCGTTTGTGGCTTATCCGCATAGACCAATGACTTTACATAGCCCCACAAAAAGTAGTCTAGCGGTGTTAAATCACAAGATCTTGGAGGCTTATGAAAAATCGGGAACAACAGCAATCTCGTTTTGGGCCCATTCGACGAATCTACGCCTTGCTTGATGATCGTTTGGTTTCAATTCTTGCACGAGTTGGATTTTGTAAGCACGCATGACGAATTGCCAAACCAAACTGAGAATAAATCACTTGACAGCTGTTAAATCGGTCGCCATCTTGAACAGTAATGCCAACTTAAAGTTCTATACCTCTAAAAAAAACACCCGTTATATAGTAACATATCCATTCTACACCAACAACTCCCCAACTCACACACTCAGTCTCCTATTTTTCGAGAGCTTCTCTCTTAATAAACAATTATAACTTAATTCTCTTAAACTTCACTCTTGAGCTATCCCAATCTGCCTATATAAACGCAAACATGTCCCCTTAAGGCAGTTCAGTTCTGAGTACGCTATCAATTGCGATACCTTTGCTAAAGCCCATTTCAACCTCGAAATTTCGGTTCGTTTGAAGTGACTAAAATCGGTATCCGCACAAGAACCTGTGTGATCGGAATTAATTTAAAGACTTAATTTTGTGGACCGCTTCGTGAAGTGAGACCTCCACTAAGGTGTAATACAATTAAAAGGCGCACAGTGCAGTTCACTAAGACATTAGTCTCGACATACTGTTGCAGTCTGTGAACAAAAACAGTAGCCCACTAAAATCAAAAGTGTGACCGCTACTATTGTATTAAACAACAAAAAGTTAAAACAGTGCAGTTCACTTAAGGCATAAGTCTCGACATACTGTAGCAGTCTGTGAACAAGAACAGAAAATAACTTATAAATAAAACTAAAATGGCGTTACCAGCAGAAAATCTTTCTCAATTACTTCGGAAAATACGCCAAGTACCACCATTCACTGGAGATCCATCAAAACTCATCTCGTTCATCAGACGAATGGAATACCTGTTGAATCTATACCCTGCAAACGACGCTCTACAGAAGGCGATCATATTTGGAGCCATCGAACTTCAAATCACTGGAGATGCAGAAAAAGTTTTCCTATTCGGAATGCATAATGATTGGTCAACTCTAATGGACGCCTTAATCACAGAATTTAAGACCCAGACACCCCTGGAGGAACTACTAGGAAGATTGTACCGCACATCTTTCAAAGCTAACTTACGTCTATTTTGCGAACAGTTAGAAGATAAATCAAATGTAATCATAAATAAGTTAGCATTAGAAAATGACAACACTAATATAACAGTTTATACACAAGCAATGGCAACCACTATAAAAAATACAATTCAAAGATCACTCCCCGATAGACTGTTCATGACCCTAGCGAGGCATGACATTTCAACTATCCAAAAATTAAGACAAACCGCCCAACAAGAAGGTCTCTACGAAGACACAGTCTCAAAAACATCCGATAGTCAGCCAAGACTTAGCCCAAATTCACATAAACATACACACATAAGCCAAACTAAAAACACCCATCCCAACCAACGATTCGGTCCCCCTTTTATATACTCCTTTGTCTGTGCATTTGTGACCTAGGAATGTCACTTCGTGCATAAAAAATTAACATTTTTCTGGATGCAACTTTAGGTTATATTTCCTACATACATTAAAAACGTCAGTTAAGTTTTTAATCATGTGTTTTTCTGAACATCCGATCACCATTAAGTCATCCATATAAGGGAATGCCTGAGAGGGTTCTAAAGCCGAGAATGATATAGTCATCATCCTCTGAAATGAATTTGGTGCTATTTTAAGACCAAATGGTAATCGCGTGAAGCGATATGAGCCATTGCTCGTTGAAAACGATGATATATTCCTTGAGTTTTCCTTAAGTTCTATTTGGTGGAAACCTGACATCAAGTCAAGGCATGAAAAGTATTTAGCTCGACCTAGTTGATCTAAAATGTCATCAATTCTAGGGAGTGGAAATTTGTCAGAAAGTAGTTTTTTATTTATTTGACGATAGTCAATTACTAATCGCCATTTCTTCTCTTGCGAATTTGGTAATGATTTTTTCGGAACTAACAAGAGTGGGCTGGTTTACTCGGATACAGACGGTTCGACGATTTTGTCGCTAATTAATTTCCTTACTTGTTTTTGAATTTCATCAATATGGCTATGCGGACTTCTGTAGTTTTTTATATAAATGGGTTCATCATCTTTAAGTCTTAATGTTTGTTTATAAAAATTATTTGTTGATATTGGTTCGGTTTCCAGTCCGAACACATGACTATACTTTGTGCATAATTCAGTTAATTGGCTTTTAAATTGCTCTGGAAAATTTTTCTTTAGTTTGGAAAGTACTTGTTCGCTTCTATTTTCTGGATCGATGTTATGAATGTCGTAATCTTTTAGGTTTTCATATTGGATTTCGTTTACTTTGACCAATTGATCGAAATTAGCTGTATTTAGAAGTCGAATGTATTAATGTTTGGATGCTGCTATTGTATTTGCAACATAAATCCCATTGTGTATTTTCTGATTAGGAACAAATATGTAATCATTTACAGCATTAATGTCTATTTTCCGAGTAACTTGTGATCTGGCTGGCAGAAGAACTGTATTGTTGGCAGCGCTATATGTTATCGGAACAAATATTAGATAATTTAAATTTTGGGGTCTAATTATAAACCAGTCTTCACTTGGTTTGAAATCTAGTTGACAATTGAATTTCTTTATAAAATCAATGCCTCTTATTCCATCACATGGTATTGCAAAATTTGGGTCTACCAAGTGAAATTCATGTGGAATAATATATTTTGTTGATTGGAGTTCTATTGAGGTTGTTCCTCGAGACTTTATCACACCTTGGCCTATGCCTTCGATGTTTATTATTTTTTCTGTTTGAATTTGGAAGTTATCAGAATTTATCAGAATATCTGAACCAGTATCAATGAGAAATGTTAGTTTATTTTCAGTTAAATGATTATGGAAAGTTACGAATATATTAAGACTATAATTGATGGAATGAACTTTAACATTTATTGGTTGTTTCCTAAAGGGTTCTGTGAGTTTTCGACGTATTTTGCGTGGTTCTCACATTGCTATTATTATTATTATTACCCTGGTAGTAGTTTCCGCGGCCTCTACCTTGGTTTTGGCCTCTTCTACCTCCACGGTTATTAAAGTTATTATTGTTGTTGTTTTTGCTGCCTCGGTTGTAATTGTTGTGGTAGTTATTTCTTCCACGATTATAACCTCGGCCTCCTCTATTATTATTATTTGCACCTCGTCGATAATAGAGTACAGTGTTACTCTGACCTGTTATCTCTGTGCAACTGTTTACAAATTTGGAGATGGCATCATTCATGTTTGTGAATGTGCCTGCTTGCATGATACGTTTTACCTTATCAATGGATCAATTCTGTGTCATTGCTTTTACAGCTGTTGTAGTGCTGTATTTATTCGCTAAAGACTGGCTGAGACCTTCACTGATATAGGCACCTGCAAGGGCCTTTGTCAGTTTCTCCACCTCTTAGGTGTATTGGCTAGCCGTTTTATTTCTCTGTTGTAGATTGAGAAGCTTGGCAGATATCACTTCTACCGATTCTCCTTTTACTGCACTTGACAGTTGTGTAATGATTGCTGCAATTGTCTGCTCATTACATATAAGGTTTCTTACATGGCCTTTAAGTTTAGTTTTTATTAGGCTTATCGCAGTCGTTTCATGTGTGCTCTTTAAGCTGTCTAGTATACCTAGAGCATCCAAAAACCTTTGTAGATTTTCTGGTTTACCATCAAACTCTGGTATCAGAGATGTGGCTAGCCTGATAAAGTCTGTCACTGTCTGTGCCATTTCAGGAATTGTTATTGTTTCGGATTTAAATTCAATTCGGTCGCTTCCTTCTAGTGTTTCAATGTCACTATCGGACTCAGCGCCGCCTGATTGTACAGATTCGTATAGTTCTTTGAACTGGTCTGGGTTGAATTCAACCAATTGACTTAGACTTTCTGGTACATCTATCAGAATATGCCTTCTTTTTCTGATATTATTTAATCTTGTGTTTAGGGATTTTATAACCCTCAAACATATGTTATTATGTTCAGATGTGAGTCTATTTGCATATTTATTTACTAATGTAACTATATTATTATATTCTCCTACAACTATCTCTATATGATTTTTCAAAGTTTCGGATTTTATTACTGCATCTCTATTGATACATTTATAAGACTTATCAAACCTGTAGCGAAATTCGTCTATTTGTATCGCTATTTCGCTCCATTCCATTCTTGTCGCAAGAAAAAAGTTTTTATGAAGCTTTCTTCTATTATTTTTTTTATAAATCTGGTCTAAACGATTTGCCCTATTCATATAACGTTTTTTGATGATTTTGTTATGCTTAACATAAATTGTAAGCAGAAATTAAAAAATTAGCACTATTGTAATGATCAGCAATAAGATCCACACTGGGTCATTTCCTTGACCAGTCGGCGTTGTTGTAGTAGCTTCACCCTTTTTCCGGAGCGTTTGTGCTTCTTTGGTTCCTTCCTTTCCTGCCTTGCCCGGTACTCAGCTATTGTGAGTGGGCGTGGTCCATCTGCAGGGTTTTGCTGCAGAGTTTCTTCTAACGTTGGCAAGTCCCTTTGTATCGTGGGCTGCGCGTTTAAAAATTGTGCCTCGTCTGCCATCAATTGTTGCGTGTTGTTGTTATTATAGGGTAGGTATTATAAGGTGGCAAGGCATTTGTTGTCAGGCGGAGGCGAGACTTAGTCTCATGTCCTGATGTCCTGAGGTCCTAAAGTCCTGACGTCCTGAGGTCCTGACGTCCTGTCACGGTCGCCATATGATGTTCGCAAGGATCCCAAAGAAGGTTCAGTATTTTAGAGTCAGAGCGTCTGCTCAGTTAGAGTTACTTTATTCGAATGTTTCTTATGCGCTCAACTTGGGCTGAGCTGACCCGTATATATAGTACTTATTATTATATACATATAGTTCCATATACATATACATGTATGTATGCAGAAATCATGCTCAGCATTCCCACGATCCGCGATCGGCTTATGTATAAGCGTTAGATCATATTACTTGAGCGCTGGAACACTTGTGTAATTGTTGGTGGTCTTTTGGGTACTTGAACGTTATGTCTATTATGACTAAGTGTCACAATGTTTTGAAGATAAGTTGTACCCATTAATTTAGTATATTTATAGGGTAGATATGCTACACTACGGCCAGCAATGCAGAGAGACGTTCGGAAATGAGAAGACTGCGCAAGGTTCAAACCGAATCAGCGGTAGGCAGCGGAAAAGATAATGACACAGATCCCGGAGGAGCCCTAGGCGACAGTGTGCGATGATTTCGTCGGACCACTACGAAGATCGACCACTACCAAGAATCCGACGGAGAGAGCCAACCGCACTGTGAAGACAATGATAGCGAAGTTTGCCGGATAGAACCAGAGGAATTGGGATGAAAGATAGCCCGAAATCATGCTGGCTGTGAATTCCAGTGTTTCAGATTCCACAAAGAAACGCTAGGTACAGGAAGGCAACCAGAGTCACCGGAAGGAAACGCTGAGAAGATGAATGAGATCTTCGAGATTGTGCGGAAGAACCTGGAGAGGGTGTCCCAGGACCAAGCAAGGCATTAAAACCTGCGGAGAAGGCAGTGGAAGCCAAGGATTGGTGAAGTGGTGTGTGCCAAAGAGCACCATTTATCAAAAGCGGCTGAACGGTTTGTGGCCAAACTAGCTCCGGGGTTCGATGGGCCTTACCAAATCGTGGATTTCATATCGCCAGTGATATGTAAGATTCGCCACCGGAAGGACAAAAATGACCGCTCGGTACATGTCAGCGACCTAAAGCAGCAGGGTCAAGAGGAGAATGATGACCAGAACGTGGATGCGGATCCATCGGAAAAGCACAGGAGAACGACAGCACCTGACGGGGTTCGGCAGCCGTTCTAGCGTCAGGCCAACGAGAGAGTCAACGGATGCAGACCGCGAGTCCGACAACCATTATAGCGTCAGGCCAAGGCGAGAGTCAACGGTTGCGGACCGCGAGCGGACCAGAGTATTGCCTCGATAACCACCACCAGGGAGGAGTAAGGTCACAAACGGCGGGAAAGTTGAGGAAGACAGCACCTGAGAACGGACTAGGCTCGACAACCGTTCTAGCGTTAGGCCAGGGCGCGAGTCAACGGGCGCAGATTGCGAATCCAACAACCGTTCTAGCGTCAGGCCAAGGCGAGAGTCAACGGAAGCGGACCACGAGCGAACCAGAATCCTGCCTCAACAACCACCACCAAGGGTAAGAAAGGTCTCCAGCAGCGGGATGTGCAAGGACGGCAATACCTGAGAGCGGACGAGACCCGACAACCGTTATAGCGTCAACGGTGGCACCCCACCAGCGAACCAGAATATTGCGCCAATGGACATAACCGAGCGAAGCGGGACAGAGAGAAAGGAAGGCGACATAACGGTGACAGCCAAAGAGAAGGCGCAAAACCGAGGTATGGTGGAGGCGTTGGCAGAGGGTGCCGAGGGAGAGTTCGACAACCGCCATGGATACACGCACTACGGATCAACACTTGAGGCTGGCCGCTCTGGGTCAGAGTCCCGAAGGTCCCGCCGAGGGGCAAGGGCGGTCGGGGGGTAGGCGATTGGCTTACCTGCGGCCCACCCAAACTCCAAGGCGAGGTGCCGAGGACGATCGAGGCGAAGACCCAGAACCAGTGGTCACCTCGGATGAAAGTGAACTGGAGTGGGAGAAGGACCCCGCGAAGGAAAGGAGGACCTGGAGACTAAGGACAACCGGGGGTCGTGCCGGTCTTCAAGGAGGCGAGGTGGAACCCTAGAGTGAGCGGGGAGACGTCGGCGGCGATGGCAGTCGCCAACGTGAAAAGCGGAAGCTGAAGGCCGAACGGCTGGTGGTAATTAAAGCTCCGCGAGCGGCACGGTTGGCGGCCCGCGAAGAGTACGGAGCCGCCAAGGCGAGGTGCAGAACCGGTCGAGTAGAAAGGAGGAGTCCGAGAGGAGGTGACACCAGGAGCTTCAAAAGGCGGAGGCAAAGGAGGAAGCGGCCTGGAACATAGTCGCCTGGCAGGAGGAGGAAGAAGTCGGTCAGGAGGAAAGGGAGGTACCCGCTACCCCGCGGTACGTTCATTCGGCAGAGGTGGTCCGGATAGGGTCCCCGGAGCCATCCCCACACCCGTCACCCTCTCCGACGGCGGTGATCACCCCACGCCCCGGCCACGGCACTGGCCACCCACCCCTTCACCCAACCCAGTGGTGGTGCCGACCGCCCGTCCGTCCACGACCCCTGCGACACACCCGGAGCCCCAGGACCCCCCGATCCCAGGCACCAGAGTGGCGCACCAAGTGCGGGAGTACGCTGAGGGAGGCACGCGGTGGCGGCAGCGGACAATCACCTGGACATGGAGAATAGAGGCGGCTGGGCTCCGCCCACGCCCGACACCGCGGCATCGGCGGAGCTGGAGAAGGGGCCATGGGTGTGGCCACCACCCGTGGGCAGCCAGAGGCCCGTACTCCGGAGGCAGGCATCCGCTCCGGCGGTGGGTGTCTCGCCTACCCGGCCGTCATGGATGCGGATGGCGTCTACATCGGATGGGCACCGATCCCAAAGGCGGATTGGCCAGAAGAGGTCGAAGAGGAGTCGGTGGTTCGGAACGCAAAACGCCGAGGCAGCCGCCGTTGCGTCATGCTGCATCGCGGCAGCGAGAGGTTTCGGGTCCGGATGTCGGCAACGGAGGTCCACCTGTTTCGCCTGGTGCGAGAAGCCGAAGGAGGGGGAGTTGAGTAGGGTCCATACCAAAATAAAACGATTTCTTTATGTACTCACGTGTGTGTGTTGAAGAGCGGCGCAGAGAGGGCAACCATCCACAGCATCGGGGCCCGCCCGGGGGGTGAGGTAGTGGAAGAGAGAGAGCCAAGCCGCCGAGAGAAAGTGGTGTCAGTGAAAGAAAAAGAGAAATGGAAAAGAGAAAACTTACCTGAAAATTCCTTTTGTTGTCAGAGTTTGCTTTGTCACCATGTGCTTAGGGAAGGGTCGCCTCGATCACAAGGCGGTCGATCGGCACTCGATAGTGTCTATCGGTGGGCAGAAATATCGGAACAAGCAGCACATGACGGGTCACACAATAAACCTGGAGAAAAAAAAGTTTGGAGACTCTGAGCTGGAGAAAGAGAGTTTGGAGACTCTGAACTTATAGGAAAGAGAGTTTGGAGAGTCAGACGGTTTAAAGGCGAATAACGGGACAAGTCGAACTTTGGATCGGGCCAACGGTAAAGTCGTGGATCCGGAGACTGGAGACTAAAGGGATGAACCGTTAAAGGAGGCCTATATAAGCACGCCAAAAGCTGGAAGCGGGACAGACAACGAGAACAAGTATACCAGTCAACAACGTAAGAACGAAGTCAGCAGAGGAGCTACAGCCGTGGTAGTCAATAAGAAGCAAGATCGCTACGTCAAGACGTTCGGGACGAGAAAAGTCTCCGAATTGAGACGAAGGTAGTTGAGGTACATGAACCAGCGATATTTTACGTGTTGCTGTTCCACAGGCGTTTGCTTTGGGCATCACAGCCTTTAGCTGCCGTACGTCTGTAACCAGTAACCGGGTGATCACGTTATACTATAAATTTGGTGGGACGAACGCAAAAAATCTACTGAGCTAGCCGCACGTATTCCGTAGCGAGCAGATTAATTAAATCAGTTCGTTATATCTGGCGCCCAAATAACGTGATTATCCCGGCAGTAGACACAAATAAAGCAGAATGGGAAGAAGTTTGATCTACCGTCTGAAAAAGAAAGATTTTGCATATGTCGCACAGAGGTTGCACATATCACTGTCCGGAAGGACAGAGGACATGCGAAAGGCCCTAGCGGAGTACTATGCAGAGACGGAAAACGACCCAAAGTTCGCAGCAGTTTGGACAGAATTGGACAGACCAAGTCCAAGCATAAAGCTGACGAACCCCGAGGGTGAAGACCTCATCGCAAGTCTGAGCATGGAGGAGATGCAGCTGGAAGGTCAACGGAGAGAGACGAGCAGGGAAAGGAGGCCAACTCCAGAAAGACCCAGGCCCCGCCAGCCGGACTACGCAAAAGTAGCGAAACAAGTCAGAGAATGGTCTTTTCGTTTTGACGGAGTAGAAAAACCCCTCGAATTCCTGGAACAGGTGGAGTGGTCCGCAAACACGTACGGTTTGGACCTGAACATGATCCCCCGAGCCATGCCTGAATTAATGCAGGGAAAGGCTCTGAAGTGGTACATATCAAACAACAAGCACTGGAGGACTTGGGACGAGTTTATAGAGTTTCCAAACGTATTTCCTGCCCAAGGCATACTTTACGAAGCTCGCGGACAAGGTGAGACAAAGGAAGCAAGGGTTTATGGAGGCAACAAAGCGTCACGTGTAGACGGTGTGAGGACTCAGGAGAGCTAGGCACGCAGTCCCAGGAACAGTGGGCGCAATATACCCCGGGTCAGTCTAGGCGTCTAGGCCAGACACCACCCGGAGACACACTGGAACGACTCTTGCGGGCAACTCGGGTCAGAAGCCAACCCATGTTGCCAATCCGCAAGAAGCTTGTCGCAGGTGCGGTGGACACGACCATTGGGCAAGAGGCGGCCGAAAACAGAGGCTGCTGTTTTTTCTGGATGTGCGGGAAAATAGGAATCCGAAGTACGGAATGCTGCCAGGCAACAGGAAATGGCCAGCGATCTCAGCCGCAGAGAGGCGAGGCGGGGTCGCAAGGTGCAGCCTCTCCAAACTATCTGGCAAATTAATCGTAGAGGAGCAGCAGTTGTCCGCAGCAGTAACGATCGGTGGGGACACATACAAGGCCACAAGCGACCCCATGGCAACAGCAAGCTTCATAAGCGAAGAGCTGGCGGAAAAGCTGGCGGACAAGCTGGCGGCCCATGGAGCGATTATAAGGACACGACGGCAGGTTAGGTTGGCAGATGGAAGGTGCGGCGAAATCAACGCAAACCTCGAAATAGGAGTGGAGTTCGGCAACATGCGATTCGTCATGAGCCTGCTGATAGTACCAGGGATAATTAATGCGTTGGTGCTGGGGTGGAATTTCCTCACGCAAGTCGGGTCCGAGACCAGGTGCGCCGGTCATGAAATCCGGATACCGGCCAGAGGCAGATAGGAGAGAATAAGTTGTCGGTCGCAGTAGTCCAAAAGGACGGCGAAGAGCACGACATGAACAAATTCCTGGAAACAAAGCTCGCGGAGTGTCACTCCATGACCGGAACATTTAGTATAGCCGAGCACACGATAACCATGAAGGATGATAAACCAATTAAGCAGAGATACTACCCCAAGAATCCAAAGATTCAACGGAAGATCAATGCAAAGGTGGACGAAATTCTGGAGATGGGAATGATAGAGCATTCAAGGAGCCCGTACAGCTCACCCATAGGCATGGTAAAAAAGAAAACGGGAAAATGGAAAATATGCGTGGACTTCAGGCAGATAAACGCAAAATCCATAAGGGATACCTTCCCGATGCCAGGGATAAACTACATCCTCGACCAACTAAGGGAGGCACGCTTCATAAGCAGTCTGGACCTCAAGGATGGGTATTGGCAAATACCTTTGGAAAAGACAAGCCGGGGCTTCACGGCTTTCACGGTCCCAGGGATAGGGCTGTTCCAATGGATAGTGATGCCGTTTGGACTACACTCCGCGTCGGCCACATTTCAACGGGCCCTGGATCAGGTGATTGGACCGGAAATGTCGCCACATGCCTTTGCGTATCAGGATGACATCATCGTGATCGGCCGCACCCTAGAGGAACACAATAGAAACCTCAGGGAAGTGTTCCGCCGTTTGAAGAACGCGAACCTAATGATAAACCCAGAGAAATGCCAATTTTTCAACCAAGAACTTCTGTACCTAAGGCACCACGTCACAAGCCAAGGGATAAGCACGGACCCAGAGAAGGTAGCAGCCATAGCCCAGCTAGAACCACCCTCATCGGTCCGCGAGCTGAGGTAATACCTTGGAGTCGCATCCTAGTACCGAGTAAGGCCACTCAACGACCTCCTCCGCAAGGGTACCAGGTGGACATGGTCACAGGACCACCAGCAAGCCTCCGAGGAGGCCAGGAACACCAGTCTTGGCGTGCCCCGACTTCGGGAAAATGTTCATTCTGCAAACGGACGCCAGTGACTACGGAATTGGCGCGATCCTCACACAGGACACGGAAGCTGGCGAAAAGGTAATTTCATACTCCAGCCGGACCCTAAACAGAGCCGAGAAGAACTACTCAACAACAGAGAAGGAATGCTTGGCAATTGTGTGGGCTATTCGGAAGCTAAAGCCATACCAGGAGGGCTACCACTTTAAGGTAGTGATGATCACTGAAGTGGCTGAACAACATAGAAAGCCCTTCGGGAAAAATTGCCAGATGGGCGTTGGAGCTGCAGCAGTATGACTTCGAGGTAGCATATAGAAAAGGCCAGCTGAACGTGATAGCAGATGCGTTATCGAGGCAGCCACTGCCAGAGTCGGTCTCAGCAGAACTCGAAATGCTAAGAAGAACGCAGGACAAAGAGGCCGATTCAGAATGCAGCTGGATCACGGAAGTGCGAGAGAAGATAAAGGCACATCCTCAAAAGTTCCCAGACTACGTATGGGAGGGTAGCACCCTTTAAAGGCAGATTCCGCATAGAGCAGGGAACGAAGATGTAGAGACCTGGAAGCTATGTGTTTCGCAGCAGCTGAGGGAAACTGTCCTACGCGAAAGCCACGACTCCCCGGCAGCCGGTCATGTAGGCAGTCGGAAGATGATTGCACGGCTTGCAGCCCAGTACTACTGGCCAGGAATGCAGAGAGACGTTCGGAAATGCGAGGACTGCGCAAGGTTCAAACCGAATCAAACCGGAGGAGCCCTGGGCGACAGTGTGCGCCGATTTCGTCAGACTTCTACCAAGATCGAAGCATGGAAACAGATGTTGGTGCTGATCGACAGTTTTTCAAAGTGGACGGAGTTGGTGCCTTTGCGAACATCCACGGCGGAAACGTTGCAGAAAGCGTTCAGGGAACGCAGAGTCGCACGATTTGGAGTACCGATTACGGACAACGTCGTGCAGTTTACGAGCCGGGCGTTTAAGAAGTTCCTCAACGACATGGGGATAAAGCAGCAGTTTACGGCACCGTACAATGTGAAGACAATGATAGCGCAGTTTGCTGGGCAGAACCAGAGGAATTGGGATGAAAGATAGCCCGAAATCATGCTGGCTGTGAATTCCAGTGTTTCAGATTCCACAGGCTACTCACCGGCATTTTTGACACAGGCCGCGAGCCAAGACTACCGAACGCACTCTATGACAGAGAAACGCTAGGTACAGGAAGGCAACCAGAGTCACCGGAAGGAAACGCTGAGAAGATGAAAGAGATCTTCGAGAGATCTTCCCAAGCAAGTCATTAAAACCTGCGGAGAAGGCAGTGGAAGCCAAGGATTGATGAAATGGTGTGGGACAAAGAGTACTATTTATCCAAAGCGGCTGAAGGGCTTGTGGTCAAACTAGCTCCGGGTTTCGATGGGCCGTACCAAATCGTGGATTTCATATCGCCAGTGATATGTAAGATTCGCCACCGGAAGGACAAAAATGACCGCTCGGTACATGTCAGCGACCTAAAGCAGCAGGGTCAAGAGGAGAATGATGACCAGAACGTGGATGCGTATCCATCGGAAAAGCGCAGGAGAACGACAGCACCTGAGAACGGACGGGGTTCGGCAGCCGTTTTAGCGTCAGGCCAACGCGAGAGTCAACGGATGCAGACCGCGAGTCCGACAACCATTACAGCGTCACGCCAAGGCGAGAGTCAACGGATGCGGACCGCGAGCGGACCAGAGTATTGCCTCGATAACCACCACCAGGGAGGAGTAAGGTCACAAACGGCGGGAAAGTTGAGGAAGACAGCACCTGAGAACGGACTAGGCTCGACAACCGTTCTAGCGTTAGGCCAGGGCGAGAGACAACGGGCGCAGATTGCGAATCCAACAACCGTTCTAGCGTCAGGCCAAGGCGAGAGTCAACGGAAGCGGACCACGAGCGAACCAGAATCCTGCCTCAACAACCACCACCAAGGGTAAGGAAGGTCTCCAGCAGCGGGATGTGCAAGGACGGCAATAACTGAGAGCGGACGAGACCCGACAACCGTTATAGCGTCAGGCCAACGCGAGAGTCAACGGAGGCAGACCACGAGCGAACCAGAATATTGCTCCAATGGACATAACCGAGCGAAGCGGGACAGAGGAAAGGAAGGCGAATTGCCTTCCCCGCGGCCCACCCAAACTCCAAGGCGAGGTGCCGAGGACGATCGAGGCGAAGACCCAGAACCAGTGGTCACCTCGGATGAAAGTGAACTGGAGTGGGAGAAGGACCCCGCGAAGGAAAGGAGGACCTGGAGACTCAGGAGAGCCAGGAGCGCGGCAGACAACCGGGGGTCGTGCCGGTCTTCAAGGAGGCGAGGTGGAACCCTAGAGTGAGCGGGGAGACGTCGGCGGCGATGGCAGTCGCCAACGTGAAAAGCGGAAGCTGAAGGCCGAACGGCTGGTGGTAATTAAAGCTCCGCGAGCGGCACGGTTGGCGGCCCGCGAAGAGTACGGAGCCGCCAAGGCGAGGTGCAGAACCGGTCGAGTAGAAAGGAGGAGTCCGAGAGGAGGTGACAGAAGGAGCTTCAAAAGGCGGAGGCAAAGGAGGAAGCGGCCTGGAACATAGTCGCCTGGCAGGAGGAGGAAGAAGTCGGTCAGGAGGAAAGGGAGGTACCCGCTACCCCGCGGTACGTTCATTCGGCAGAGGTGGTCCGGATAGGGTCCCCGGAGCCATCCCCACACCCGTCACCCTCTCCGAAGGCGGTGATCACCCCACGCCCCGGCCACGGCACTGGCCACCCACCCCGCGACACCGCGGCATCGGCGGAGCTGGAGAAGGGGCCATGGGTGTGGCCACCACCCGTGGGCAACCAGAGGCCCGTACTCCGGAGGCAGGCATCCGCTCCGGCGGTGGGTGTCTCGCCTACCCGGCCGTCATGGATGCGGATGGCGTCTACATCGGATGCCCTCCGATGGGCACCGATCCCAAAGGCGGATTGGCCAGAAGAGGTCAAGGAGGAGTCGGTGGTTCGGAACGCAAAACGCCGAGGCAGCCGCCGTTGCGTCATGCTGCATCGCGGCAGCGAGAGGTTTCGGGTCCGGATGTCGGCAACGGAGGTCCACCTGTTTCGCCTGGTGCGAGAAGCCGAAGGAGGGGGAGTTGAGTAGGGTCCATACCAAAATAAAACGATTTCTTTATGTACTCACGTGTGTGTGTTGAAGAGCGGCGCAGAGAGGGCATCCATCCACAGCATCGGGGCCCGCCCGGGGGGTGAGGTAGTGGAAGAGAGAGAACCAAGTCGCCGAGAGAAAGTGGTGTCAGTGAAAGGAAAAGAGAAATGGAAAAGAGAAAACTTACCTGAAAATTCCTTTTGTTGTCAGAGTTTGCTTTGTCACCATGTGCTTAGGGAAGGGTCGCCTCGATCACAAGGCGGTCGATCGGCACTCGATAGTGTCTATCGGTGGGCAGAAATATCGGAACAAGCAGCACATGACGGGTCACACAATAAACCTGGAGAAAAAAAAGTTTGGAGACTCTGAGCTGGAGAACGAGAGTTTGGAGACTCTGAAAGGAGAGAGTTTGGGTTTCTGGAAGTGGAGAAAGAGAGTGCGGAGACTCTGAACTAAAAGGAAAGAGAGTTTGGAGAGTCAGACGGTTTAAAGGCGAATAACGGGACAAGTCGAACTTTGGATCGGGCCAACGGAAAGTCGTGGATCCGGAGACTGGAGACTAAAGGGATGAACCCTTAAAGGAGGCCTATATAAGCACGCCAAAAGCTGGAAGCGGGACAGACAACGAGAACAAGTATACCAGTCAACAACGTAAGAACAAAGTCAGCAGAGGAGCTACAGCCGTGGTAGTCAATAAGGAGCAAGATCGCTACGTCAAGACGTTCGGGACGAGAAAAGTCTCCGAATTGAGACGAAGGTAGTTGAGGTACATGAACCAGCGATAGTTTACGTGTTGCTGTTCCACAGGCGTTTGCTTTGGGCATCACAGCCTTTAGCTGCCGTGCGTCTGTAACCAGTAACCGGGTGATCACGTTATACTATAAATTTGGTGGGACGAACGCAAAAAATCTACTGAGCTAGCCGCACGTATTTCGAACGAGCAGACCATCTGGCGCCCAAATAACGTGATTATCCCGGCAGTAGACACAAATAAAGCAGAATGGGAAGAAGTTTGATCTACCGTCTTAAAAAGAAAGATTTTGCATATGTCGCACAGAGGTTGCACATATCACTGTCCGGAAGGACAGAGGACATGCGAAAGGCCCTAGCGGAGTACTATGCAGAGACGGAAAACGACCCAAAGTTCGCAGCAGTTTGGACAGAATTGGACAGACCAAGTCCAAGCATAAAGCTGACGAACCCCGAGGGTGAAGACCTCATCGCAAGTCTGAGCATGGAGGAGATGCAGCTGGAAGGTCAACGGAGAGAGACGAGCAGGGAAAGGAGGCCAAGTCCAGAAAGACCCAGGCCCAGCCAGCCGGACTACGCAAAAGTAGCGAAACAAGTCAGAGAATGGTCTTTTCGTTTTGACGGAGTAGAAAAACCCCTCGAATTCCTGGAACAGGTGGAGTGGTCCGCAAACACGTACGGTTTGGACCTGAACATGATCCCCCGAGCCATGCCTGAATTAATGCAGGGAAAGGCTCTGAAGTGGTACATATCAAACAACAAGCACTGGAGGACTTGGGACGAGTTTATAGAGTTTCCAAACGTATTTCCTGCCCAAGGCATACTTTACGAAGCTCGCGGACAAGGTGAGACAAAGGAAGCAAGGGTTTATGGAGGCAACAAAGCGTCACGTGTAGACGGTGTGAGGACTCAGGAGAGCTAGGCACGCAGTCCCAGGAACAGTGGGCGCAATATACCCCGGGTCAGTCTAGGCGTCTAGGCCAGACACCACCCGGAGACACACTGGAACGACTCTTGCGGGCAACTCGGGTCAGAAGCCAACCCATGTTGCCAATCCGCCAGAAGCTTGTCGCAGGTGCGGTGGACACGACCATTGGGCAAGAGGCGGCCGAAAACAGAGGCTGCTGTTTTTTCTGGATGTGCGGGAAAATAGGAATCCGAAGTACGGAAAGCTGCCAGGCAACAGGAAATGGCCAGCGATCTCAGCCGCAGAGAGGCGAGGCGGGGCCGCAAGGTGCCGCCTCTCCAAACTATCTGGCAAATTAATCGTAGAGGAGCAGCAGTTGTCCGCAGCGGTAACGATCGGTGGGGACACATACAAGGCCACAAGCGACCCCATGGCAACAGCAAGCTTCATAAGCGAAGAGCTGGCGGACAAGCTGGCGGCCCATGGAGCGATTATAAGGATACGACGGCAGGTTAGGTTGGCAGATGGAAGGTGCGGCGAAATCAACGCAAAGCTCGAAATAGGAGTGGAGTTCGGCAACATGCGATTCGTCATGAGCCTGCTGATAGTACCAGGGATAATTAATGCGTTGGTGCTGGGGTGGTCATGAAATCCGGATACCGGCCAGAGGCAGACAGGAGAGAATAAGTTGTCGGTCGCAGTAGTCCAAAAGGACGGCGAAGAGCACGACATGAACAAATTCCTGGAAACAAAGCTCGCGGAGTGTCACTCCATGACCGGAACATTTAGTATAGCCGAGCACACGATAACCATGAAGGATGATAAACCAATTAAGCAGAGATACTACCCCAAGAATCCAAAGATTCAACGGAAGATCAATGCAAAGGTGGACGAAATTCTGGAGATGGGAATGATAGAGCATTCAAGGAGCCCGTACAGCTCACCCATAGGCATGGTAAAAAAGAAAACGGGAAAATGGAAAATATGCGTGGACTTCAGGCAGATAAACGCAAAATCCATAAGGGATGCCTTCCCGATGCCAGGGATAAACTACATCCTCGACCAACTAAGGGAGGCACGCTTCATAAGCAGTCTGGACCTCAAGGATGGGTATTGGCAAATACCTTTGGAAAAGACAAGCCGGGGCTTCACGGCTTTCACGGTCCCAGGGATAGGGCTGTTCCAATGGATAGTGATGCCGTTTGGACTACACTCCGCGTCGGCCACATTTCAACGGGCCTTGGATCAGGTGATTGGACCGGAAATGTCGCCACATGCCTTTGCGTATCAGGATGACATCATCGTGATCGGCCGCACCCTAGAGGAACACAATAGAAACCTCAGGGAAGTGTTCCGCCGTTTGAAGAACGCGAACCTAATGATAAACCCAGAGAAATGCCAATTTTTCAAGCAAGAACTTCTGTACCTAGGGCACCGCGTCACAAGCCAAGGGATAAGCACGGACCCAGAGAAGGTAGCAGCCATAGCCCAGCTAGAACCACCCTCATCGGTCCGCGAGCTGAGGTAATACCTTGGAGTCGCATCCTAGTACCGAGTAAGGCCACTCAACGACCTCCTCCGCAAGGGTACCAGGTGGACATGGTCACAGGACCACCAGCAAGCCTCCGAGGAGGCCAGGAACACCAGTCTTGGCGTGCCCCGACTTCGGGAAAATGTTCATTCTGCAAACGGACGCCAGTGACTACGGAATTGGCGCGATCCTCACACAGGACACGGAAGATGGCGAAAAGGTCATTTCATACTCCAGCCGGACCCTAAACAGAGCCGAGAAGAACTACTCAACAACAGAGAAGGAATGCTTGGCAATTGTGTGGGCTATTCGGAAGCTAAAGCCATACCAGGAGGGCTACCACTTTAAGGTAGTGATGGATCACTGAAGTGTCTGAACAACATAGAAAGCCCTTCGGGAAGAATTGCCAGATGGGCGTTGGAGCTGCAGCAGTATGACTTCGAGGTAGCATATAGGAAAGGCCAGCTGAACGTGATAGTAGATGCGTTATCGAGGCAGCCACTGCCAGAGTCGGTATCAGCAGAACTCGAAATGCTAAGAAGAACGCAGGACAAAGAGGCCGATTCAGAATGCAGCTGGATCACGGAATTGGGAGGGTAGCACCCTTTAAAGGCAGATTCCGCATAGAGCAGGGAACGAAGATGTAGTGACCTGAAAGCTATGTGTTTCGCAGCAGCTGAGGGAAACTGTCCTACGCGAAAGCCACGACTCCCAGGCAGCCGGTCATGTAGGCAGTCGGAAGATGATTGCACGGCTTGCAGCCCGGTACTACTGGCCAGGAATGCAGAGAGACGTTCGGAAATGCGAGGACTGCGCAAGGTTCAAACCGAATCAAACCGGAGGAGCCCTGGGCGACAGTGTGCGCCGATTTCGTCATACTTCTACATGGAAACAGATGTTGGTGCTGATCGACAGTTTTTCAAAGTGGACGGAGTTGGTGCCTTTGCGAACATCCACGGCGGAAACGTTGCAGAAAGCGTTCAGGGAACGCAGAGTCGCACGATTTGGAGTACCGATTACGGACAACGGCGTGCAGTTTACGAGCCGGGCGTTTAAGAAGTTCCTCAACGACATGGGGATAAAGCAGCAGTTTACGGCACCGTACAATGTGAAGACAATGATAGCGCAGTTTGCTGGGCAGAACCAGAGGAATTGGGATGAAAGATAGCCCGAAATCATGCTGGCTGTGAATTCCAGTGTTTCAGATTCCACAGGCTACTCACCGGCATTTTTGACACAGGCCGCGAGCCAAGACTACCGAACGCACTCTATGACAGAGAAACGCTAGGTACAGGAAGGCAACGAGAGTCACCGGAAGGAAACGCTGAGAAGATGAAAGAGATCTTCGAGAGATCTTCCCAAGCAAGTCATTAAAACCTGCGGAGAAGGCAGTGGAAGCCAAGGATTGATGAAATGGTGTGGGACAAAGAGTACTATTTATCCAAAGCGGCTGAAGGGTTTGTGGTCAAACTAGCTCCGGGTTTCGATGGGCCGTACCAAATCGTGGATTTCATATCGCCAGTGATATGTAAGTTTCGCCACCGGAAGGACAAAAATGACCGCTCGGTACATGTTAGCGACCTAAAGCAGCAGGGTCAAGAGGAAAATGATGACCAGAACGTGGATGCGTATCCATCGAAAAAGCGCAGGAGAACGACAGCACCTGAGAACGGACGGGGTTCGGCAGCCGTTTTAGCGTCAGGCCAACGCGAGAGTCAACGGATGCAGACCGCGAGTCCGACAACCATTACAGCGTCACGCCAAGGCGAGAGTCAACGGATGCGGACCGCGAGCGGACCAGAGTATTGCCTCGATAACCACCACCAGGGAGGAGTAAGGTCACAAACGGCGGGAAAGTTGAGGAAGACAGCACCTGAGAACGGACTAGGCTCGACAACCGTTCTAGCGTTAGGCCAGGGCAAGAGTCAACGGGCCCAGATTGCGAATCCAACAACCGTTCTAGCGTCAGGCCAAGGCGAGAGTCAACGGAAGCGGACCACGAGCGAACCAGAATCCTGCCTCAACAACCACCACCAAGGGTAAGGAAGGTCTCCAGCAGCGGGATGTGCAAGGACGGCAATACCTGAGAGCGGACGAGACCCGACAACCGTTATAGCGTCAGGCCAACGCGAGAGTCAGCGGAGGCAGACCACGAGCGAACCAGAATATTGCTCCAATGGAAATAACCGAGCGAAGCGGGACAGAGGAAAGGAAGGCGAATTGCCTTCCCCGCGGCCCATCCAAACTCCAAGGCGAGGTGCCGAGGACGATCGAGGCGAAGACCCAGAACCAGTGGTCACCTCGGATGAAAGTGAACTGGAGTGGGAGAAGGACCCCGCGAAGGAAAGGAGGACCTGGAGACTAAGGACAACCGGGGGTCGTGCCGGTCTTCAAGGAGGCGAGGTGGAACCCTAGAGTGAGCGGGGAGACGTCGGCGGCGATGGCAGTCGCCAACGTGAAAAGCGGAAGCTGAAGGCCGAACGGCTGGTGGTAATTAAAGCTCCGCGAGCGGCACGGTTGGCGGCCCGCGAAGAGTACGGAGCCGCCAAGGCGAGGTGCAGAACGGGTCGAGTAGAAAGGAGGAGTCCGAGAGGAGGTGACACCAGGAGCTTCAAAAGGCGGAGGCAAAGGAGGAAGCGGCCTGGAACATAGTCGCCTGGCAGGAGGAGGAAGAAGTTGGTCAGGAGGAAAGGGAGGTACCAGCTACCCCGCGGTACGTTCATTCGGCAGAGGTGGTCCGGATAGGGACCCGGAGCTATCCCCACACCCGTCACCCTCTCCGACGGCGGTGATCACCCCACGCCCCGGCCACGGCACTGGCCACCAACCCCTTCACCCAACCCAGATGTGGTGCCGACCGACCGTCCGTCCACGACCCCTGGGACACACCCGGAGCCCCAGGACCCCCCGATCCGAGGCACCAGAGTGGCGCACCAAGTGCGGGAGTTCGCCGAGGGAGGCACGCGGTGGCGCCAGCGGACAATTACCTGGACATAGCCAATAGAGGAGGAGGAAGCGACGCCAGCCCGACACAGCGGCATCGGCGGAGCTGGAGAAGGGGCCATGGGTGTGACCACCACCCGTGGACAACCAGAGGCCCGCACTCCGGAGGCAGGCATCCGCTCTGGCGGTGGGTGTCTCACCGTCCGGGCCGTCATGGATGCGGATGATGTCTACATTGGATGCCCTCCGATGGGCACCGATCCCAAAGGCGGATTGGCCAGAAGGAGTCGAAGAGGAGCCGGTGGTTCGGAACGCAAAACGCCGAGGCAGCCGCCGTTGCCAATCCGCAAGAAGCTTGTCGCAGGTGCGGTGGACACGACCATTGGGCAAGAGGCTTCTGTTTTGCTGGATGAGCTGGGAAATAGGAATCCGAAGTACGGAATGCTGCCAGGCAACGGGAAATGGCCAGCGATCTTAGCCGCAGAGAGAGGCGAGCTGGTGCCGCCTCTCCAAACTAACTGGCAAATTAATCGAAGAGGAGCAGCAGTTGTCCGCAGCGGTAACGATCGGTGGGGACACATACAAGGCCACGATCGACACCGGGGCAACAGCAAGCTTCATAAGCGAAGAGCTGGTGGACAAGCTGGCTTCCATGGAGCGATTATAAGGATACGACGGCAGGTTAGGTCGAAATAGGAGTGGAGTTCGGCAACAGGCGACTCGTCATGAGCCTGCTGATATTACCAGGGATAATGGAATGGAGTTGAAACTCCGCACAAATGCGGATGGTGATCGCATGAGGAGGGCCTGCTGTTGCCAGTTACGCAACAAGTCAACGCGTAGTAACGACAGTGCGAAACCTGGAGAAAGAGAGTTTGGGGACTCTGAGCTGAAGAAAGAGAGTTAGGTGACTCTGAGAGGAAAAAGTTTGGAGATTCTGGAAGTGGAGAAAGAGAGTGCGGAGGAGCAAGATCTCTACGTCAAGACGTTTGGGACGAGAAAAGTCTCCGAATTGAGACGCAGGTAGCTGAGGTCCAGTACGACGAAGCACGAGTAGCCCAGAGGCATCCAACAGGGGAAGCCAAACCAAGGAGGGCACAGGAAAAGCGGCTGGGATTGTGATGTAGAGCCGGTGAACTCTGTAGGAGACCGCATACTTGAACCAGGCGATAGCCTAGGTGTGTCCGTGCGGAACAAGTCCGTTGGACAATCCATCCAGCACTACGTCCGGATAATCAGATTTCATTGTAAGTCCAAGCACGAATAAACCCCTAAGAACGAAAACAAAAAGTTAAGTGTTATTTCTGGTAACCGGGTGATCAAGTTAGACTATAAATTTGGTGGGACGAACGCACAAAATCTACTGAGCTAGCCGCACGCATTCCGTAGCGAGCAGACCAAGCAAATCAGTTCGTTACACTTTGGACTTAACCTTCTCGAACGACTTGCCTACTTGGCCTAATACGTTGGAAGCGTGAGCAATCGGCACATAGATGGTGGGTATTATAACAGGGAAATCTTTAATATTTTTGATTTAAGAAATTTAAAAAAAATATTTTTTTTTGCTGAAATAACAAAGGACCTACGATTTTAAAAGGATGATAAACAAAGGATATCTTAAAGTCATACCTCTATTCTGAACCATTTACGCGAGCTCTCGTCTGCAGAAGTTGGGAACTTTATATTATGCTAAATAGTAAAAAAAATTGAAAGCGCGAATTACCATCTGGGAGTATATGGGGGTTGCGGTCGTGCCGTTGATGATATTGTATCTTCGTTGCCAGAAGGTATTGTGTACGATTTGAATAATAATAAAGTTCGACTGTGTTCTTTCAGTATCGAAATACAAGTGACATTTTATTTGGAAGGGCTCATATATATATCATAAGTTAGGGTTTATGTACTCGAATACATATGTGGGGCTGAAGTGTTCGTTGCTGCGGGGTCAGCAGTTTGGCTGCCTACGCGAGGCAGGCTGCAGCGGATATTGCTACATTGTCTGCTGGTGGCTGCTGCTGAGTCGGCGCAAAGTGTCGCTATGCTGTGTTGCGACATCGGTCAAAGCCTTTGTCTGTTATTGCCACTGGGGATTTCGGTGGGGAGAGGGAGAGGCATGGAAGCCGTATTGGAAACTCCTCCCTCCCCAAAACGAAGCGACGTTATGTTATGTTATTTATAGTTACAGAACCGTTTGCGTATTCTATTATGGCGGACCCGTTTTCGGGCTCGAAAATGTCGGTTGTAACTCCTGTTTCCCTTATATCGCATGTATTAGCTTTTTGTTCGAGGAGGTTGCTTAGACAAATATCGTTACAATTGTAGTCGTAATTTTTGTTGCAAAAGACCATGTTATTTAGTTTAAGACATTTGATTTAATAGCATGTTATTGAGTTTTGGTTGTATGCTATATAGTTCTAGCGAGGTTATATTTCTCGTTTTTGAAGATTGGTATATTTTAAATATTTCATTTTCATTAAGAAGGTTTGCTTCTTGTTTGATTACGTTGAATACCTGTTCGTTAGATTTTATTATTAATTTTTGTTTACTGAGTATTGCTTTGATCTTTCTGGTTTCTATTTCGTCTAGTATGAATTTTGTTTTAGTTTAGTTTTGCTAGAAGCATACTTTCTGCAAGATTATTTATGTGGTCTGTTAACCAGTCTATGTTGAAATTTAGTTTGTTTAAGTATTGTAACATGTATATTTCTCTATAGTTTTCTTCGAATTGCTTTGATATCGAATTTTGAATATTGTTAATGAATTTTGTGATTTTTTCCTGTTCTGAGTTTATATGTTCTGTTATATTTTTAAAACGGATTACAATTCCGTTACTACTTTCGAGTGCAATTGCCTCGTTTTCTCTAATGGTATTAAGCTCTTCAGTATATGAAGCTTTTATTAAGCTGCCTAGGCCGTTGATCAGACTTCGTTTGGTTCTAGTTCTTGGTATAAGTGAGATTAGTCTATTTTTTACAAGGTTTAATTTCGATTCTAATATTTCTGTTGTGTCGGAAAATGTGGTGTCTATTTTGATAGATCGTATTGTTCGGTCAATTTTTTTTATACATGAGTTGTATTCGATAGTGTTTATAATATGGTTAATGGTTTTATATGTTCTAATGATGCGTGTTTCTCCTAATTCGATTTTTGCGATGGGTGAGATTTGTTGTAGCGGACGGACGGTCAGTAGTTGTGCCATATTTATGTGTATCCTATGGGTATAAGAGGTTGTTGAAGGGATTATTTTATTTTGCGTCTAATTTTTGACTTATTTATTTTTTGGGGACGTGTTGTTATTAATGTTGGTCCATTGTCCCGGAGGACTTTGTGTATTAAAAATTGTGGTGTGAGTTTATTCCTATGATTTTCTTTTCCAAGTATGGTTTCGTTTGTATCGACAGTGTCTGGTGTCTTCCTGTTTTCGTTAAGTTGGGATAGTCTTAGATTTGTCGTATTTTCCAGTAGTTCTTGTATTTCCGGGTGTATTTTTAGTCGAAAGTTGTAGGTCTCGTAGGTATTCATGTTCGTTGTTGAATTTGATTGTTTTTGCAAATATGTGTGTGCGTCCGGTGTACAGTTCAAATGGTGTGTGTTTAATACTTGAATGGATGGCATTGTTATATGTCAGTAGGGTTTCTGCCATAAGTTCGTTATGTTGGCAAGGTTGTTTGTGTTTTCTTTTGGTGTCGGTTAGTATTCCATATATTTCGGTGAGTGTTGAGTGTAGTCGTTCTACGGGGGAGTTACTGATTGATTGTTGAAAGAAGGTCGTGTGGCATTGTATGACGTATTGCTCGCAGAAATCTTTGAGTATGGATCCTGAGAATTCTGCTCCTTGGTCGTACACGAGTTTTTTAGGAATACCGAATAATTTAAAATTCTTATTGTGAGTAAAATACTTGTCGTATGTTTCTTGTATTAGTTTAAATATCTCGCGTGTTGTGTGTATCGCTTGTTACGTCGGTGTATTCGTGCCTGTGTCCTGGGAAAGGACTCAGGCCGAGGGAGGGGCATCCGATTTTCAGGCACCAAGATGCCGGCGTAAGCTCGTCGATGTTGGGTCGTGGGATCTTGGTAAGCCCCTCACCTCTCCAACATAACTAGAATAAATATTAGTAGTGCCTGAAAAATTTCGTACCGTTCGTCAGTCAGCAATCCTCACTGCCCCACAAGCTGTAGCTTGATCGTAAAACGATCGGGCAATGTTTCGGCCACGTTCCCTCCCCTTCATGCATCCGCATGCCTGATGGATCGTCGCGGGCCGCGCAATACGATCCCCTTTTGTCAAGGTTGTCCGTCAATTGTTATGTCATCCTTTTTAACCTACTCCACTTCTCGCGTCAGCACCCCTTCTGAAAATGTTTACCTACTCATTTTGTTGTAGTTACAATAATAGCATAATTTTATTGAGTAATAGATTGTTGGCTAGTGCCATGTAATACAAAAAAATTGAATTAAGAAATTAGCATACAAAACTTATGATAAGTTGGCTATAATTGTTTTTAGCTCTGACGGCTCTTGTCTTTGCATAACAAAATTCTGACAAGCACTGCAGCAGAGGCGTAAACGGCCTCTGCAGCTGAGTGAGGTCCGATATAGTTGTCATAAATAGTGTGTTAGAGGGGGATGACAATATAGTGAACGCCAGTGTTGTGTATAGACCGAATAGAATATGAGGAGGATTGGTAAAAGGAGAAAATCACCTCAGTGAAGTTTGGCTGGTGGAATAGATCGGAACTTGCTGTGCTGCTGCACCAAAATCATAAAACTTACAAATAAAATGGATAAGACTCCCCTATTGCCGACATCAGAAGTGGGATCGCCTTCGCCACAAGAGCCCGGCGCTGATCAGTATATGGCTGCGTTGGAAACACAAAACCGTAACCTCATGGAAATAATAAAAACCATACACGCCACGAGAGCACCGGCGTCAGATGAAAAGTCTTTGCACGTCACACTGCCAAAATTCTGCGCTGATAGCGCTGGAGCGGATCCATCTGCATGGTGCACCACGGTGGACTTAATTTTTGCAGATAATGCGCTTGTAGGCAGTGCGCTCGTAATAGCGTTGAGCAAAGCGCTAGAAGGCAGTGCGTCGCAATGGCTGTCGCAGATATGCTTCGCTGGAATCACATGGCCGCAGTTCAAGGAACTGTTCATACAGCGATTCGTAGAGATTGAGACGACGGCTGCCATTCTCATGAACGTTTTGATTGGACGTCCAAAACCTGGAGAGAGCTTTGCGCAGTATGGAAGTCGCATTGTCACCTTGTTGCTGTCTAATTGGAAGGCCAAGGATCTGGAGGAGATTGCGGTATCGGTAGCGTTGGCTCACATGGCACAAATCGATAATAATTTGTTGCGTTGGGTGTTTACGACAAATGTGGCTACGTGCAATGAGCTTCAACAACAGCTGCAACCTTACGCTTTCAAGAAACGTAACAACGAAGATGATTCTGCCCCAGAAAAGAACAAGTCGAGGATGCAGTCGCAGACTAAGTGCCATTTTTGTGCAAAAGTTGGCCACAAATTCGCCGAATGCCGCGCTCGAATGGAAGGTACATCAAACACCAAAGGAAGAAGCCACAGCGGAAGCAACACGCCTGGGTCAAAAGATCGTTCGAACATAAAATGTTTTAAATGCGACGAAATGGGACATGTGGCTTCTGTATGTCCCAAGGGCAACAACAAATACATCGAAAAGCGAGTTGACGTATGCAAATTAAGTGAGCCAAGTGGATTATTCTTTCAATCGGGTGAGCCCTTTCCATTCTTTTTCGATTCGGGAGCCGAATGTTCTTTGGTAAAAGAAAAATTAAGCAACAAATTAGCTGGCAAGAGAAGTAATAATTTAGTTATTTTAAGAGGAATTGGTGATAATATAGTTAAGAGCCACTTGCAAATACTATCAACAGTCCAAATGTCAACATTTAATTTAGAAATTTTGTTTCATGTTGTAATGGATAACTATTTAAAGCACGACATAATGATTGACCAAGACATATTAAAGCTTTGTTTCGGTGTATTGATTGAATCTGATAAATTTAGTATTTACAAATCCAAAATGATTAATTCCGTTCAAAATGATGCACCTGAGAACACCTTGGAAATACTTTTTGACACAAATACAAATTTAAGTGATAATGATAAAAGTAAATTAAGAAATATATTGGAAAAGTATGCCGATAGTTTCGTAATTGGGCTACCAAATAAGCGTGTAACCACAGGTGCATTGGCACAGTATTCGTTTAATCGATAAGAATAAAACTGTTCAAAGGCTCCCATATCGACTCAGTGCAGATGAGAAACTGTTGTTTAGAGAAAAGATAGAACAAATGCTTGAATCTAATGTAATTCGTGCCAGCAGTTCTCCATTTGCATGTCCAATGTTATTAGTTAAAAAGAAGGACGGCAGTGACAGGTTGCGTATCGATTTTCGTGAGCTAAACGTAAATACGATTTCTGATAAGTTTCCGTTGCCACTGATTTCGGATCAAATAGATCGTTTGCGGGGTGGTAAATATTTTTCCATTTTAGACATGGCCAGCGGATTTTATCAAATACCGATTCATCCAGATTCTATAGAAAAAACAGCATTTGTGACTACAGAGGGTCAGTATGAGTTTCTGGCCATGCCATTTGGTCTAAAAAATGCGTCGTCTATTTTTCAACGTGCCATTGTTCAAGCTTTGGGGGACTTAGCCTATTCCTATGCAGTTGTTTACATAGACGATGTGCTAGTAGTTGCGAATACACAGGAGGAAGCATATGAGAGGTTGAATACAGTGTTAAAAGCATTGTCAGAGGTAGGGTTCTCGTTCAATATAAAAAAAAATGTAATTTTCTTTGTACAGGAATAGAGTACCTAGGATTCTATATCAAGGATGGAGAAATTAAACCAAATCCTCGTAAGATAGAAGCTCTTTCTGTTTTATCTCAGCCAACCTCGACAACACAGTTAAGGAAGTTTATAGGTCTGGCATCGTATTTCAGACAATTTGTTCCACGATTCTCAGAGAAGATGAAGCCACTGTATCAGTTAACCTCTAAGCTGAATGCTTTTGTTTGGAAGGAGGAACACGAGAAGATAAGGCAGAATATTATCAAAGTGCTTACATGTGACCCTGTATTGACCATATTCGACCCTGAGCTTCCAATTGAATTGCATACTGATGCCAGTGCAGATGGCTATGGGGCTATGCTCATGCATAAAATAGAAGGGAAACACAGAGTAGTCGAATATTATAGCAAATGCACGTCAATATCAGAAGCCAAATATCACTCGTATGAGTTAGACGCTAGCTGTCTATTATGCAGTAAGACATTTTAGACATTATTTGCACGGTAGAAAATTTGTTGTGTATAGTGATTGCAACTCATTGAAAGCTAGTCGTACACAGGCAGAGTTGACACCAAGAGTACACCGCTGGTGAGCGTACTTCCAGGCATTTGACTTTAGTGTCGAATATCGCAAGGGCAGCCAAATGGCTCACTTGGATTTTTTATCCCGAAATCCGATTCCCACAGTTTCAAATGCCATAAGCAAAGTAGATGAAGTTCGTGTTGATCTGGCGACAATAACAAATAATTGGCTATTAGCCGAACAGCAACGAGATGAGGGCATAAATAAAATCTTGGCTCAATTGAATAATAAGGACATGGAGGCAAATATCGATAAAACATATGAGGTTCGAACTGGATTACTATATCGAAAAATTCAGCGTAATGGCAAGACTCGTTGCCTACCAGTAATCCCTAAAGCGCTTAGGTGGTCCGTCATTAACCACGTACACGAAGCTGTAATGCATTTGGGGTGGCAGAAAACTTTAGACAAAGTCTACGAGAAATATTGGTTTGAGCACATGACCAAATATGTAAGAAAATTTGTGGAAAATTGCATGACATGCAAACTGTCCAAACCTTCATCAGGCAAAATGCAAATTGAATTGCACCCAATTCCCAAGATTGACATACCTTGGCATACCGTACACGTAGATATAAGTGGGAAGCTTAGTGGAAAGAAAGATCTAAAGGAATATATTATAGTTCAGATAGATGCGTTCACTAAGTTTGTTCACTTGTATTATACTCTAAATCTTGACTCGGAAAATTGTATTAAAGCTATAAAGTCAAGTATGTCTTTCTTTGGAGTTCCCAGTCGTATTAAAGCGGATCAGGGCAGAAGTTTTGCCAGCAACAAGTTCCGTGAGTTTTGTTCAACAAACAGGATTGAGTTGCACTTAATAGCTACAGGTGCCAGTAGAGCAAATGGGCAGGTTGAAAGGGTGATGAGCACTCTTAAGACCATGCTCTCTGCGGTGGAAACGAGTCAGCGATCATGGCAAGATGCGTTGGCAGAAATCCAACTAGCCATGAATTGCACCACAAATCGAGTCACTAAGGCAAGTGCCTTGGAATTGCTGATAGGAAGAGAAGCTAGGCCTTTTGGGTTGTTGCCAGTCGATGTGGAAGAAAGTGTAGTCGATAGAGAACAGATGAGGGCACAAGCCAAAGAAAACATGCAAAAGAATGCACAGTATGATAAACAAAGGTTTGATAAAAACAAGGCAAAAATAGTTCGGTATAAGGTAGGCGATCATGTGTTACGTGTTGAAGTCGTTAGTTAATAAGCGAACATATAAATATTCGCATGAATGGCTATGAGCGCTACCAGACAGACGATTGACAGCAGAATGTAATGGTGACACCCAAGAGGGAGAAGAGTTGAAAGATGTCACTAGTGAACGTGCATCTGTGTCCCAAGAGGGGAAAGATTTGATAAACGGCACGAATGAAATGGCGTGCGTTCAAAAAGAGTAATGACCGCACTATAACAGCTATCTCGCAGGGACGAGAAGTGTTATGGCGCGGGTCAAGAGATTGGGTGTGAGAGAAGACACGCCAATGTTGATATGTAAAAGTAAAGTTATGGAAAATATGAATAGTTTGAAGTTTTGATACGTAAATTGGAGATGTCTTTTTAATTAAGTTTGTAAAAGAAAAATCAATCATGAGATGAGTTGTCAATCAATGTTAGTGTAAGCGTCTCTATAAGTTAATAAATGTAAGAGAGAAATACATTGAAGTTTTTTAAATAAATTGGAATTAAGTTGATGAAATTGTGTGAGTTTGACTTGAACGGTGGATTAGACACACGAGGACGTGTGATAGGCCAGGAAGGCCGTGTCGGAGCGCGTCTCCAGGAATTTTGGGAACCGTTACCATGATTTCACAATCTGATGAAATTGTAGCATTGTGGTGAAATTCTGACAAGCACTGCAGCAGAGGCGCAGACGGCCTCTGCAGCTGAGTGAGGTCCGATATAGTTGTCATAAATAGTGTGTTAGAGGGGGATGACAATATAGTGAACGCCAGTGTTGTGTATAGACCGAATAGAATATGAGGAGGATTGGTAAAAGGAGAAAATCAACTCAGTGAAGTTTGGCTGGTGGAATAGATCGGAACTTGCTGTGCTGCTGCACCAAAATCATAAAACTTACAAATAAAATGGATAAGACTCCCCTATTGCCGACATATATATTTGAATATAGAGAAAACTCGGAAACATGGTTCCGTCAAACTTACCCCACATTAATCCGGAGCGATGAGATCTCGACGCGTTGGATCCTGGGTGTTACTATATGTATAGTGATGGAGTTATACATACATATACCTTCGTGCACCAATTAATTGTAACCGAACAATAATAAGATATACACAGACACAAAATAAAAATAAATACATATATATGAAAGTATGAATGAGTTCGGGTTCTTTTTTTTGTAGCACGTTTTGGCTGCTATTCGGCTCTCAGGTTACTTGGAGCGAGCACTTGATGTTGTTTGTTTTTGCTGATTCTCACATTAACGGCCATGCACCGGTTCACTTGTTCTTTTAATTGTTTTGCCTTTAGTATTTCTTATTAAGCACTTTGTGGGACACCGGATGCAATCCTGTCCAGGACATGGTGATGGTCCCTCCTCCGCTGTACGGATCTCTTGAACATTTTCACGAATTTTAACAGAGCCAGGAAGATCAGTATAGCAGCGATTAATTCCAGGGTATGTTGCACTCCTTCTATTTCCTGTTTGTGGTCGACAACCTCCACGGTGTTTATCACATTTGCTGTGTTGTCGGATCCTAAGAGTTTCGTGGGACTATGGTCTTCCTTCAAAGTGTGTTCCTTGTTAGTCCTGTTATTTCTTTTAAAGGATGATAACGTCCTTGCTCCTTGACATTTTTCTTTGCCTGTTTGTGGTCGACAACCTCCACGGTGTTTATCACATTTGCTGTGTTGTCGGAGGCTTCAGACTCCTTGCCGCCCATCCTGAGAGTTTCGTGGGACTATGGTCTTCCTTCAAAGTGTGTTCCTTGTTAGTCCTGTTATTTCTTTTAAAGGATGATAACGCCCTTGCACCTTGACATTTTTCTTATCCTTGAGTCTTTCCGGCGATAGACTGAAGGATAATTGCCCGGGTATTTGATGCCCGGATGATTAGCTGTGGGTATTGACTACGGGTGTTTTCCCGGGTACCGACGGACTACGGGTGTTTACCCGGGTACTGACTGCCTTTTCATCTGTGAGCCATGGTCTTTTTATACCGGCATAGAGCTTTTTCTGATCTATTGGTCTTCTATGCCAAGTGTTCCCACCTAGGAATCATATTTCTCGCTTTCCCCTATTTTGGGGAGTCAATACCCCCACCATCGGGAATACGCCCTTGCCTTTCTGAGCGATGGATCTCATTTACTGGTCTACATCGCATCGGTTTCCCATGGTTTCTTAACCACCGATCCACTATGAGCCCCTCCTTTTTAAGCTCTGCCAGAGACCTTATTGGGGACGTCAACAGCAACCCACCCATTTGGGAGTTCAGGATATCCTTCAAAAGTTCTACAAATTCACCCTCGGCGATCTTGTGTTTTAACTTAAAGTGTAAGTTGTGCATGTCGGAGACATATTCGCTGATTGACTCGTTATACCCTTGTTTCCTCTTCATTAAGATCAAAATCTTCATTAGGTCACTTCCAGTTGTAGAAAAAGCGCGTTTCACTTCCCTGGTGAGCGAATAGTAATCAAAATCGTAATCCTCGGCTCGATCCTACATGAGTTGCCAATACCACTTGCTGGCTGCGCCGATCAGCAGACTATGAAATTCTCTGTACACTTGCTGTCGACTTATTCCATATAATTCTTGTAGTCTTTCCACACGGAATAACAAACTTTCAACGGTCATACCGCGGCTTGTTCCGTCGAATTTTAAGTTCCATTTATCTAGCCGAACACCCTTTTGTGCTGGTGCTTGAAACGTTAGACTATGATCTAACTCGGGATGCAGTTAGTGGCTGGCCTCTGCTCGGCTGGTCTCCGGTATCTGATGCGGAGTGGCCGTCTGGGCTCCCTTAACCGATGCATTTGGCTGCTAAATCATTCTTGCGACACTTTTTCTGGTGCCGGGGTATCTTGATGTCTTAGAAAGCTATCTGTGTGGTTTTTGGGTAGTCCAGGTGGTGGGGCCATTCTTGCATGTTCGAAAAAAGTTTGGGTGGCTTGTAATTCAGCCACTTTCTTCTTCAAAGCGATTACTTGAGCGATCATTTCCAATTCCGTATCTCTACTCTGCTTCACTAAATCCATTAGTTCTCTTTCCCGCCGATCGGCAATCTCCGAACGGTCTTCGGAACTTGCATGGTACCGTGGAAGCATGTTGGAGCGTCCTCTAGGCGGTCTTAGCGGTAAACAAATTCCTCCGGCTGCTTCATTTATCGTGCTTTCAATCTGTTCGGACAAGTGTCCTACCTCTTCCGGCTGGTTTTCGAAGTTTTGAAGACTGTCTTGATTTAGTGCCTCATATAGTCGCCTCATATAGTCTCCCGCACTTGCACTTCGTGGTGCACGATCCTCTTCTTGTGTTCGCGATCGGGTTACTCTCCCGGCGGCGGGTTGAAACAACACTTTCTTTTTTTGCCCCCATCATTTACGTATTTGGATTGCTCTATTTAATACTTGTTTTTTTTTTGTTCTCCTTGGTATGCAGCTCAATATATGACACGATCTAATGTGAACGTTGCTGACTACAACTGTTAAAATAAGATAGGTGAGCTGGGGTACTGTTACGCCATTAATAAGGGTCTCCTCAATCAAAAACTCGTCCGGTATTTAAGCCTCAAATAAAAACAAATAACTACCCGGAGATGTTGGTCGTTGCCCGGACATGGTTATAGTCGGCCAACATGCCTCCGCCTTCCACTGCTTAGGGAACCTTTACTTGGTTTCATACGTGAACTGGCCCGCCTTTTCCTGGGGAGCTTTTACTATGGTTCTTTACGTGAACTGGCCCTCTTTTTTTCGTGGTGAGCTTTTACGATGGTTCCATATGTGAACTGGCCCATCTTTTCCAGGGGAGCTTTTACTTGGTTTCATATGTGAGCTGGCCCACCTTCTCCTGAAGAGCTTTTACAATGGATCCATATGTGAACTGGTCCACCTAAGACAGTGTATGTCCGAAAACCCCCTCCCGCCTGTCGTTGGAAAATCAGGCTGTTTGACCGATTCCTGCGGACTCCACAACGTGCTGCTATTTGACCGATACGTTCGGACTCCACAACAGTTTTCTTATTTCCCTGGCCACATGACTCATAAACGACCTGGCTACTTGGCCTTGTACGCCGTCAGCGTGAACCAAAGAAACTAAAATCGTCCGCTGCCCAAAATTAGTCATGGAAAACAGTAAAGAGTCGAGCCCCTCAAACGACCTGGCTCCTTAGCCTAGTACCTGGGCAGCGTCGATTTTACGTTTTCCGGTCAGTTCCCCCACCCCCTGTGTACTGGATCGCTAAATGCGTTACCATTATATCAGCGCTCCTATCTTCTTTGGACACATCCTTCTCGAACGACCTGGCTACTTGGCCTAATACGTTGGAAGCGTGAGCCACCCTCAAATTATATTTACGTTAATTACAAAAAAGGCCGATCGGCACTTAGTTGTTTGATAATGTAACAAAGAAATCTCCCACATTTTTGAATCAAGCAATTTTTTTTCAAACCGATTTCTCTAATGACAAAACAAAGAACTTACAATTTTAAAGGGATGATAAACAAAAGTGATCTCAAAGTCACTCTATTCTCAAAGGCCTCTATTCTGAACCATTTACGCGCGTTCTCGGTTGCAGAAGTTGGGCGCCAATTCTGTTAGGTCGGTGTATTCGTGCCTGTCCTGGGAAAGGACTCTGGCCGAGGGAGGGGCATCCGATGTTCAGGCACCAAGATGCCGGCGTAAGCTCGTCGATTTTGGGTCGTGGGATCTTGGTAAACCCCTCACCTCTCCAACATAACGAGAATAAATATTAGTAGTGCCTGAAGAAGTTCGTACCGTTCGTCAGTCAGCAGTCCTCACTGCCCCAGAAGCTGTAGCTTGATCGTAAAACGATCGGGCAATGTTTCGGCCACGTTCCCTCCCCTTCATGCATCCGCATGCCTGATGGATCGTCGGGGCCGCGCAATACGATCCCCTTTTGTCAAGGTTGTCCTTTAAGCGTTATGTCATTGTTTTTGACCTACTCCACTTCTCGCGTCAGCACCCGTTCTGGAAATGTTTAAATACTTATTTTGTTACAGTTACAATAATAGCATAATTTTATTGAGTAATAGATTGTTGGCTAGTGCCATGTAATACAAAAAATAGAATTAAAAAGCTAGCATAAAAAATTATGATAAGTTGGCTATAATTGTTTTTAGCGAGGAGTATCGAATTCATCACCAAGCAAAGGTGCGCACGTCAACAAAAATTGTTGGCTATTCACGACTACAAACGTCGCTTTGCATAACAAAAACAAGGCGGATACTCGTCGCTGAAAAGTAATTTTTATTTAAAGCAATATCGAACATAAAATATTTAATTTCTATCAATAAAATACATTGCCTGGCATAGGCTAACAATAAATTATTTTTCTTTAAACCTGACACAAATATACTTATATTTACTAATGGTGTAGAAATAAAATGAGCACGAGAATATATGTATATATATGAATATAGAGAAAACTCGGGAACATGGTTCCGTCGAACTTACCCCACTTTAATCCGGAGCGATGAGATCTCGACGCGTTGGATCCTGGGTGTTGCTTTATGTATAGTGATGGAGTTATACATACATATACCTTCGTGTACCAATTAATTGTAACCGAACAATAATAAGATACACAGACACAAAATAAAAAAAAATACACTAAGTGGAGTATGCCTACATATATATATATAAATGTATGAATGAGTTGGGTTTCTTTTCTTTTGTAGCACGCTTTGTCTGCTATTCGGCTCTCAGGTCACTTGGAGCGAGCACTTGCTGTTGCTTGTTTTTGCTGATGTTCACATTAACGGCTATGCACCGGTTCACTTGTTCTTTTAATTGTTTTGCCGTTAGTATTTCTTATTAAGCACTTTGTGGGACACCGGATGCAATCCTGTCCAGGACATAGTGATGGTTCTCCTCCGCTGTACGGATCTCTTGTACATTTTCACGAATTTTAACAGAGCCAGGAAGATCAGTATAGCAGCGATTAATTCCAGCGTATGTTGCACTCCTTCTATTTCCTGTTTGTGGTCGACAACCTCCACGATTTTTATCACATTTGCTGTGTTGTCGGAGACTTTAGACTCCTTGCCGCCCATCCTGAGAGTTTCTTGGGACTATGGTCTTCCTTCAAAGTGTGTTCCTTGTTAGTCCTGTTATTTTTTTTAAAGGATGATAACGTCCTTGCTTCTTGACATTTTTCTTCGTGACTGGAGTTATCCTTGAGTCTTTCCGGTGATAGACTGAAGGATAATTGCCCGGGTATTTGATGTCCGGATGATAAGCCCTGGGTATTGACCATGGGTGTTTTCCCGGGTACCGACGGACTACGGGTGTTTACCCGGGTACTGACTGCCTTTTCATCTGTGAGCCATGGTCTTTTTATACCGGCATAGAGCTTTTTCTGATCTATTGGTCTGCTATGCCAAGTGTTCCCACCTAGGAATCATATTTTTCGCTTTCGCCTATTTTTGGGAGTCAATACCCCCTTCGGTGAAGTGTGCCCGGAACTGGTGTTGATTTTCTTTACTTTCTGCAATCTTTGCGGCCGCTGACTGGGTCATCGGAGACTCGTTTATTGTCGACTTGCATTTTCTTTGTCGCAATCCAATTGAGTCAACGGGGTGATGGGACCCCTTCCTCTGCTTTTAGATTCTGGTTTTGAATCTTTAAAGTCTTACGATCTCCCGAAAGGGGTGTTCGCAACACGTTGTTGTTTTGTTTGGCTTAAAAATTATTTTAGGAATTTTTAATATGTTATCCTCGTTTAGGTCTGGTTCATTATATTGTTCGTCTTATTTTGTTTTTAAATGGTGTTGTTGTGGTATAAGAGGGTGGCGTTTCTTTAGTCATATAGTGGTTTTTCTGATGTTAGGATGCTGTCTTTAGGGTTATCTTGGATTGCGTCATTAATGTTGACGTCTGCCTGGTTTTGTATTCTACTAAGGGCATCGGCAACCACGTTTAGTAAGCCTTATTATACGTGTTACTCGTAGAGTAAAAGGGTATACTAGATTCGTTGAAAAGTATGTAACATGTAGAAGGAAGCGTTTCCGACCATATAAAGTATATATATTCTTGATCAGGATCAATAGCCGAGTCGATCTGGCCATGTCCGTCTGTACGTCCGTATGAACGTCGAGATCTCAGGAACTACAAAAGCTAGAAAGTTGAGATTAAGCATACAGACTCCAGAGGCATAGAAGCAGCGCAAGTTTGTCGATTCATGTTGCCACGACCACTCTAACGCCCACAAACCGCCCAAAACTGCCATGCCCACACTTTTGAAAAATGTTTTAATATTTTTTCATTTTTGTATTGGTCTTGTAAATTTCTATCGATTTGCCAAAAACTTTTTGCCACGCCCTCTTTAACGCCCTCAAACCGCCAAAAATTGTCAGTGTTGTCACTTCCACTGAGTAACGGGTATCAGATAGTAGGGGAACTCGACTATAGCGTTCTCTCTTGTTTTTATATCAAGTAGGTGGAAGGTTGGAAGAATGGCGAGAAAATCATGATATCGTCTAGGAAAACGTTATCCATTACTCTCAGGAAGGTTGCCGGTGCGTTTTTTAGGCCGAAGGGCATACGCACAAACTCAAAGTGTCCGCCTTCGATTCTGTTTTGTTCATCTCGATCTGATGGAAACCGCTTGCTAGGTCTAGCGTTAAGAAGTAGCTTGCTTTGCCTAGTTGGTCTAGAATGTCGTTAATGTTCGGGATTGGGTATTTGTCGGAGATAGTTTTTTCGTTACGTTTTCTATAGTCGATAACTAGCCTCCATTTTTTGATAATGGAATCAGATTTTTTTGGCACAACCGAGACTGGTTCGCTCCATGGAGAATAGCTAGTTCTTATGATATCTTGTTTAAGCATGGAGGTTATTTGGCTTTTAACTTCTTCTTTGAGTGAGAAGGGGTAGCGGTAAGTTTTTACGCAGACTGGTAAGTCATCTGTTATTTGGACATGTTTTATTTTGTTCGTGAAAGTACGTTTTTTTCTTCTGTGTAAAATAAGTCAATGTAGTTTGCGTAGGGCCTGTTTTTCTTCTGAATTAAGGTGCATTCTGTGTTTTGATCGACGTAATGGTCGTTTGGGGTTAGGTTGTATATTTCAACGAATGGGTTAGACTTATAAGGTATTGTTGCTAATGGCATGTCTAATTATAGGTTTTGGTCTCCGCAGGATTCATTCTTTACTTATATTTTACTGAAGCCATTGTTTGAATTATATATTCCCTCTGATATCGTCAAGTGATTAGAGTGGGTGGTTCGTGGGTAGTAAAAGTTACCGTTTTTACTACTGACTGGGAGGTCTACGATAGTTTTTGAGTAAGCTGGTATAGAGTATGTTTCTAATGCTGTGTTGTCTTGTATAAAGATTGTGATACTTGAATTTTTTGTTTGTAGCGTGAAATTTTCTAGGTTTATTATAGCTTTAAGTTCTGTTAATATGTCCACCCACACATATGAAGTGTGGGTGAAAGTTAAAAAGAAGGAAGTTAGCATTGATGTTGTGTTCGAATTCCGTTAATGTAGTGATAGTGATTTTTTCATTTATACTGTGTGTGTTTAGTGCTGTTCGGATTGTTATGGGATCTTTCTCTATTTGCGTTACTTAGTATGGATGGATCCAAGAAAGAGTTGGTTGATCCGGTGTCTATGAGAAATTTTATTGTTTGTTTTGTGATAGATGTTACCCATATAAAAGGTAAAATTGGACCGTGTCGTTGCTTTGTTAAATATCCTGTGGACCAGTTGAGGCGGCTGCCTGAAAATTTCCTGTGTCAGTTATGTTGCATAGCTCAGAAAATGATTGGGTTTGTTCTATGTTGTGTGTTTGATTGTTGGTTGGATTCGGTTGCTTAAACGGGTTGTGTTTGTTCTGTTGGTAGTTATTTTGAGTTTCGTTTTGTTGGTTGTTGTTTTGGGTATTGTTGTTTTTGTTGTTGTTACGAGCGTATGGGTTTGTCTGGTTGTCGTGTTCTGATTTTTTTGTCTGAAAGTAGAAGTCTTGTTCTCTTCTACAAAGTTCGTAAGCTTTTACTATTGTGTCTGGTTCCCTGAGTCGGATAACTGTTTTGAGGCTATCCTTGAGGTTGATTAGGAATGTGTTTAGAAAAATTTCCCCGTACAGTTTGTTTTTAGTCTCAAGGATTGGTGGTACGCTAATTTCTGCCTCTTTGAGTTGGTCTGTTAGCACATATATATATATATGTGAATCAAAAGTCACAGTGATCAACGATTGATTCCGCGATCTTTTATACACAAGAATGTTAAGTCGCGTTGGTAATGATTATCAGCGATTGATTTCATTACAACGGTGCAAGAGGTGGCAATGATCATCGATTGATTTTGCACCCTGTTACACATACAGCATTAGGTACATTGTTTGTGGTGTAGCATATCTACCCTATAAATATACTAAATTAATGGGTACAACTTATCTTCAAAACATTGTGACACTTTGTCATAATAAACATAACGTTCAAGTACCCAAAAGACCACCAACAATTACACAAGTGTTCCAGCGCTCAAGTAATATGATCTTACGCTTATACATAAGCCGATCGCGGAGCGTGGGAATCCTGAGCATGCTCTTTGCAGCTCAAGTGGTCAGACCATAAATGACATATGCATGCCTCCTGCATAAATATGTATATGGAACTATATGTATATAATAATAAGTACTATATATACGGGTCAGCTCAGCCCAAGTTGAGCGCAGCAGACGATCTGACTCTAAAACACTGAACCTTCATTGGGATCCTTGCGAACATCTTATGGCGACCGTCACAGGACGTCAGGACCTCAGGACGTCAGGACATCAGGACATGAGACTAAGTCTCGCCTCCGCCTGACAACAAATGCCTTGCCACCTTGCCAAACAAATGACCGATAAAATTTATGCAAAAATAATAACAACAACACGCAACAATTGATGGCAGAGGAGGCACAATTTTTAAACGCGCAGCTCACGATACAAAGGGACTTGCCAACGTTAAAAGAGGAAAACCCTGCAAGGCAGGAAAGGAAGGAACCAAAGAAGCACAAACGCTCCGGAAAAAGGGTGAAGCTACTACAACAACGCCGACTGGTCAAGGAAATGACCCAGTGTGGATCTTATTGCTGATCATTACAATAGTGCTAATTTTTCAATTTCTGCTTACAATTTATGTAAAGCATAACAAAATCATCAAAAAACGTTATATGAATAGGGCAAATCGTTTAGACCAGATTTATAAAAAAAATAATAGAAGAAAGCTTCATAAAAACTTTTTTCTTGCGACAAGAATGGAATGGAGCGAAATAGCGATACAAATAGACGAATTTCGCTACAGGTTTGATAAGTCTTATAAATGTATCAATAGAGATGCAGTAATAAAATCCGAAACTTTGAAAAATCATATAGAGATAGTTGTAGGAGAATATAATAATATAGTTACATTAGTAAATAAATATGCAAATAGACTCACATCTGAACATAATAACATATGTTTGAGGGTTATAAAATCCCTAAACACAAGATTAAATAATATCAGAAAAAGAAGGCATATTCTGATAGATGTACCAGAAAGTCTAAGTCAATTGGTTGAATTCAACCCAGACCAGTTCAAAGAACTATACGAATCTGTACAATCAGGCGGCGCTGAGTCCGATAGTGACATTGAAACACTAGAAGGAAGCGACCGAATTGAATTTAAATCCGAAACAATAACAATTCCTGAAATGGCACAGACAGTGACAGACTTTATCAGGCTAGCCACATCTCTGATACCAGAGTTTGATGGTAAACCAGAAAATCTACAAAGGTTTTTGGCTGCTCTAGGTATACTAGACAGCTTAAAGAGCACACATGAAACGACTGCGATAAGCCTAATAAAAACTAAACTTAAAGGCCATGTAAGAAACCTTATAAGCCTGAGCAGACAATTGCTGCAATCATTACACAACTCTCAAGTGCAGTAATAGGAGAATCAGTAGAAGTGATATCTGCCAAGCTTCTCAATCTACAACAGAGAAATAAAACGGCTAGCCAATACACCCAAGAGGTGGAGAAACTGACAAAGGCCCTTGAAGGTGCCTATATCAGTGAAGGTCTCAGCCAGTCTTTAGCGAATAAATACAGCACTACAACAGCTGTAAAAGCAATGACACAGAATTGCTCCATTGATAAGGTAAAAACTTATCATGCAAGCAGGCACATTCACAAACATGAATGATGCCATCTCCAAATTTGTAAACAGTTGCACAGAGATAACAAGTCAGAGTAACACTGTACTCTATTATCGACGAGGTGCAAATAATAATAATAGAGGAGGCCGAGGTTATAATCGTGGAAGAAATAACTACCACAACAATTACAACCGAGGCAGCAATAACAACAACAATAATAACTTTAATAACCGTGGAGGTAGTAGAGGCCAAACCAAGGGATGTGAGAATCACGCAAAATATGTCGGAAAACTCACAGAACCCTTTAGAAAACCACCAATAAATGTTAAAGTTCATTCCATCAATTATAGTCTTAATATATTCGTAACTTTCCATAATCATTCAACTGAAAATAAACTAACATTTCTGTTAGTTACTGTTAGATACTGGTGCAGATATCTCACTTCTGAAGGTAAATTCTGATAACTTCCAAATTCAAACAGAAAAAATAATAAACATCGAAGGCATAGGCCAAGGTGTGATAAAGTCTCGAGGAACAACCTCAATAGAACTCCAATCAACAAAATATATTAATTATTACACATGAATTTCACTTGGTGGACCCAAATTTTGCAATACCATGTGATGGAATAATAGGCATTGATTTAATAAAGAAATTCAATTGTCAACTAGATTTCAAACCATGTGAAGACTGGTTTATAATTAGACCCCAAAATTTAAATTATCTAATATTTGTTCCGATAACATATAGCGCTGGCAACAATACAGTTCTTCTGCCAGCCAGATCACAAGTTATTCGGAAAATAGACATTAATGCTGTAAATGATTACATATTTGTTCCTAACTACACAATGGGATTTATGTTGCAAATATAGGGTGTTTTTTTTAGAGGTATAGAACTTTAAATTGCAATAAAACAACGATGGATTATTCGATTGACATGAATTTTATTGACATGAAAGATAATCTTGTGGCATTACATTTTAAATATGATTTCTGGCATATGACCGCCACGGCTGGCTCGGATGTAGTCCAATCTGGACGTCCAATTTGCAATGACTTTTTCCAACATTTGGCCGTATATCGGCAATAACACGGCGAATGTTGTCTTCCAAATGGTTTAGCGTTTGTGGCTTATCCGCATAGACCAATGACTTTACATAGCCCCACAAAAAGTAGTCTAGCGGTGTTAAATCACAAGATCTTGGAGGCTTATGAAAAATCGGGAACAACAGCAATCTCGTTTTGGGCCCATTCGACGAATCTACGCCTTGCTTGATGATCGTTTGGTTTCAATTCTTGCACGAGTTGGATTTTGTAAGCACGCATGACGAATTGCCAAACCAAACTGAGAATAAATCACTTGACAGCTGTTAAATCGGTCGCCATCTTGAACAGTAATGCCAACTTAAAGTTCTATACCTCTAAAAAAAACACCCGTTACAATAGCAGCATCCAAACATTTATACATTCGACTTCTAAATACAAATAATTTCGACCAATTGGTCAAAGTAAACAAAATCCAATATGAAAATTTAAAAGATTATGACATTCATAATACCAACACTAAAAATAGAAGCGAACAAGTACTTTCAAAACTAAAGAAAAATTTTCCAGACCAATTCAAAAATCAATTAACTGAATTATGCACACAGTATAGTGATGTGTTCGGACTGGAAACCGAACCAATATCAACAAACAACTTTTATAAACAAACATTAAGACATTAAGATGATGAACCCATTTATATAAAAAACTACAGAAGCCCGCATAGCCATATTGAAGAAATTCAAAAACAAGTACCCTCTGTATCCGAGTATAACAGCCCACTCTTGTTAGTTCCAAAAAAATCATTACCAAATTCGCAAGAGAAGAAATGGCTATTAGTAATTGACTATCGTCAAATAAATAAAAAACAAGAGAGAACGCTATAGTCGAGTTCCCCGACTATCTGATACCCGTTACTCAGCTAGTGGAAGGGAGAAAGAGAGTCTTAAACACAATTTTTGGCGGTTTGTAGGCGTTAGAGTGGGCGTGGCAAAAAGTTTTTTTGTAAATCGATAGAAATTACAAGACTAATACAAAAATGAAAAAATTTCAAAACATTTTTCAAAAGTGTGGGCGTGGCAGTTTTGGGCGGCTTGTGGGCGTTAGAGTGGGCGTGGCAAAATGAATCGACAAACTTGCGCTGCTTCTATGTCTCTGGAGTCTGTATGCTTAATCTCAACTTTCTAGCTTTTGTAGTTCCTGAGATCTCGACGTTCATACGGACGGACAGACGGACATGGCCAGATCGACTCGGCTATTGATCCTGATCAAAAATATATATACTTTATATGGTCGGAAACGCTTCCTTCTGCCTGTTACATACTTTTCAACGAATCTAGTATACCCTTTTACTCTACGAGTAACGGGTATAACAAAAAGTACATAAGGATAGACTAAAAATATATAATCAATGAAACGTTTCATTTCACTTAAGAAAAAGTCTGATCAACCACAAAAAAAAAAAGCAAAACAATAAAAATTCTTTTTCCTTCTAAGAAAGTTAAACATAAAACAAAAAAATAACGTATTTCAACATAAATTTTTTTTTATTATTCTGTCATTACACAAAAATGCTTTGAGACAAAACATTGCTAGTAATTAAAAAAAAAATCAATATCATTTAAAAAAAAAATTTAATTAATTTTTTAAAAATATTAGTATTGAGAACTAAATGACTACATGTATTTCTTTTAAAAGGGAGGTGTAACATATCTACCCTATAAATATACTAAATTAATGGGTACAACTTATCTTCAAAACATTGTGACACTTTGTCATAATAAACATAACGTTCAAGTACCCAAAAGACCACCAACAATTACACAAGTATTCCAGCGCTCAAGTTTCCCTCAGCTGCCGCGAAACACATAGCTTCCAGGTAACTACATCTTCGTTCCCTGCTCTATGCGGAATCTGCCTTTAAAGGGTGCTACCCTCCCATACGTAGTCTGGGAACTTTTGAGGATGTGCCTTTATCTTCTCTCGCACTTCCGTGATCCAGCTGCATTCTGAATCGGCCTCTTTGTCCTGCGTTCTTCTTAGCATTTCGAGTTCTGCTGAGACCGACTCTGGCAGTGGCTGCCTCGATAACGCATCTGCTATCACGTTCAGCTGGCCTTTTCTATATGCTACCTCGAAGTCATACTGCTGCAGCTCAAACGCCCATCTGGCAATTCTTCCCGAAGGGCTTTCTATGTTGTTCAGACACTTCAGTGATCCATCACTACCTTAAAGTGGTAGCCCTCCTGGTATGGCTTTAGCTTCCGAATAGCCCACACAATTGCCAAGCATTCCTTCTCTGTTGTTGAGTAGTTCTTCTCGGCTCTGTTTAGGGTCCGGCTGGAGTATGAAATTACCTTTTCGCCAGCTTCCGTGTCCTGTGTGAGGATCGCGCCAATTCCGTAGTCACTGGCGTCCGTTTGCAGAATGAACATTTTCCCGAAGTCGGGGCACGCCAAGACTGGTGTTCCTGGCCTCCTCGGAGGCTTGCTGGTGGTCCTGTGACCATGTCCACCTGGTACCCTTGCGGAGGAGGTCGTTGAGCGGCCTTACTCGGTACTAGGATGCGACTCCAAGGCATTACCTCAGCTCGCGGACCGATGAGGGTGGTTCTAGCTGGGCTATGGCTGCTACCTTCTCTGGGTCCGTGCTTATCCCTTGGCTTGTGACGCGGTGCCCTAGGTACAGAAGTTCTTGCTTGAAAAATTGGCATTTCTCTGGGTTTATCATTAGGTTCGCGTTCTTCAAACGGCGGAACACTTCCCTGAGGTTTCTATTGTGTTCCTCTAGGGTGCGGCCGATCACGATGATGTCATCCTGATACGCAAAGGCATGTGGCGACATTTCCGGTCCAATCACCTGATCCAAGGCCCGTTGAAATGTGGCCGACGCGGAGTGTAGTCCAAACGGCATCACTATCCATTGGAACAGCCCTATCCCTGGGACCGTGAAAGCCGTGAAGCCCCGGCTTGTCTTTTCCAAAGGTATTTGCCAATACCCATCCTTGAGGTCCAGACTGCTTATGAAGCGTGCCTCCCTTAGTTGGTCGAGGATGTAGTTTATCCCTGGCATCGGGAAGGCATCCCTTATGGATTTTGCGTTTATCTGCCTGAAGTCCACGCATATTTTCCATTTTCCCGTTTTCTTTTTTACCATGCCTATGGGTGAGCTGTACGGGCTCCTTGAATGCTCTATCATTCCCATCTCCAGAATTTCGTCCACCTTTGCATTGATCTTCCGTTGAATCTTTGGATTCTTGGGGTAGTATCTCTGCTTAATTGGTTTATCATCCTTCATGGTTATCGTGTGCTCGGCTATACTAAATGTTCCGGTCATGGAGTGACACTCCGCGAGCTTTGTTTCCAGGAATTTGTTCATGTCGTGCTCTTCGCCGTCCTTTTGGACTACTGCGACCGACAACTTATCCTCTCCTGTCTGCCTCTGGCCGGTATCCGGATTTCATGACCGGCGCACCTGGTCTCGGACCCGACTTGCGTGAGGAAATTCCACCCCAGCACCAACGCATTAATTATCCCTGGTACTATCAGCAGACTCATGACGAATCGCATGTTGCCGAACTCCACTCCTATTTCGAGCTTTGCGTTGATTTCGCCGCACCTTCCATCTGCCAACCTAACCTGCCGTCGTATCCTTATAATCGCTTGAAGCTTGCTGTTGCCATGGGGTCGCTTGTGGCCTTGTATGTGTCCCTACCGATCGTTACCACTGCGGACAACTGCTGCTCCTCTACGATTAATTTGCCAGATAGTTTGGAGAGGCTGCACCTTGCCTCGCCTCTCTGCGGCTGAGATCGCTGGCCATTTTCTGTTGCCTGGCAGCATTCCGTACTTCGGATTCCTATTTTCTCGCATATCCAGCAAAACAGCAGCCTTTGTTTTCGGCAGCCTCTTGCCCAATGGTCGTGTCCACCGCACCTGCGACAAGCTTCTTGCGGATTGGCAACATGGGTTGGCTTCTGACCCGAGTTGCCCGCAAGAGTCGTTCCAGTGTGTCTCCGGGTGGTGTCTGGCCTAGACGCCTAGACTGACCCGGGGTATATTGCGCCCACTGTTCCTGGGACTGCGTGCCTAGCTCTCCTGAGTCCTCACACCGTCTACACGTGACGCTTTGTTGCCTCCATAAACCCTTGCTTCCTTTGTCTCACCTTGTCCGCGAGCTTCGTGAAGTATGCTTTGGGCAGGAAATACGTTTGGAAACTATCTATAAACTCGTCCCAAGTCCTCCAGTGCTTGTTGTTTGATATGTACCACTTCAGAGCCTTTCCCTGCATTAATTCCGGCATGGCTCGGGGGATCATGTTCAGGTCCAAACCGTACGTGTTTGCGGACCACTCCACCTGTTCCAGGAATTCGAGGGGTTTTTTTTCTCCGTCAAAACGAAAAGACCATTCTCTGACTTGTTTCGCTACTTTTGCGTAGTCCGGCTGGCTGGGCCTGGGTCTTTCTGGACTTGGCCTCCTTTCCCTGCTTGTCTCTCTCCGTTGACCTTCCAGCTGCATCTCCTCCATGCTCAGACTTGCGATGACTTGGATTCGTCAGCTTTATGCTTGGACTTGGTCTGTCCAATTCTGTCCAAGCTGCTGCGAACTTTGGGTCGTTTTCCGTCTCTGCATAGTACTCCGCTAGGGCCTTTCGCATGTCCTCTGTCCTTCCGGACAGTGATATGTGCAACCTCTGTGCGACATATGCAAAATCTTTCTTTTTAAGACGGTAGATCAAACTTCTTCCCATTCTGCTTTATTTGTGTCTACTGCCGGGATAATCACGTTATTTGGGCGCCAGATGGTCTGCTCGTTCGGAATACGTGCGGCTAGCTCAGTAGATTTTGTGCGTTCGTCCCACCAAATTTATAGTATAACGTGATCACCCGGTTACTGGTTACAGACGCACGGCAGCTAAAGGCTGTGATGCCCAAAGCAAACGCCTGTGGAACAGCAACACGTAAACTATCGCTGGATCATGTACCTCAACTACCTTCGTCTCAATTCGGAGACTTTTCTCGTCCCGAACGTCTTGACGTAGCGATCTTGCTTCTTATTGACTACCACGGCTGTAGCTCCTCTGCTGACTTCGTTCTTACGTTGTTGACTGGTATACTTGTTCTCGTTGTCTGTCCCGCTTCCAGCTTTTGGCGTGCTTATATAGGCCTCCTTTAACGGTTCATCCCTTTAGTCTCCAGTCTCCAGATCCACGACTTTACCGTTGGCCCGATCCAAAGTTCGACTTGTCCCGTTATTCGCCTTTAAACCGTCTGACTCTCCAAACTCTCTTTCCTATAAGTTCAGAGTCTCCGCACTCTCTTTCTCCACTTCCAGAAACCCAAACTCTCTCCTTTCAGAGTCTCCAAACTCTCTTTCTCCAGCTCAGAGTCTCCAAACTTTTTTTTCTCCAGGTTTCGCACTGCTGTTACTACGCGTTGACTTGTTGCGTAACTGACAACGGCAGGCCCTCCTCATTCGATCACCATCCGTATTTGTGCGGAGTTTCAACTCCTCACATCTCCCCCTTTCTTCGGGAAAATTCAAATTCGGCCTTACAGTTACCGCGGAACACTCCTAAGATCCCTTTGACGCTTACAGCTCCGTCTCGAGTTCCACAGCGCCGATCTCCTTCCAGTATGTTCCTCGTTCCTCCTTTTTCAAATATTGCCGCCCATTTGAATTTCTGTGACGCTATTTTTTTCGTCACCCTCATTCCGCATTTCTCGTGTTCTCGTCATCTGGTCACACTACTGCCCTTCGATCGATTGTTGTCGATAACTTTCGTTGGTGCGGCGTTGCCACCCGATGACCGTAGTGTTTCTATAGTGTTTCCCGTCATGTGCTGCTTGTTCCGATATTTCTGCCCACCGATAGACACTATCGAGTGCCGATCGACCGCCTTGTGATCGAGGCGCCCCTTCCCTAAGCACATGGTGACAAAGCAAACTCTGTGTTGGAATGTCCCATCCCTATTACAGAAATACCATTTTAAAGTATTAACCACTTCATGGTATTTTATGAATATGTGGCCTTCGGTCACACTACTGTTGTTCTCTTCCTTCTTGTGCTTGCTAAGTGTGTGGTGCTGGTGTTGCGGAAAATAATAACTAAAATATAAAACATAAAACTAAAACCTTCTCTTGTATGTTTATTAAAATAACAGAGTGATAATTACAACAGGTTATGGGCCCAGTCCATGCCTAAAACAATTGATTTGTAAAGCAACTAATTATAACAAAGTTCGTGTTTTCGATTTTTGGAAATTCAGAATTAGAGCTTGGTTGACCGAACTGGATGTGCTTAGGGTCATCGATCAAGACAAACCTGATGAATTAGATGAACAGTGGATGAAAGCTGAGCGTTGTGCAAAAAGCACAATAATCGAGTACCTAAGCGATTCATTTCTGAACTTTGCGACAAGCGAAATAACGGCGCGTCAAATTCTTGGAAACTTGGACTCGATATATGAAAGAAAAAGTTTGGCATCGCAGTTGGCCATTCGCAAACGCTTGCTTTCTCTAAAACTATCAGGCGAAATGTCCCTATTGTCTCATTTTACTATTTTCGATGATTTGATAAATGAGTTGTTGGCCGCAGGTGCAAAAATAGAAGAATTGGATAAAGTGTCTCATTTGTTAATTACATTGCCTTCCGCTTACGATGGTGTCATTACAGCAATAGAGACGTTGTCAGAGGGTAATTTAACATTGGGATTTGTAAAGAATAGATTACTAGATCAGGAAATAAAAATTAAAAATGATCATAATGACACCAGCAGGAAAGTTTTAAATACGATTGTGCAAAATAAAAACTACAGCAATAAAAACAATTCATTTAAAAATCGCGTTAATAAACAAAAGAAAACATTTAAGGGAAATTCTAAGAATAGGGTTAGATGTCACCATTGTGACAAAGAGGGACACGTTAAAAAGGATTGTTACCACTATAAACGTATACTAAATGAAAGAAATAACAATAATACAAACTACAATAAACAAGCTAAAACCGCAACATCACAAGGCATTGCATTCATGGTAAAAGTAAAAGAGAACCGCGCGGTAGATAAATGTGGATTTATTCTCGATTCCGGTGCAAGTAATCATCTCATAAATGATGATTCGCTTTACGTTGATTCTGTGGAATTGGTGCCGCCGCTGAAGATCGCTGTGGCCAAGCCAGGATGTGCTGTATTCCAAGCAGGCTGCTGGAAACTTGATTTCGGTGAAACGCCTACAAGAGGCTGGAATGTCGATTAAATTTGACAAGAACGGTATAACCATTTCTATGAATGGGTTGACCGTGTTCAAGAATTCAGGTATGTTTAACAACATTCCCATTGTTGAATTTCAAGCATATAATATAGATGCGAAGAATAAAAATAATTTTCGATTATGGCATGAGAGGCTTGGTCATATAAGCAATGGCAAGTTATTAGAAATAAAACGAAATAATATGTTTAGTGATAACAGACTTTTAAATAATTTAGAGATCTCCAGTGAAATTTGCGAATCATGTTTAAATGAAAAACAAGCCAGGTTACCTTTTAAACAATTTAAAGACAAGACCCATATTAAAAGACCCCTATTCGTTGTGCACTCAGATGTTTGTGGACCAATTTCTCCAGTTACTTTAAATTACAAAAATTACTTCGTTATCTTTGTTGATCAGTTTACCCACTATTGTGTAACTTACTTATTAAAACATAAATCTGACGTATTTAATATGTTTGAAGACTTTGTAGCAAAAATGTGAAGCTCATTTTAATTTGAAAATTGTTAATTTGTACATTGACTATGGGAGAGAATATCTCTCAAATGAGATGCGTCAATTTTGTGTTAAAAAGGGTATTACTTATCACTTAACAGTGCCACATACACCACAGTTAAATGGTGTTTCTGAAAGAATGATTAGAACCATCACAGAAAAGGCTCGTGCTATGGTTAGTGGTGCACAACTTGACAAAAGCTTTTGGGGTGAAGCAGTGTTAACTGCAACTTACTTAATTAACAGAATTCCAAGTAGAGCAATTATTAATATGACCCCTTATGAGATGTGGCATAATAAAAAGCCTGATTTAAAACATTTGAGAGTGTTTGGTGCAACTGTATATGTGCACAATAAAATAAAAAAGGGAAAGTTTGAGGACAAATCATATAAAGCTATTTTAGTCGGCTACGAAGCAAATGGTTTTAAACTCTGGGATGCTGTAAATGAAAAATTTCTCGTTGCAAGAGATGTGGTTGTCGATGAAACCAATATGGTTAATTCTAGAGCTGTTAAATTTGAAACAGCATTCCTGAAAGATAGTAAGGAGAGTTCAAATAACAATTTCCCGAACGATAGTAAGGAAATTGAGGAAACAAAATTCCCGAATGATAGTAAGGAAATTGAGGAAACAAAATTCCCGAATGATAGTAAGGAAATTAAGGAAATAAAATTCCCGAATGAAAGTAAGGAATGCGACAACACACACATCCTGAATGATAGTAAGGAAACGAGTGAATATTTTCTGAATGAGAGTAAGAAAAGAAAGCGAGATGATCTTCTGAATGAAAGTAAGGGATTAAACAACCCGAATGAGAGTAGCGAAAATGAAACAGCTGAATATTTAGATCAAACTATATCTGATAAGAATTCAATTGGAACTGATGGTATTGAAATAACGAATAGAAGAAGTGAGAGATTAAAAACAAAGCCCCAGATATCATATAATGAGGATGATAATAATTTAAATAAATTTGTTTTAAATGCTCACACTGTCTTTAACGATGTTCCAAATACATACGATGAAATTCAGAATAGAAATGACAAATTGCTTTGGGAGGAAGCCATAAAAGCAGAGTTAAGTGCTCATGAATTGAATAATACCTGGACAATCACGGAAAGTCCTAAGGATAAAAATATAGTTGATAGTAAATGGGTATTTTCTATTAAATATAACGAACTGAGAAGTCCTACTAGATATAAAGCTAGATTGGTTGCTCGAGGATTTACGCAGAAATACCAAGTCGACTATGAGGAGACTTTTGCTCCTGTAGCTAGAATATCCAGTTTTCGATTTATATTATCGTTGGCAGTACAATATAACTTGAAAGTCCATCAAATGGACGTAAAAACTGCATTCTTAAATGGCACATTAAAAGAGGAAATATATATGAGACTTCTTCAAGGGATATATTGCAAAGGTGACAATGTGTGTAAATTAAATAAAGCAATCTACGGACTCAAACAAGCGGCTAGATGCTGGTTTGAAGTGTTTGAGCACGCATTGAAAGACTGTGAGTTTGTAAACTCTTCGGTGGATCGCTGCATATATCTCCTTGATAAAGGTGATATTAAGGAAAATATTTATGTGCTGTTATATGTTGATGATGTGGTCATAGCTACAGGGAATATGATAACAATGAATAAATTCAAAAGCTATTTAATGGAAAAGTTTAGGATGATAGATCTTAAAGAAATAAAACACTTTATTGGTATTAGAATAGATATGTATGAGGATAAAATTTACTTGAGCCAAGCAGCATATGTTAAAAGAATCTTAGATAAATTTAACATGAGTCATTGCAAAGCAGTTAGTACTCCCTTACCAAGCAAACTAAATTATGAGTTACTTAACTCAGATGAAAACTGCAATGCTCCATGTCGTAATCTCATAGGATGTTTAATGTACATAATGCTGTGTACACGTCCAGACTTAACCACTGCAGTAAATATCTTAAGTAGATATAGTAGCAAGAATAATTCCGAGTTATGGCAGTGCTTAAAAAGAGTTCTTAGGTATTTAAAGGGAACTATTGAAATGAAACTTATTTTTAAAAGAAATGCAGAATTTAAAAATACACTAATTGGTTTTGTAGATTCTGATTGGGGAGGAAACGAAATTGATAGAAAAAGTACCACAGGGTATTTATTTAAAATGTTTAATTTAAATCTAATTTGTTGGAACACAAAGAGGCAGAACTCAGTAGCAGCATCATCAACTGAAGCTGAGTACATGGCTTTATTCGAAGCTGTGAGAGAAGCATTGTGGCTTAAATCTCTTCTGAGTAGTGTTAATATCAACCTTGAAAATCCAATTAAAATTTATGAAGATAACCAAGGCTGTATTAATATAGCAAATAACCCCTCATGTCATAAACGAGCCAAACATATTGATATAAAATATCATTTTGCCAGAGAGCAAATTGAAAATAACACTATTTGTCTTGAGTATATTTCGACAGAGAACCAACTTGCTGACATCTTTACAAAGCCATTGCCGCCAGCGAAGTTTTTAGAAATACGTCGTGAATTGGGATTACTGCAAGATGATTAATCCACAGCTGCTGATGCTGTTTTTTATTTTTATTTAATTGATCTCATTGAAAGACTTGTTCGTTTTTTTGTAAATTTAAAAATTAATTCTTTGTAAACATATGTATACTCATATAAGTGATCTGATCGGGTTTTTCTGGGTTTTCCCCGTATCCTTGCAGCAAATGCTGGATCACATAAGTTCCCAGAATGCACACCACCCACACTAAATTAATAATAATTACAAATGAATGTATAATGTTAAGTTTATAATTTAAAAGATGCTATTTCTGATGGTGCGTGTTGGAATGTCCCATCCCTATTACAGAAATGCCATTTTAAAGTATTAACCACTTCATGGTATTTTATGAATATGTGGCCTTCGGTCACACTTCTGTTGTTCTCTTCCTTCTTGTGCTTGCTAAGTGTGTGGTGCTGGTGTTGCGGAAAATAATAACTAAAATATAAAACTAAAACCTTCTCTTGTGTGTTTATTAAAATAACAGAGTGATAATTACAACACTCTGACAACAAAAGGAATTTTCAGGTAAGTTTTCTCTTTTCCATTTCTCTTTTCCTTTCACTGACACCACTTTCTCTCGGCGGCTTGGCTCTCTCTCTTCCACTACCTCACCCCCGGGCGGGCCCCGATGCTGTGGATGGATGCCCTCTCTGCGCCGCTCTTCAACACACACACGTGAGTACGTACATAAAGAAATCGTTTTATTTTGGTATGGACCCTACTCAACTCCCCCTCCTTCGGCTTCTCGCACCAGGCGAAACAGGCGGACCTCCGTTGCCGACATCCGGACCCGAAACCTCTCGCTGCCGCGATGCAGCATGACGCAACGGCGGCTGCCTCGGCGTTTTGCGTTCCGAACCACCGACTCCTCTTCGACCTCTTCTGGCCAATCCGCCTTTGGGATCGGTGCCCATCGGAGGGCATCCGATGTAGACGCCATCCGCATCCATGACGGCCGGGTAGGCGAGACACCCACCGCCGGAGCGGATGCCTGCCTCCGGAGTACGGGCCTCTGGTTGCCCACGGGTGGTGGCCACACCCATGGCACCTTCTCCAGCTCCGCCGATGTCGCGGTGTCGGGCGTGGGCGGAGCCCAGCCACCTCTATTCTCCATGTCCAGGTGATTGTCCGCTGCCGCCACCGCGTGCCTCCCTCAGCGTACTCCCGCACTTGGTGCGCCACTCTGGTGCCTGGGATCGGGGGGTCCTGGGGCTCCGGGTGTGTCGCAGGGGTCGTGGACGGACGGGCGGTCGGCACCACCACTGGGTTGGGTGAAGGGGTGGGTGGCCAGTGACGTGGCCGGGGCGTGGGGTGATCACCGCCGTCGGAGAGGGTGACGGGTGTGGGGATAGCTCCGGGTCCCTATCCGGACCACCTCTGCCGAATGAACGTACCGCGGGGTAGCTGGTACCTCCCTTTCCTCCTGACCAACTTCTTCCTCCTCCTGCCAGGCGACTATGTTCCAGGCCGCTTCCTCCTTTGCCTCCGCCTTTTGAAGCTCCTGGTGTCACCTCCTCTCGGACTCCTCCTTTCTACTCGACCGGTTCTGCACCTCGCCTTGGCGGCTCCGTACTCTTCGCGGGCCGCCAACCGTGCCGCTCGCGGAGCTTTAATTACCACCAGCCGTTCGGCCTTCAGCTTCCGCTTTTCACGTTGGCGACTGCCATCGCCGCCGACGTCTCCCCGCTCCCTCTAGGGTTCCGCCTCGCCTCCTCGAAGACCGGCACGACCCCCGGTTGTCTGCTGCGCTCCTGGCTCTCCTGAGTCTCCAGGTCCTCCTTTCCTTCGCGGGGTCCTTCTCCCACTCCAGTTCACTTTCATCCGAGGTGACCACTGGTTCTGGGTCTTCGCCTCGATCGTCCTCGGCACCTCGCCTTGGAGTTTGGGTGGGCCGCGGGGTAGGCAATTCGCCTTCCTTTCCCTCTGTCCCGCTTCTGGTTCGCTCGTGGTCTGCCTCCGTTGACTCTCGCCTTGGCCTGACGCTATAACGGTTGTCGGGTCTCGTCCGCTCTCAGGTATTGCCGTCCTTGCACATCCCGCTGCTGGAGACCTTCCTTACCCTTGGTGGTGGTTGTTGAGGCAGGATTCTGATTCGCTCGTGGTCCGCTTCCGTTGACTCTCGCCTTGGCCTGACGCTAGAACGGTTGTTGGATTCGCAATCTGCGCCCGTTGTCTCTCGCCCTGGCCTAACGCTAGAACGGTTGTCGAGCCTAGTCCGTTCTCAGGTGCTGTCTTCCTCAACTTTCCCGCCGTTTGTGACCTTACTCCTCCCTGGTGGTGGTTATCGAGGCAATACTCTGGTCCGCATCCGTTAACTCTCGCCTTGGCGTGACGCTGTAATGGTTGTCGGACTCGCGGTCTGCATCCGTTGACTCTCGCGTTAGCCTGACGCTAAAACGGCTGCCGAACCCCGTCCGTTCTCAGGTGCTGTCGTTCTCCTGCGCTTTTCCGATTGATACGCATCCACGTTCTGGTCATCATTTTCCTCTTGACCCTGCTGCTTTAGGTCGCTGACATGTACCGAGCGGTCATTTTTGTCCTTCCGGTGGCGAATCTTACATATCACTGGCGATATGAAATCCACGATTTGGTACGGCCCATCGAAACCCGGAGCTAGTTTGACCACAAACCCTTCAGCCGCTTTGGATAAATAGTACTCTTTGTCCCACACCATTTCATCAATCCTTGGCTTCCACTGCCTTCTCCGCAGGTTTTAATCTCTTTCATCTTCTCAGCGTTTCCTTCCGGTGACTCTGGTTGCCTTCCTGTACCTAGCGTTTCTCTGTCATAGAGTGCGTTCGGTAGTCTTGGCTCGCGGCCTGTGTCAAAAATGCCGGTGAGTAGCCTGTGGAATCTGAAACACTGGAATTCACAGCCAGCATGATTTCGGGCTATCTTTCATCCCAATTCCTCTGGTTCTGCCCAGCAAACTGCGCTATCATTGTCTTCACATTGTACGGTGCCGTAAACTGCTGCTTTATCCCCATGTCGTTGAGGAACTTCTTAAACGTCCGGCTCGTAAACTGCACGACGTTGTCCGTAATCGGTACTCCAAATCGTGCGACTCTGCGTTCCCTGAACGCTTTCTGCAACGTTTCCGCCGTGGATGTTCGCAAAGGCACCAACTCCGTCCACTTTGAAAAACTGTCGATCAGCACCAACATCTGTTTCCATGCTTCGATCTTGGTAGAAGTCTGACGAAATCGGCGCACACTGTCGCCCAGGGCTCCTCCGGTTTGATTCGGTTTGAACCTTGCGCAGTCCTCGCATTTCCGAACGTCTCTCTGCATTCCTGGCCAGTAGTGCCGGGCTGCAAGCCGTGCAATCATCTTCCGACTGCCTACATGACCGGCTGCCGGGGAGTCGTGGCTTTCGCGTAGGACAGTTTCCCTCAGCTGCTGCGAAACACATAGCTTCCAGGTCACTACATCTTCGTTCCCTGCTCTATGCGGAATCTGCCTTTAAAGGGTGCTACCCTCCCATACGTAGTCTGGGAACTTTTGAGGATGTGCCTTTATCTTCTCTCGCACTTCCGTGATCCAGCTGCATTCTGAATCGGCCTCTTTGTCCTGCGTTCTTCTTAGCATTTCGAGTTCTGCTGAGACCGACTCTGGCAGTGGCTGCCTCGATAACGCATCTGCTATCACGTTCAGCTGGCCTTTTCTATATGCTACCTCGAAGTCATACTGCTGCAGCTCAAACGCCCATCTGGCAATTCTTCCCGAAGGGCTTTCTATGTTGTTCAGCCACTTCAGTGATCCATCACTACCTTAAAGTGGTAGCCCTCGGGTTGTCTTTTCCAAAGGTATTTGCCAATACCCATCCTTGAGGTCCAGACTGCTTATGAAGCGTGCCTCCCTTAGTTGGTCGAGGATGTAGTTTATCCCTGGCATCGGGACGGCATCCCTTATGGATTATGCGTTAATCTGCCTGAAGTCCACGCATATTTTCCATTTTCCCGTTTTCTTTTTTACCATGGTGAGCTGTACGGGCTCCTTGAATGCTCTATCATTCCCATCTCCAGAATTTCGTCCACCTTTGCATTGATCTTCCGTTGAATCTTTGGATTCTTGGGGTAGTATCTCTGCTTAATTGGTTTATCATCCTTCATGGTTATCGTGTGCTCGGCTATACTAAATGTTCCGGTCATGGAGTGACACTCCGCGAGCTTTGTTTCCAGGAATTTGTTCATGTCGTGCTCTTCGCCGTCCTTTTGGACTACTGCGACCGACAACTTATCCTCTCCTGTCTGCCTCTGGCCGGTATCCGGATTTCATGACCGGCGCACCTGGTCTCGGACCCGACTTGCGTGAGGAAATTCCACCCCAGCACCAACGCATTAATTATCCCTGGTACTATCAGCAGACTCATGACGAATCGCATGTTGCCGAACTCCACTCCTATTTCGAGCTTTGCGTTGATTTCGCCGCACCTTCCATCTGCCAACCTAACCTGCCGTCGTATCCTTATAATCGCTTGAAGCTTGCTGTTGCCATGGGGTCGCTTGTGGCCTTGTATGTGTCCCTACCGATCGTTACCACTGCGGACAACTGCTGCTCCTCTACGATTAATTTGCCAGATAGTTTGGAGAGGCTGCACCTTGCCTCGCCTCTCTGCGGCTGAGATCGCTGGCCATTTTCTGTTGCCTGGCAGCATTCCGTACTTCGGATTCCTATTTTCCCGCATATCCAGCAAAACAGCAGCCTCTGTTTTCGGCAGCCTCTGGCCCAATGGTCGTGTCCACCGCACCTGCGACAAGCTTCTTGCGGATTGGCAACATGGGTTGCTTCTGACCCGAGTTGCCCGCAAGAGTCGTTCCAGTGTGTCTCTGGGTGGTGCCTGGCGGCCTCCATAGGGTCGCGTTTTGACGCCTAGACTGACCCGGGGTATATTGCGCCCACTGTTCCTGGGACTGCGTGCCTAGCTCTCCTGAGTCCTCACACCGTCTACACGTGACGCTTTGTTGCCTCCATAAACCCTTGCTTCCTTTGTCTCACCTTGTCCGCGAGCTTCGTAAAGTATGCCTTGGGCAGGAAATACGTTTGGAAACTATATATAAACTCGTCCCAAGTCCTCCAGTGCTTGTTGTTTGATATGTACCACTTCAGAGCCTTTCCCTGCATTATTTCCGGCATGGCTCGGGGGATCATGTTCAGGTCAAAACCGTACGTGTTTGCGGATCACTCCACCTGCTCCAGGAATTCGCTAGGGCCTTTCACATGTCTTCTGTCCTTCCGGACAGTGATATGTGCAACCTCTGTGCGACATATGCGAAATCTTTCTTTTTAAGACGGTAGATCCAACTTCTACCCATTCTGCTTTATTTGTGTCTACTGCCGGGATAATTACGTTATTTGGGCGCCAGATATAACGAACTGATTTAATTAATCTGCTCGCTACGGAATACGTGCGGCTAGCTCAGTAGATTTTGTGCGTTCGTCCCACCAAATTTATAGTATAACGTGATCATTCGGTTACTGGTTACAGACGCACGGCAGCTAACGGCTGTGATCGCCAAGGCAAACGCCTGTGGAACAGCAACACGTAAACCCCACGTCTGGTTCGGACTGGTGGCGCCGGTACCACGCCTGTTCGGACCGCACGGACACACCTAGGCTATCGCCTGGTTCAAGTATGCGGTCTCCTACAGAGTTCACCGGGTCTACACCACAATCCCTGCCGCTTTTCCTGTGCCCTCCTTGGTTTGGCTTCGCCTGTTGGATGCCTCTGGGCTACTCATGCTTCGTCGTACTGAACCTCAGCTACCTGCGTCTCAATTAGGAGACTTTTCTCGTCCCGAACGTCTTGACGTAGCGATTTTGCTCCTTAATGACTACCACGGCTGTAGCTCCTCTGCTGACTTCGTTCTTACGTTGTTGACTGGTATACTTGTTCTCGTTGTCTGTCCCGCTTCCAGCTTTTGGCGTGCTTATATAGGCCTCCTTTAACGGTTCATCCCTTTAGTCTCCTGTCTCCGGATCCAAAGTCCACTACTTTACCGTTGGCCCGATCCAAAGTTCGACTTGTCCCGTTATTCGCCTTTAAACCGTCTGACTCTCCAAACTCTCTTTCCTATAAGTTCAGAGTCTCCGCACTCCCTTTCTCCACTTCCAGAAACCCAAACTCTCTCCTCTCAGAGTCTCCAAACTCTCTTTCTCCAGCTCAGAGTCTCCAAATTCTCTTTCTCCAGGTTTCGCACTGCCGTTACTACGCGTTGACTTGTTGCGTAACTGACAACGGCAGGCCCTCCTCATTCGATCACCATCCGTATTTGTGCGGAGTTTCAACTCCTCACATTTCTCCCTTTCTTCGGGAAAATTCAAATCCGACCTTGCAGTTACCGCGGAACACTCCTGAGATCCTGTTGACGCTCACAGCTCTGTCTCGAGTTCCACAGCGCCGATCTCCTTCCAGTATGTTCCTCGTTCCTTCTTTTTCAAATCTTGCCGCCCATTTGAATTTCTGTGACGCTATTTTTTTCATCACCCACATTCCGCATTTCTCGTGTTCTCGTGATCTGGTCACGTCGATCGATTGTTGTCGATAACTTTCGTTGGTGCGGCATTGCCACCGTTTCTATAGTGTTTCTATAGTGTGACCCGTCATGTGCTGCTTGTTCCGATATTTCTGCCCACCGATAGACACTATCGAGTGCTGATCGACCGCCTTGTGATCGAGGCGCCCCTTCCCTAAGCACATGGTGACAAAGCAAACTCTGACAACAAAAGGAATTTTTAGGTAAGTTTTCTCTTTTACCTTCACTTACACCACTTTCTCTCTCTTCCACTACGTCACCCCCCAGGCGGGCCCCGATGCTGTGGATGGGTGCCCTCTCTGCGCCGCTCTTCAACACACACACGTGAGTACCAGCAGGGGCGGTCGGCACGACCACTGGGTTGGGTGGAGAGCTGGGTGGCCAGTGCCAGTGCCGTGGCCGGGGCGTGGGCGGGATTCCCGCCGTCGGAGTGGGTGACGGGGGTGGGGATGGCTCCTGGGACCCTATCCGAACCACCTCTGCCGAACAGACGTGCCGCGGGGTAGCGGGTACCTCCCTTTCCTCCTGACCGACTGCTTCCTCCTCCTGCCAGGCGACTATGTTCCAGGCCGCTTGCACCTCTGCCTCCGCCTTTTGGAGCTCCTGCTGCCACCTGCTCTCGGACTCCTCCTTTCTTCTCGACCAGTTCTGCACCTCGTGCATGGCCGCCATGGCCACCCGCTGCTGCATACGAATGCGCGCCGCCTTGGCGCCTTCGTACTCTTCGCGGGCCGCCAACCGTGGCTCGCGGAGCTTTCATTGCTACCAGCCGGTCGGCCTCCAGCTTCCGCATCCCCGCTCCCTCTAGGGTTCCGCCTCGCCTCCTCGAAGACCGGCACGACCCCCTGTTGTCTGCCGCGCTCCTGGCTCTCCTGAGTCTCCAGGTCCTCCTTTCCTTCGCGGGGTCCTCCTCTCACCCGAGGTGACCACTGGTTAGGCAATCGCCTACCCTTGGCCTGACGCTAGAACCGTTGTTGGATTCGCAATCTGCGCGCGTTGACTCTCGCCCTGGCCTGACGCTAGAACGGTTGTTGGATTCGCAATCTGCGCCCGTTGACTCTCGCCCTGGCCTGACGCTAGATCGGTTTTCGAGCCTGGTCCGTTCTCAGGTGCTGTCTTCCTCAACTTTCCCGCCGTTTGTGACCTTACTCCTCCCTGGTGGTGGTTTTCGAGGCAATACTCTGGTCTGCTCGCGGTCCGCATCCGTTGACTCTCGCCTGGGCCTGACGCTGTAATGGTTGTCGGACTCGCGGTCTGCATCCGTTGACTCTCGCCTTGGCCTGACGCTAGAACGGCTGCCGAACCCCGTCCGTTCTCAGGTGCTGTCGTTCTCCCGCATGCCTTCCCTGCTCTCTTCCGATGGATCCGCATCCACGTTCTCGTCATCATTCTCCTCTTGACCCTGCTGCTTTAAGTCGCTGACGTGTACCGAGCGGTTATTTTTGTTCTTCCGGTGGCGAATCTTACATATCACTGGCGATATGAAATCCACGATTTGGTACGGGCCATCGAACCTCGGAGCTAGTTTGGCCGCGAGCCCTTCAGCCGCTTTTAACAGATGGTGCTCCTTAGCCCACACCATTTCACCAATCCTTGGCTTCCACTGCCTTCTCCGCAGGCTGTAATGCCTTCTTGGTCTTCGGACACCCTCTCCAGGTTCCTCCGCACAATCTCGAAGACCTCTCTCATCTTTTCAGCGTTTCCTTCCGGTGACTTTGAATGCCGTCCTGTACCTAACGTTTCTCTGTCATAGAGTGCGTTCGGTAGTCTCGGCTCGCGGCCTTGTGTCAAAAATGCCGGTGAGTAGCCTGTGGAATCTGAAATACTGGAATTCACAGCCAGCATGATTTCGGGCCATCTTTCATCCCAATTCCTCTGGTTCTGTCCGGCAAACTGCGCTATCATTGTCTTCACAGTGCGGTTGGCTCTCTTTCTCGGATTCTCCTGTGGGGTGTACGGCGCCGTAAACTGCTGCTTTATCCCCATGTCGTTGAGGAACTTCTTAAAAGCCCGGCTCGTAAACTGCACGCCGTTGTTCGTAATCACCACCTTCGGTACTCCAAATCGTGCGACTATGCGTTCCCTCATTATACACCCAAATCATTATTCAATCCCCAATTCTCAATATCGTCAGCCCAACACTGGCAACAAAACTAATAACCCTTTTAGAGACAACAAAACACCCCAATTATGGGCTACACAACATAAAAGAGGATAAACTTACCCAACACTCCCCTATCAACCTTAATTTTCAGGCACCAGCCTCAGGGACCCAACAGGATACATAAATTCTACCACACATGCCACATCCTTCCCATACATAATTCTAAACCTCCAACAAAAATTCCCTCTGTCATTTCTTATCGATACAGTATCCACTAACTCTTTCATCGACCCAGAATCTGCCAATCAACTAGATTGCACAATTCTACCAATTTCCACTTCAATTACAACAGCATTATAGAGTTTCAAAATCGAGAAAAGAGCACTACAGCCAATGCCACCCGAGTTCAAAGCCGAAGGCCAATTTACTCTACTGAAATTAAAATTGCACTCTTATTTCAATGGTCTCATAAGAATGGAACTATTATCACACCTAGAAACAAAAATAAATTAAAAAAGCACTGGCTACCCTTCAACGGGTTATGGACAGCGTTCTTGGTGACCTTACCGGCATTATTTGCTTAGTCTATCTTAACGACATTATAATTTTCTCACCTTCCCTACAAAAACATTTATTGGACATAAAAATGGTATTTGAAAAACTTAGAACAGCAAATTTTAAACTACAACCTTCAAAATCAGAATTTCTAAGAAAAGAAATAGAATTTTTAGGCAACATAGTCACACATCAAATTCTTCCTCGGTCTGTTAGGGTACTATAGGAAGTTTATAAGAGACTTTGCACGAATAACAAAATCCATGACTAATCAACTGAAAAAGAAAAGTCAAATTACTTTAAAAGACTTTTTAGATGCATTCGAACAGTTCAAAACTCCTATTTCCAACGACCTAATTCTTTTACACCCAGACTTCGAAAAACCATTCATTCTTACTACTGATGCTAGTAACTTCGCGTTAGGAGCCGTACTATCTTAAGGCCCCTTACAAATCGATAAACCTGTATGCTGCGCCAGCAGGACTTTTTCTGATACCGAAGTCAATTATTCAACCATAGAAAAGAAACGCCAGCAATAATATGGGCAGTAAAATGCTTAAGACTATATATCTATGGTGTAAAATGTACTTTTGTTACAGATCACAAACCATTAATTTGGCTAATGAACTTTAAAGAACACAGCTAAAATATAATCCGTTGGAGACTCCAACTCATGGAATACGATTTTGAAATAATTCTTTGGAAAGGTTCACAAAATGTAATTGTGAACACCTAAAGTCGAGCAGACCCAAATTTAAACCACAACAAAACCACATCTGAAAAACCTATTAACCAATTTAACATACAACTTATACTAGAAATAGATACAAATACGTCTTGCCAAACTACACCAAACAAAAGCTTAGGAAAAAATATTCACAACCCTCTTTCGATAATAAAATCTTGAAAGGAACCCTAAAACCTAACAGGATTTGCGCCTTTTTGGCAGACGATAAAATTTCCGAATTAAATAAAAAAGCTTTTCTAACCAAATACGCACACAAGAAACACTTTAAAATTACCAGATCACTTCCCCACGAAATCGTAGTAACCTCCGAACAAAATAAATTCATTAACGAATATCACATTAATAGCAATCACAGAGGCATAGGGAAAACATTCCTTCACCTCAAAAGGGAAACTTACTCCCCCAATATGAAAAGCAAAATCTCGCAATTAATTTGAAATTGTGAAACCGGTATAAAGCTCAAATACGACAGGCAACCACAAAATATTGAATTCCAAACCCCTTGACATAATACGCATCGACATCTAAACCATTAACAATAACTTTAACCTGATAATCATAAGTTCTCGAAATTCGCAGCTGTCTACCCTATTCCAAATAGAAACGGCATCAGCTGCCCTAAATTAATCAAAAACGTTTTCAGTTAATTTGGACTACCTAAAAAATTATTACACGACCAAGGAGTAGAATTTTGTATAATATACTTTTCCATGTCACATCCTTCAAACAATCATCGACTAATTCGCTAATCGAGTAATTCGCTAAAACCAGATACTGCGACATAAAAGAAACGGATCTCACGGCGGACGTGTTCAACCTCCCAATCATCTCCTCCAACTAGATCATAACCCACATCAATGGCTCTGCTATAATAAGGTACAATAAATGCGCACTACAAATCAACGAAATAAACTACCTCAACACATTATTTTCTCGTAGACAGCAGGTAGACAGCAGGTATGTAGCGCGACTAATTAATCAAAATAAGAGATGATACACGGAGTAAGGTAAGAATAAGTTTTAGTCGATGTTAACGTTTTTGCCGCTCGTTGTAATCACGTCCGCTTTGATCGTTGCTTCTCTCTCGACTCCCTCATGGCTTTCCCTTTTTATATTTTCCAACACCGAATGTGTACATATGGGACTTATAAGGATGCCACCAGGTTGAGTTTTAATTGGAGTGTGACAGCTCGGCCTGGACGATCCGAACGTCCTCGATTCGGTCATCTTCGTCATCAGATACATCCAGCTCGGGAATAGTAGCGCACCATGTATTTACGTTCTGTAATCTGTATTCCAGGGATATCTCCGAAGACGTAGCGATCATTTCCCAGGACCTTGACAACTTAATAGGGTCCCCGGTATCGTGGTTGTAACTTGCGTGATTCTCCCGTTGCAGCCGACTCATTTTCAATGACTACAAGGTTACCTATGGAATAAATAGAAGGGCTAGAATGTTTGGAGTCGAATCTCTGCTTCTATTTGGCTCGTTCGCATGCGACGTTAGCGACAGCTTGCGTTCGGTTGTCGAAAGCAGAGTCCTTCTTTACATCATGTTCCAGATCTGCGTGTATGGCTGCTGTTAAATGGATTTGCAAAACGTCAACAGCATTGAAGTTAAAAACCAGATCAATCGGACTAAATCCCGACGTATCATTCTTTTGTATTGTAAAGTTAGGTCCCAATCCTTCGGGCTCTCACTCATAGTCCGTACATAATTTAGAATTGTTTGTTCGCACGCTCTACTTGTTCATTTGCTCTAGGAGTTTGTACGGCGTTTTTGATGTGCTGAATCTGGTTGTTCTTACAATAATCTTCGAACTGCTTGGAAGTAAACGCTGTTCCACGGTCGGATATAATAACGCTAGGGAAACCGGAACAACTTAATACTTCCTTAAGGCTGTTTAGTTCGGGTGCGGTTTTCGTACTTTTTACTGCTTTTGCGATTATGAACTTGCTGAACGGATCAGATATAGCCAGAATATGGGTATTTCCTCGTTTGCTGCGAATGAAGGTTCCCAGATGGTCTACGTGAAGTTTTCGAAATGGTATTGGATCGGTGTCGTTATAGTGCATACACCCTACGCGTTTTCCGCCGTTCGACTTGTAGTAGCAGCATTCACTGCGTGATGATATGTAGTCCTTCACATTTTTTCGCATTTTTGGGAACCAGAATCTTTGTTCAATCCGTTCAATGGTTTTGTCCAAAACAAAATGCCCTACATCATCGTGACTTGTCCGTACTATGCGCCACTTAACTGCCCTTGGAACAACGAAAGCCTTTCAATTTTCGACTTTGCGAAACAGACGGTGATTTTCAATGACGTAATCAGCTTGAAGTTTCTTTAACTGATCCTTATGTCGTTGACCCTTTAAGACGGCGATAATCTCAGCAAGCGTTTAGTCCTGTAGTTGCATAGTCAAAAGCCAGTCGTCAATGTTAGTTATTATAGTGCGTACTATTTCATCTAGAGGTATCTGAGATCATAAATCCAGAGCACGACTCAAGGCGTCAACGTGAGCCATTTTGCTACCATCTCGGTGAATGAATTCACAGTCGTATTCCAAGATCTTGATCCACCAACGAGATACCTGAGGTATTAATTCTTTATTCACCCTAACTTTGGCAATAGCAGAACAATCAGTAATAAGAAGAAATGGTTTACTCAAGATATACACCCGGAATCTTTGAAGCGTCTCTACTACGGCTAATGTCTCGAGTTCGTAGCTGTGGTACTTACTTTCAGCTGCTGTACAATGTCGGCTAAAATAACAAACAGGTCGCCACCAAAGCACAAGCGTCGGTGTTGACCTCGTGATTCACTGAAAAATCATATAAAACCAGTACTGGTGCAGAGCACAATTTTCCGATGAGTTCATTGAAAGCTTCTTGTTGAACATTCGTCCAATTAAATGTTTCTTGTTCAGTTTTCCGTAAAAGAAGGGTTAGGGACCTAGAGATTAAGGAGTAGTTTTCCACAAACTTTCGAAAGAATACAGTAAGACCTAAAAATCGTCTGACCTCTTTGACATTTGTCGAAACTTTAAAATTTCGAATAGCGCTAAATTTAATGTCGCCCGGAGTAATTCCATTTTTATTTACGATGTGTCCAGGGAACGTTATCTCCGATTGAAGAAAAGAAATTTGTCAGAGCGAAGTGTAAAGCCACTCTCCTTAAGGATTTTTAGAAACTTTTTTAGCCGTTGAATACTTTCATTAAATGTTTTACTCGGGATAAGCAAGTCGTCCAAATATGCGAGTACTTCACCTGGCTCCATGCGTTTGACTATTTTATTTATTACGGCTTGAAAGACGGCTGGAGCATTGACAAGACCGAATGGCATTCGGTTATACTCGTAGTGGCCATCAGAAGTAACGAATGCTGTGTACGGTTTTCGGTGGCCTGCTGAATGGGCGAACTGATCTTCCAAGTTCGGCATCGGAAATGGAATTTTTAATACTATTAAGACGACGGTAGTCGACGCAAAGCCGATGCTCTCCATTACTTTTGTTGGCAATGACGATTCCCGAGGCATATGGCGAGTTTGAGGGACGAATAATATCGCATTCAAGCAGTTCGGAGATTAAATTGGCGACGATAGGCCTAAGGGCGAACGGGGTACGGTATGGTTTTGTATAACATGGAATGTTTGACGTTAAATTGATTTCCATTTTTGTTTGAGAACATTTCCCAAGTCCGCTTGTTTTATCCGCAAGCAAGACGAGTTTTCCGATATGACGCGTTCTATGATTTTATTATCAAGCGATGAACTGCCTTGTGAAGTTTTAATTTTGTTTATATTTTCGACAATACATTCATTTCCCTGAATTATGAATTTTCTGTCCTCGCGACACAGAATATCTCTTCCCAAAAGTACATTCTCGCTAAGAAAATTGTCTGCCACCACCAGCGTTTCAGTTTCGTACACAATTCCATCAACTGAGATTTTTGCAAGAAGTTTCTGGGTGCAAAAGAATTTTCCGCCACCAAAGCCGTTTTATGTGACAGCACAACATTGTGATACGCCTACATCTTCAGAAAATGTTTGCCGAATAAGCGTACGTGTACTTCCAGGATCCACAAATTTATTTGTACCATTTCTGTTGACCAATATTATTTTGAAAATGTCCGAATGGGTTTTAGTACTGATTTTATTAATGCTTGGTTCTGCCTTTGGTTTTTCGGCTGAGTCGTTTGCGGTACGATTGCAGTGACCGCAACGGGGCTTGCGCTGAGGTTCAGGACATCTCGAGGAATAATGTCCAACCTTTTGACAGTTATAGCAATATACTGCAATTTCAATTTTGTCGTTGGCAACAATTTTTGGAAACGCTTGTATATTTTGTTTTTGAGCGTTGGGATCACGTTTGCTAGACATATTAAAGTGATTATGCTTTATTTCGTTATGCACTGAATAGGCAAGAATATCTTTTAAAGTGTCGTTACAAGATATATAATTAATAGATATCTTCCTTTTAAAATCGTAATTATTAATCCCGTTGATGATGTGTGTTGATATTGCTGAATCGGTTAACTCACCCTTTTTAACAATAGCTAGCATTTTATAGAAATAGTCTTACGGTGATTCACTGAGATCTCGACGAATTTTGGACATTTTAACGTGAATGTCTGCGGAGCTTCTGATACATGGAAAATCTGGAGAAACTTTGAAGTAAACTCTGGCCATGTTTGGAAGACTTCTTCAGTTGAGTCTACCCAATACCGAGCAGCACATAGCATATTTTGTTAAACTGCAAATATTAGCTTTCGATCATCCCAACGATATGCGGTTCGAAGGGAGTTAACGCGTCTAATGAATTGCTGCGAAATGAACGTGTTGCGGAAAGATCGAATGTTGCGGAAAGACAACGACATTATCGTGTTGCTGTGACGTGATAACATTAACGTACTGCCGAGACGTAGCAATATTATCGTGTTGCCGTGACGTAGCAACATTAGCATGTTGCCTAGACGTAGCAATATTATCGTGTTGCTGTGACGTAGCAACATTATTGTGTTGCTGAGACGTAGCAACATTACCATGTCACGCACTCGATCGCGAAAAGACTTGTTGAGGCGTGTTAGGCATACGAGTGTTACCATGTGCACTGCACTCCATAATTTCGTTTTCGTTTCGAACGTTTTCGATTGGTGAGGAGATACCCTTCGAATGAAGGGACGGACATGGCCAGATCAACTCGGCTATTAATCCTGATAAAGAATAAGGAGTGTCGCGAAAAGAAACTGCACACTTTTAATTGCTAATTTCTCGCACTGCAAGCGTTCGATCATGCTATGCGATGCACCGTTGGAAAGCTCAATAAATTTTGCGTAATTATCATATTCTCTTTTGACTAATCGCTGTTCAGTTTCAACAATGCCTCGAATAGAAGAACACTTGCGCCAAAAAACTATGCACAATTACTGCACAGAAAACGGTGTGTCGTACAGATAATTAGCTAAACGCTACAAAGTTAGTATCAAAAGTGTCAAAAACAGAATAATTAAGTTTGGAGACACATATTTTATGAAAGATCGGGCTTAAAAAAGCGTTTGATTCCATTTTATAAAAAACACAATGTCTCAACAATATTTTGTTCAGACCTCGCAACAGCTGACTATGCCCATTCAACTTTGGCCTTACTCAATTCAAAAAACATCAATGTTGTGTCAAAAGAGGAGAATCCACCAAATTGCCCAGAACTTCGACCAATTGAGAGATATTGGGCTATTGCTAAACGCAATTTGAAGAAGAATGGTAGTCTCTCCAAAAACATCGAAGAAATGAAAAAAATCTGGATGTGTGCCACACGTGAGGTTACCAAGGAGTCTGTGCGGAACCTGATGCGTGGCGTTAAGCAGAAAATACGTTTAAAACATAGAGACTGAACTTTCCTTAAATTTTCTTAACAGAACTCACAGCTAACGTATTATACGAAATAATAAAAAAAAAATAAAACCGGGAAAGAAATCTTAAAGTTATAACAAAAACTAAGTGTGCAGTTAGTGGGTGACTCTATATATGTACTTTATAAGATCGGAAACGCTTCCTACTGCCTGTAGGACGATTCAAGTATACCTTTTTACGTTACGAGTAACGAGTATAATTAAATGCAGTGAACATTATAGCCAAATAACGGAATCTGCCGCTAATTGTTCTTTGCGCTTATCTTCCCGCTTGAACAGAATTTGTTGTTGTTGCCGTTGCCGTGTCTGCTGACAATTCTGGAATTCAGTAACATACTGCTGATGCAAACAGGTTGAAATTGTTGAGGCACAAGGCGACTGCAATATATGATAGAGTCTAATAATTAGCAGATTCTTTATCAAGTTCTGCGTTAACTTCGTTTGACGATTCCGTTCTACATGTGAGGTTGGAGTTTATCGATAAGCTGCAACAAACATTTTGAAAAATTCTGAGCGAGCTTGAAGAGCTAGAGTTTCATCCAACTCAAGTGAAAGCGATTTGAGTGAGAAATATGATTGTTGTGGTTCTTAAAAATAAAGTACTTGATACAGCTGAAAGGATTTGTATGCAAATGCATGTGATGCCCTGCTGTCTACGAGAAAAGAATGTGTTGACAGCTTTTTGGGCGTATGTCGGCGCCTGTTTATGTTGCAACTTTGTTCGATGGTATGACAAAGCTTCCCGGTTCAATGTCTTCTATGTGTGTCAGCGTGGTGGCTTAGGGGGACGGGTGGTGTATGGTACCGCTGGGTCGGTAACTTCTTTTATTAACTTTTTTTATTAGTCACCGCATTGGTGGTAGAAAGAAGTCGGGATGCTCTTCTGTTCACACTGCCGTGCTGAAGTAGTTTATTTCTTTAATTTTTAGTGCGCATTTATTGTACCTTATTATAACAGAGCCATTGATGTGGGAGTTCGTGTTTCGTTGTGGTTTAAATTGGGGTCTACTCGACTTAAAGCGTCCGCAATTATAATTTGTGAACCTTTCCTATGAATTATTTCGAAATCGTATTCCATGAGTTGGAGTCTCCCACGGATTATTTTTTAGCTGTGTTTTTTAAAGTTCATTAGCCAAATTAATGGCTTGTGATCTGTAACAAAAGTACATTTTACACCATAGATATATGGTCTGAAGCATTTTACTGCCCATATTATTGCTGGCGTTTCTTTTCTATGGTTAAATAATTGACTTCGGTATCAGAAATAGTCCTGCTGGCGACACATACAGGTTTATCGATTTGTAAGGAGCCTTGAGATAGTACGGCTCCTAACGCGAAGTTACTAGCATCAGTAGTAAGAATGAATGGTTTTTCGAAGTCTGCGTGTAAAAGAATTAGGTCATTGGAAATAAGAGTTTTGCACTGTTCGAATGCATTTAAAAAATCTTTCTCTGTAGTAATTTGACTTTTCTTTTTCAGTTGATTAGTCATGGATTTTGTTATTCGTGCAAAGTCACATGCATTTGCATACAAATCCTTTCAGCTGTATCAAGTACTTTATTTTTAAGAACCACAACAATCATATTTCTCACTCAAATCGCTTTCACTTGAGTTGGATGAAACTCTAGCTCTTCAAGCTCGCTCAGAATTTTTCAAAATGTTTGTTGCAGCTTATCGATAAACTCCAACCTCACATGTAGAACATAATCGTCAAACGAAGTTAACGCAGAACTTGATAAAGAATCTGCTAATTATTAGACTCTATCATATATTGCAGTCGCCTTGTGCCTCAAAAATTTCAACCTGTTTGCATCAGCAGTATGTTACTGAATTCCAGAATTGTCAGCAGACACGGCAACGGCAACAACAACAAATTCTGTTCAAGCGTGAAGATAAGCGCAAAGAAAAATTAGCGGCAGATTCCGTTATTTGGCTATAATGTTCACTGCATTTAATTATACTCGTTACTCGTAACGTAAAAAGGTATACTTGAATCGTCCTACAGGCAGTAGGAATCGTTTCCGGTCTTATAAAGTACATATAAAGTCACCCACTAACTGCACACTTAGTTTTTGTTATAACTTTAAGATTTCTTTCCCGGTTTTATTTTTTTTTTTATTATTTCGTATAATACGTTAGCTGTGAGTTCTGTTAAGAAAATTTAAGGAAAGTTCAGTCTCTATGTTTTAAACGTATTTTCTGCTTAACGCCACGCATCAGGTTCCGCACAGACTCCTTGGTAACCTCACGTGTGGCACACATCCAGATTTTTTTCATTTCTTCGATGTTTTTGGAGAGACTACCATTCTTCTTCAAATTGCGTTAGCAATAGCCCAATATCTCTCAATTGGTCGAAGTTCTGGGCAATTTGGTGGATTCTACTCTTTTGACACAACATTGATGTTTTTTGAATTGAGTAAGGCCAAAGTTGAATGGGCATAGTCAGCTGTTGCGAGGTCTGAACAAAATATTGTTGAGACATTGTGTTTTTTATAAAATGGAATCAAACGCTTTTTTAAGCCCGATCTTTCATAGAATATGTGTCTCCAAACTTAATTATTCTGTTTTTGACACTTTTGATACTAACTTTGTAGCGTTTAGCTAATTATCTGTACGACACACCGTTTTCTGTGCAGTAATTGTGCATAGTTTTTTGGCGCAAGTGTTCTTCTATTCGAGGCATTGTTGAAACTGAACAGCGATTAGTCAAAAGAGAATATGATAATTACGCAAAATTTATTGAGCTTTCTAACGGTGCATCGCATAGCGTGATCGAACGCTTGCAGTGCGAGAAATTAGCAATTAAAAGAGTGCAGTTTCTTTTCGCGACACTCCTTATTCTTTATCAGGATTAATAGCCGAGTTGATCTGGCCATGTCCGTCCCTTCATTCGAAGGGTATCTCCTCACCAATCGAAAACGCTCGAAACGAAAACGAAATTATGGAGTGCAGTGCACATGGTAACACTCGTATGCCTAACACGCCTCAACAAGTCTTTTCGCGATCGAGTGCGTGACATGGTAATGTTGCTACGTCTCAGCAACACAATAATGTTGCTACGTCACAGCAACACGATAATATTGCTACGTCTAGGCAACATGCTAATGTTGCTACGTCACGGCAACACGATAATATTGCTACGTCTCGGCAGTACGTTAATGTTATCACGTCACAGCAACACGATAATGTCGTTGTCTTTCCGCAACATTCGATCTTTCCGCAACACGTTCATTTCGCAGCAATTCATTAGACGCGTTAACTCCCTTGGAACCGCATATCGTTGGGATGATCGAAAGCTAATATTTGCAGTTCAACAAAAGATGCTAGGTGCTGCTCGGTATTGGGTAGACTCAACTGAAGAAGTCTTCCAAACATGGCCAGAGTTTACTTCAAAGTTTCTCCAGATTTTCCATGTATCAGTAGCTCCGCAGACATTCACCTTAAAATGTCCAAAATTCGTCGAGATCTCAGTGAATCACCGTAAGACTATTTCTATAAAATGCTAGCTATTGTTAAAAAGGGTGAGTTAACCGATTCAGCAATATCAACACACATCATCAACGGGATTAATAATTACGATTTTAAAAGGAAGATATCTATTAATTATATATCTTGTAACGACACTTTAAAAGATATTCTTGCCTATTCAGTGCATAACGTAATAAAGCATAATCACTTTAATATGTCTAGCAAACGTGATCCCAACGCTCAAAAACAAAATATACAAGCGTTTCCAAAAATTGTTGCCAACGACAAAATTGAAACTGCAGTATATTGCTATAACTGTCAAAAGGTTGGACATTATTCCTCGAGATGTCCTGAACCTCAGCGCAAGCCCCGTTGCGGTCACTGCAATCGTACCGCAAACGACTCAGCCGAAAAACCAAAGGCAGAACCAAGCATTAATAAAATCAATACTGAAACCCATTCGGACATTTTCAAAATAATATCGGTAAACAGAAATGGTACAAATGAATTTGTGGATCCTGGAAGTACACGTACGCTTATTCGGCAAACATTTTCTGAAGATGTAGGCGTATCACAACGTTGTGCTGTCACATAAAACGGCTTTGGTGGCGGAAAATTCTTTTGCACCCAGAAACTTCTTGCAAAAATCTCAGTTGATGGAATTGTGTACGAAACTGAAACGCTGATGGTGGCAGACAATTTTCTTAGCGAAAATGTACTTTTGGGAAGAGATATTCTGTGTCGCGAGGACAGAAAATTCATAATTCAGGGAAATGAATGTATTGTCGAAAATATAAACAAAATTAAAACTTCACAAGGCAGTTCATCGCTTGATAATAAAATCATAGAACGCGTCATATCGGAAAACTCGTCTTGCTTGCGGATAAAACAAGCGGGCTTGGGAAATGTTCTCAAACAAAAATGGAAATCAATTTAACGTCAAACATTCCATGTTATACAAAACCATACCGTACCCCGTTCGCCCTTAGGCCTATCGTCGCCAATTTAATCTCCGAACTGCTTGAATGCGATATTATTCGTCCCTCAAACTCGCCATATGCTTCGGGAATCGTCATTGCCAACAAAAGTAATGGAGAGCATCGGCTTTGCGTCGACTACCGTCGTCTTAATAGTATTAAAAATTCCATTTCCGATGCCGAACTTTGAAGATCAGTTCGCCCAATTAGCAGGCCACCGAAAACCGTACACAGCATTCGAAAGTTTGTGGAAAACTACTCCTTAATTTCTAGGTCCCTAACCCTTCTTTTACGGAAAACTGAACAAGAAACATTTAATTGGACGAATGTTCAACAAGAAGCTTTCAATGAACTCATCGGAAAATTGTGCTCTGCACCAGTACTGGTTTTATATGATTTTTCAGTGAATCACGAGGTCAACACCGACGCTTGTGCTTTGGTGGCGACCTGTTTGTTATTTTAGCCGACATTGTACAGCAGCTGAAAGTAAGTACCACAGCTACGAACTCGAGACATTAGCCGTAGTAGAGACGCTTCAAAGATTCCGGGTGTATATCTTGAGTAAACCATTTCTTCTTATTACTGATTGTTCTGCTATTGCCAAAGTTAGGGTGAATAAAGAATTAATACCTCAGGTATCTCGTTGGTGGATCAAGATCTTGGAATACGACTGTGAATTCATTCACCGAGATGGTAGCAAAATGGCTCACGTTGACGCCTTGAGTCGTGCTCTGGATTTATGATCTCAGATACCTCTAGATGAAATAGTACGCACTATAATAACTAACATTGACGACTGGCTTTTGACTATGCAACTACAGGACTAAACGCTTGCTGAGATTATCGCCGTCTTAAAGGGTCAACGACATAAGGATCAGTTAAAGAAACTTCAAGCTGATTACGTCATTGAATATCACCGTCTGTTTCGCAAAGTCGAAAATTGAAAGTCTTTCGTTGTTCCAAGGGCAATTAAGTGGCGCATAGTACGGACAAGTCACGATGATGTAGGGCATTTTGTTTTGGACAAAACCATTGAACGGATTGAACAAAGATTCTGGTTCCCAAAAATGCGAAAAAATGTGAAGGACTACATATCATCACGCATTGAATGCTGCTACTACAAGTCGAACGGCGGAAAACGCGTAGGGTGTATGCACTATAACGACACCGATCCAATACCATTTCGAAAACTTCACGTAGACCATCTGGGAACCTTCATTCGCAGCAAACGAGGAAATACCCATATTCTGGCTATATCTGATCCGTTCAGCAAGTTCATAATCGCAAAAGAGGTAAAAAGTACGAAAACAGCACCCGAACTAAACAGCCTTAAGGAAGTATTAAGTTGTTCCGGTTTCCCTAGCGTTATTATATCCGACCGTGGAACAGCGTTTACTTCCAAGCAGTTCGAAGATTATTGTAAGAACAACCAGATTCAGCACATCAAAAACGCCGTACAAACTCCTAGAGCAAATGAACAAGTAGAGCGTGCGAACAAACAATTCTAAATTATGTACGGACTATGAGTGAGAGCCCGAAGGATTGGGACCTAACTTTACAATACAAAAGAATGATACGTCGGGATTAAGTCCGATTGATCTGGTTTTTAACTTCAATGCTGTTGACGTTTTGCAAATCCATTTAACAGCAGCCATACACGCAGATCTGGAACATGATGTAAAGAAGGACTCTGCTTTCGACAACCGAACGCAAGCTGTCGCTAACGTCGCATGCGAACGAGCCAAATGGAAGCAGAGATTCGACTCCAAACATTCTAGCCCTTCTATTTATTCCAAAGGTAACCTTGTAGTCATTGAAAATGAGTCGGCTGCAACGGGAGAATCACGCAAGTTACAACCACGATACCGGGGACCCTATTAAGTTGTCAAGGTCCTGGGAAATGATCGCTACGTCGTCGGAGATATCCCTGGAATACAGATTACAGAACGTAAATACATGGTGCGCTACTATTCCCGAGCTGGATGTATCTGATGACGAAGATGACCGAATCGAGGACCTTCGGATCGTCCAGGCCGAGCTGTCACACTCCAATTAAAACTCAACCTGGTGGCATCCTTATAAGTCCCATATGTACACATTCGGTGTTGGAAAATATAAAAAGGGAATGCCATGAGGGAGTCGAGAGAGAACGAACGATCAAAGCGGACGTGATTACAACGAGCGGCAAAAACGTTAACATCGACTAAAATTTATTCTTACCTTACTCCGTGTATCATCTCTTATTTTGATTAATTAGTCGCGCTACATACCTGCTGTCTACCTGCTGTCTACGAGAAAATAATGTGTTGAGGTAGTTTATTTCGTTGATTTGTAGTGCGCATTTATTGTACCTTATTATAGCAGAGCCATTGATGTGGGTTATGATCTAGTTGGAGGAGATGATTGGGAGGTTGAGCACGTCCGCCGTGAGATCCGTTTCTTTTATGTCGCAGTATCTGGTTTTAGCGAATTACTCGATTAGCGAATTAGTCGATGATTGTTTGAAGGATGTGACATGGAAAAGTATATTATACAAAATTCTACTCCTTGGTCGTGTAATAATTTTTTAGGTAGTCCAAATTAACTGAAAACGTTTTTGATTAATTTAGGGCAGCTGATGCCGTTTCTATTTGGAATAGGGTAGACAGCTGCGAATTTCGAGAACTTATGATTATCAGGTTAAAGTTATTGTTAATGGTTTAGATGTCGATGCGTATTATGTCAAGGGGTTTGGAATTCAATATTTTGTGGTTGCCTGTCGTATTTGAGCTTTATACCGGTTTCACAATTTCAAATTAATTGCGAGATTTTGCTTTTCATATTGGGGGAGTAAGTTTCCCTTTTGAGGTGAAGGAATGTTTTCCCTATGCCTCTGTGATTGCTATTAATGTGATATTCGTTAATGAATTTATTTTGTTCGGAGGTTACTACGATTTCGTGGGGAAGTGATCTGGTAATTTTAAAGTGTTTCTTGTGTGCGTATTTGGTTAGAAAAGCTTTTTTATTTAATTCGGAAATTTTATCGTCTGCCAAAAAGGCGCAAATCCTGTTAGGTTTTAGGGTTCCTTTCAAGATTTTATTATCGAAAGAGGGTTGTGAATATTTTTTCCTAAGCTTTTGTTTGGTGTATTTTGGCAAGACGTATTTGTATCTATTTCTAGTATAAGTTGTATGTTAAATTGGTTAATAGGTTTTTCAGATGTGGTTTTGTTGTGGTTTAAATTTGGGTCTGCTCGACTTTAGGCGTTCACAATTACATTTTGTGAACCTTTCCAAAGAATTATTTCAAAATCGTATTCCATGAGTTGGAGTCTCCAACGGATTATATTTTAGCTGTGTTCTTTAAAGTTCATTAGCCAAATTAATGGTTTGTGATCTGTAACAAAAGTACATTTTACACCATAGATATATAGTCTTAAGCATTTTACTGCCCATATTATTGCTGGCGTTTCTTTTCTATGGTTGAATAATTGACTTCGGTATCAGAAATAGTCCTGCTGGCGCAGCATACAGGTTTATCGATTTGTAAGGGGCCTTGAGATAGTACGGCTCCTAACGCGAAGTTACTAGCATCAGTAGTAAGAATGAATGGTTTTTCGAAGTCTGGGTGTAAAAGAATTAGGTCGTTGGAAATAGGAGTTTTGAACTGTTCGAATGCATCTAAAAAGTCTTTTTCTGTAGTAATTTGACTTTTCTTTTTCAGTTGATTAGTCATGGATTTTGTTATTCGTGCAAAGTCTCTTATAAACTTCCTATAGTACCCTAACAGACCGAGGAAGAATTTGATGTGTGACTATGTTGCCTAAAAATTCTATTTCTTTTCTTAGAAATTCTGATTTTGAAGGTTGTAGTTTAAAATTTGCTGTTCTAAGTTTTTCAAATACCATTTTTATGTCCAATAAATGTTTTTGTAGGGAAGGTGAGAAAATTATAATGTCGTTAAGATAGACTAAGCAAATAATGCCGGTAAGGTCACCAAGAACGCTGTCCATAACCCGTTGAAGGGTAGCCAGTGCTTTTTTAATTTATTTTTGTTTCTAGGTGTGATAATAGTTCCATTCTTATGAGACCATTGAAATAAGAGTGCAATTTTAATTTCAGTAGAGTAAATTGGCCTTCGGCTTTGAACTCGGGTGGCATTGGCAGTAGTGCTCTTTTCTCGATTTTGAAACTCTATAATGCTGTTGTAATTGAAGTGGAAATTGGTAGAATTGTGCAATCTAGTTGATTGGCAGATTCTGGGTCGATGAAAGAGTTAGTGTATACTGTATCGATAAGAAATGACAGAGGGAATTTTTGTTGGAGGTTTAGAATAATGTATTGGAAAGATGTGGCATGTGTGGTAGGATTTATGTATCCTGTTGGGTTCCTGAGGCTGGTGCCTGAAAACTTAGGTTGATAGGGGAGTGTTGGTTAAGTTTTTCCTCTTTTATGTTGTGTAGCCCATAATTAGGTGTTTTGTTGTCTCTAAAAGGGTTATTAGTTTTGTTGCCAGTGTTGGTCTGACGATATTAAGAATTGGGAATTGAATAATGATTTGGGTGTATAATGAGTTACGGTTGTTACGGTTCGTTCGGTGTTGTTTTGCCTTGGGGGTATAGGTTTATGTTATGCTATCGAGCCCTTTTTATCTGGCATAGCTCGTAGGCTGCTTCAAAAGTCTTGGGGTCTTTCAATCTGATGCTAGTTTTAAGTGATTCTCAAATTCCTGAAAAGAAGGCATTTAGACAAACTTCACCATATAGTGTCTCCTTGGCTTCAATATTGTGGCCGAGTGTTCATTATTGGAAATAGTGGATATAAGTTGAATTTTAATCTTCGATAAGCCGAAGAACAATTGTCCTAGGATTAGGTTATTCAGAAAGGATTGAGTTCGCTTAAGAGGCTAGCTTCGCTTTTCTTGCTAGAATATAAACGTAGCAAGATACTCTTGATATAGTCCCATATAAGTTTTGTGTTGGCTAAGTTAAGAGCTTCGACTGCTCTTCAAACTATTTTATTCCTTATTGCCCTGAGTGTCAGAAGTCCGTATGGTGTTTGCTCGGTTCCCTTAATAAGCATGATTATATTATATGATTATATGATGATTATATTATATGATTATTTCCCAAATGCCATTTCTATACTTGTCGAGTTTGCTTGGAGTGCCTTCGAATGTCAGAAGTTCTTTAACGAAGGCTAAAATATCGGTCGCACTAAGTGCCGTAGCAATACTACTAAAGCCACTGAATTACTTCCGGAGGCGTTGCCCGAATCCATATTTATAGGTTGGAGAGGGGGTACCTTTTCTTATTTTGGGAAGGGTGTTCCTTAGCAACTGATCGTGTGACTCTTTGGTAATGTGTGTTCTCCTAATACGGAACGAGTTGTTTGTTTTATAGTTTGTGTTAATTATTTTGACATTTAGTAATACAATTTACAATGAATTCAGTGAATCTGAATTACTTGTTTTTTGTTGTTGGATAGTGTGTTTTTTGTGTGCCTATTTTTTTAATATCGTTATATCAGTGTTTGTATGAATTATTGTGTTGAAAGAATGGGAATATGGACGCATCGTCAAATTTTTTATTATAATTTTTTTGCAATAAGGTGTGCAAGTTATATGTAATTTTGTGGTTCTGTACACGGCCTTAAAAATCAATAACTTCACTGTTTATATAATATTTTTTGTATTTGGAATGTGTGTATGTTCTCGGTTTGCATATACAGGGTCCGCCACGTAAATTTTTTTTTGTAATGCATTAAAACATCATCCGATAATCAAATTTATTTTTTCATATTAAAGTACAATCCTTCCGGTTACTTATGGAATAGAAGTTGCGCGTTGCAATAAAGTCGCTCTGCTTTCAATCGTACCCCAAGCATGAACATCAAAAATAACACAAGAAAAATAAAAAATAAATAACACAAAATAAAATAAAATAAATCGCTTGAATTCGCTTTTTTGCAAAAAAAGGCTAATAAAGAGGCTTATTAGCTCAACAATTGATCTAGTGTTGAAAAGAATTTCTTTTTTCAAGTGCGTGGCAGGCCCTTTGAAAATCAAAATCTATGCGCACTCTTTATTATCAATATTATAAATATTTGCCCTTTTCCCTTTCTGACCTCCTCATCCTTTACTATAGTAAAATATATGTCTTAACTCTTTTCTTTTTAATAAGATAAAAGAAAAATTCTAGAAGCTTGATGTTTGTTTTTCTTATGAACTTGCAAACGATGCAGTCATTAGCTCTTCAACAATTCTATATATAGTAGTCTAGAGTTGAGTAGAATATAATTTTAATTGGAGCATTTCTCTCTTAAAAATGTTAAATCTAAATGGAAGAAGAACTAGCTCTTATAAATGTAAATAGATAAAGAAAAGAAAGAAGAAGGCAGTCAGTTGAAGAGTAAGTTTTGGTATAGCAACATCTTTTTAGAGCTTTTTAATTGATTTGTCAAGTTTTTAACGCTTTCTGCCAATAATTAAGCTTAATATTCAACGTAAAGATTACATTTTTTAAGAACTCTGCCTTTTTTAAGGCATGCTCTTATATTTTTATCCTAAGTATATACGTATCCAGCGTATATTAACTAAATAGTACTAAAAGTTTAAGCCTTTTTAAAGGCTTGCTCCTATAATACTATTAATATTCTACTATATTATTATACTATATCATTATACTTTATTAAAATAATAATTATTTAAATCTTATTATTGTTGTTCTTATTGTTCCATTAATATAAATATTAAAATTATACTTTCTAAAAAAATTATATTTATATTTTTATACATATATAATTATAATTTTAATAGTGCCACAAGCGTATGTCTTTTAAAAGATCTAATACTATTTATTTATTGATATTGATGGATATTTATACCCGTTACTCGTAGAGTAAAAGGGTATACTAGATTCGTTGAAAAGTATGTAACAGGCGAAAGGAAGCGTTTCCGACCATATATATTCTTGATTAGGATCAATAGCCGAGTCGATTTGGCCATGTCCGTCTGTCCGTCCGTCTGTCCGTCAGTCCGTCCGTCTGTCCGTATGAACGTCGAGATCTCAGAAAATACAAAAGCTAAAAAGTTGAAATTAAGCATACAGACACCAGGAACATAGACGCAGCGCAAGTTTGTCGAATCACGCTGCCACGCCCACTCTAACGCCCACAAACCGCCCAAAACTGCAACGCCCACACTTTTGAAAAAAGTTTGGATATTGTTTCATTTTTGTATTAGCCTTGTAAATTTCTATCGATTTGCCAAAAAACTCTTTGCCACGCCCCATCTAACGCCCACAAACCGCCCAAAGCTGCCACGCCCACACTTTTGAAAATGTTTTGATATTTTTTCATTTTTGTATTAGTCTTGTAAATTTCTATCGATTTGCCAAAAAACTTTTTGCCACGCCCACGCCCACAAACCGCCAAAAACTGTCAGTGTTGAAGACCACCTTCGCACTTTCACTAGCTGAGTAACGGGTATCAGATAGTCGGGGAACTTGACTATATCGTTCTCTCTTGTTTTTTACTGATAATTAAACAAAATAATTATATTATTTTTTTATTCTATTATATTACTTATTCTTATCATATTATTATACCCGTTACTCGTAGAGTAAAAGGGTATACTAGATTCGTTGAAAAGTATGTAACAGGCAGAAGGAAGCGTTTCCGACCATATAAAGTATATATATTTTTGATCAGGATCAATAGCCGAGTCGATCTGGCCATGTCCGTCTGTCCGTCCGTCTGTCCGTCCGTATGAACGTCGAGATCTCAGGAACTACAAAAGATAGAAAGTTGAGATTAAGCATACAGACTCCAGAGACATAGAAGCAGCGCAAGTTTGTCGGTTCATGTTGCCACGCCCACTCTAACGCCCACAAACCGCACAAAACTGCCACGCCCACACTTTTGAAAAATGTTTTGAAATTTTTTCATTTTTGTATTAGTCTTGTAATTTTTTATCGATTTACCAAAAAACTTTTTGCCACGCCCACTTTAACGCCCTCAAACCGCCCAAAGCTGCTACGCCCACACTTTTGAAAAATGTTTTGATATTTTTTCATTTTTATATTGGTCTTGTAAATTTCTATCGATTTGCCAAAAAACTTTCTGCCACGCCCACTATAACGCCTACAAACCGCCAAAAATTGTGTTTAAGACTCTCCCTTCCACTAGCTGAGTAACGGGAATCAGATAGTCGGGGAACTCGACTATAGCGTTCTCTCTTGTTATACCCGTTACTCGTAGAGTAAAAGGGTATACTAGATTCGTTGAAAAGTATGTAACAGGCAGAAGGAAGCGTTTCCGACCATATAAAGTATATATATTCTTGATCAGGACCAATAGCCGAGTCGATATGACCATGTCCGTCTGTCCGTCTGTCCGTCTGTCCGTCTGTCCGTCCGTCCGTCTGTCCGTCTGTCTGTCCGTCCGTATGAACGCTGTGATCTCAGGAACTACAAAAGCTAGAAAGTTGAGATTAAGCATACAGACTCCAGAGACATAGAAGCAGCGCAAGTTTGTCGATTCATGTTGCCACGCCCACTCTAACGCCCACAAACCGCCCAAAACTGCCACGCCCACACTTTTGAAAAATGTTTTGATATTTTTTCATTTTTGTATTAGTCTTCTAAATTTCTATCGATTTGCCAAAACACTTTCTGCCACGCCCACTATAACGCCCACAAACCGCCCAAAGCTGCTACGCCCACACTTTTGAAAAATGTTTTGATATTTTTTCATTTTTGTATTAGTCTTGTAAATTTCTACCGATTTGCCAAAAAACTTTCTGCCACGCCCACTATAACGCCTACAAACCGCCAAAAACTGTGTTTAAGACTCTCCTTCTCCCTTCCACTAGCTGAGTAACGGGTATCAGATAGTCGGGGAACTCGACTATAGCGTTCTCTCTTGTTTTCACATTAAGTAGCGGGCAGCCCGCGCAGTTGAGCAAGCAGCCGATACTCGGCGCCGTTCTATAAGACGGCGACTCAGCGAGAATTGTGCTGAGAATTACAATATCTCCAGGTGAGGTCCAAAAGCCTCTCGACGTACTCCACGAATCCGATTTTGAAGAACTGGCATTCCCTATATATGCATATATGCTGGCATTAAAAGACCATCTTCAGAAAGTAACACAACCATAGTTAGATCTGAATTTAGGAATGTAGATAGACAAGGTTGTCGAACTGATAAGTTATTCTTCAATTCTACGAATTTGGCATTGATACAAATTCGAAATAATATGTCAACTTGCTTACGTATGCGGAGTGATGAATGGAGATTTTCCTTAGAGATATTCGCACGTCTCCTGCTCACTGAAAAGAGAAAAGCTGTTAACTTTTTTCATTACTTTATCGGCCGCTGTAACTAGGTGGATAGAGGTGGCAGTACTGATCAAATGCAATCTGGATAGGGTTAATATTAATGAAGAATAAATTTAAAATTTGCAGTTTAGGGAAAAGGCGCACCTGATAAGAACAGACCCAAGGACGTGCGCTAGATATTTTCATTACATATATAGAGCAGTTTAAAAACTGAAAAAGCCTGGGGGTGTCTTTGAAAGTAATTTGGTTACTACCTATTATTGGCGAGTAAGTTTCAACTGATAGATTTGCCTCATTTTCACGTCATCTTTTTGCTGAAAGATGCCCCGAAAGTGGATTTTTACAATGAAGAGCCTATGTCTAGTGTAATAACCTTCATTGATCAGTTTGTAACTGTGAATGTTACTAACGCAGACTTGGCTCCCTATATTGAATACCCAAAGCATGTAATAAAAAAGTGCGGGGACAATCTAATTGTCTTTTCTGTATTCCATACCCTCCAATGTCCCGGACGGAGATATTAAATCCACTTCCCAAAGAAACTGAAAATTTATTTATTTATCACGAAGACATTTAAAACAAGATACCCGTTACCCGACTATCTGATACCTGTTACTCAGCTAGTGGAAGTGCGAAGGAGAGTCTTCAACACTGACAGTTTTTGGCTGCGTGGCAGCATTGGGCGGTTTGTGGGCGTTAGAGTTTGGTTTGGGAGGTTTGTAGGCGGTAGAGTGGGCGTGGCAGCATGAATCGACAAACATCCGCTGCTTCTATGTCTCTGGAGTCTGTATGCTTAATCTCACTTTCTAGATTTTGTAGTTTCTAAGATCTCGGCGTTCATACAGACGGACAGACGGACGGACAGACAGACAGACGGACGGACAGACGGACATGGCCAGATCGACTCGGTTATTGATCCTGATCTGCCTGTTACATACTTTTCAACGAATCTAGCATACCCTTTTACTCTACGAGTAACGGGTATAAAAATAGAGATTTCCTACTTTTCAATCATGCAGATGATATGATAAGCCATTTAAGCATATTAAAACATTTTCATTCTGACAACTATGTGAAGCTCAGTTACGAGGACTGCATAAATGCTTGCAGGTCTAGTTTAAAAATACAACAGATTTTTCTGAAGAGTGTAACGAAATGATTTTGTTTGTCTGCTCGCTGCGGAATACGTGCGGCTAGCTCAGTAGAGTTTGTGCGTTCGTCCCACCAAATTTATAGAATAACGTGATCACCCGGTTACCAGTAATAACACTCGCAGTTTCGTTCTTGGATCTTTATTTGTGCTTTGACTTACAAAGGAATCTGATTATCCGGCCTTGATGCTGGATGGATTGTCCACCGGCCTCGATCCGCTGTCTCGCCGCTCCTGTCGTCCTGAGTGTGGCGGACCTTCGTTGTTGGGCGCTCGTCGCTTGGGCTGAGAGTTGTTGTCTTACGCAGACTCACGGCAGCTAACGGCTGTGATCCCCAAGGCAAACGCCTGTGGAACACAGCAACACGTCAACCCCACGGCTGGTTCGGACTGGTGGCGCCGGTATCACGCCTGTTTGGATCGCACGGACACACCTAGGCGATCGCCTGGTTCAAGTTCGCGGTCTCCTACAGAGTTCACCGGGTCTACACCACAATCCCTGCCGCTTATCCTATGCCCTCCTTGGTTTGGCTTTGCCTGTTGGGCGCTTCTGGGCTACTCGTGCTTCGTCGTACTGGACCTCAGCTACCTGCGTCTCAATTCGGAGACCTTCTCGTTCCGAACGTCTTGACGTAGCGATCTTGCTCCTTGTTGACTACCACGGCTGTAGCTCCTCTGCTGACTTCGTTCTACCGTTGTTGACTCGTACACTTGTTCTCCTCGACTGATTGTCCCGCTTCCAGCGTTCGGCCTGTTTATATAGGCCTTCTCTAACGGTTCACCCCTTTGGTCTCCAGTCTCCGGATCCAAAGTCCACGATTTTACCGTTGGCCCAGTCCAAAGTTCGATGTGTCCCGTTATTTGCCTTTGAGCCTGCTGACTCTCCAAACTGTCTTCTCAGTAAGTCCGGAGTCTCCACCCTCTCTCTCTCCATTTCCCGAGTCTCCAAACTCTCTTTCTCCAGCCCAGAGTCTCCAAACTGTCTTTCTCCGGGCTTCGCACTGCCGTTACTACGCTTTGCCTTGTTGCGTAACTGGCAAAGGCAGGCCCTCCTCATGCGATCATTCAACTCCTCACAAGAGGAATTGGCAGAAATTCAAATTGGTGCGCGAGTTAAGTCGTGGTCCGGTTTAAGTTGTGATATATTTCTGAAGTTTTAAGTTTTGATGTAAAGAATAATAACAACCTTCTGGTTCTGCTTCTCGATCAAGAGTGAGTTTGTATTTCATTTCAGTTTTATATGTTGGCTACAATTCGAGTGCTGTTTTGTTTACGCTGCATTCTTGGGCGGATGCCCCGACTCCAGTCCGCGGGTTCGGCGGAATCCTCTGTTGGCGATCTGCTGCTGCCCCGGTGCTGACGCTGCTGGTTCTGTTCCGGGTTGAGTGCCTTTAGTTTTGGCTTTTACCCGTGGGGGTTTCGGGGGAGGTGAGGGCAAGCTTATGCCGTCACCGATAACTCCTCCCCCCTCAAGACGGAACGAAGGCCACAACGAAGGTATGGCTGGAGTTCCGGTGGCTGGCAGGGAAGTAGTTGCGTAGATAATCTTGTCTTTCCTCCAGATCCATGCGGCGATTGCTAGTACGATAGAGCTTGCGATCAATATATATATCGTTGTTAAGTGGTCCGCCGCTTTGCTCTGCATGGTGTTGATAGCCCACTTGGTTTTGAGCGTACTGAGGTGCAGTTGTTGAAGGTTGATGGGTTCTATGGCTGGCATGGTTTTAACGTCGTTGGTTTTCGTTATATCCATCTGCCATCTATCGGTCATTGTGACGGTGGCGTCGGCATATTTCGTACCGTTGATGGTGATGGAGCAACTGTCGTGATTTATAATAAACGACCCGCTCAAACTTTTGCTCGGTATACAATCGGAGGTCATATTAACGTCTCTTGCGTTGAGGATAACCAGGAGTCCTTCTATGGGGCTGTAGATCCGTGTCTGGGTTATGGTTTCCACTACGGTACATGTCGCTGTCTTGTTGGCTAGCAGGTTATGGATGCATTCCGGGTTGTTGGGGTCGGTGGGGGTTTCGCAAACTGATAAATCATTAACTCTAATACAATTTGTGTTTAGTGTTTTAAGTTCTATTCTATCCTCTAAAATAAATTTTGGTAGGTTTACAATTTCCGTCCCGTTGAACGGTATGGTTACAATTTGGCACAGTGTGTAATTATTTGGAGACAAAATTGGTATTTTAATTTCAAAAACAATTGTTTTCTTTTCTGTGCTAGTTTCGAGTGATAGTAGGTTGTAAACTTCGTAGTCTGCCTTTATCTTAACGTTTTGATCTGTTAATGACATTTTAATTTTTTGTATCTCAGCATTATCTAAGATGTATTTGGGAACAATATTGAGTTTTGCGAATAATAGGCTTTCTGCTATACCTGCCAAATGTGTGTAGAGAAGATCTAAGTTAATATTGATTCTAGTCAAAAATATATTCAATTCTGCATTTTGGAGTCCTGTATCTATTTCCTTAGATATCCTATTCTGATTAAAATTGATGAAATTATTTATGACCTCCTGCTCTTTGTTTATGTGGTCTGTGATTTCCATGAACCTTATTAATGTTTCGTTCTGAAATTGCGCGGTATTTTCCGCGTTCCTCCCCAATTGTTTTAATTCGGAATTAATTTTTTCCTCGTCAGTGGCATCCATGTTGCCGCTGATCGTTTTAATTATTGTCCCTAGTCCGTTAATGAGTCCTCTCCTAGGTCTGCTATTACTTTCGCTAGGTAGTAGTGAAGTTAATTTCTGTTCTATCTGATTAAGTTTCCTAAGTAATAGTGTTCTTATTTCGACGATGTTCGGTAGGTCCGGCAGGTTCGTAATTAATTCGTGTAATTTGTCGGTCGTAACTTCGTATTCTTCCAGGTGGATCAGGTGTTTGATTGTCATAAATGAAGTTATTGTCCGGGCCGTTCCCATGCTGAGCTTAATGAGGGTTTGCTCCTCACCTAGTCTATTTATTTCTAGTCGCTGGCTGTTGACTAACGTCAGCCTGTAAAGAGGAGAATTCCGAGGTGGTCAGTTTTTAATTTTATGGGTTTGTAGGTAACGAGATTTTCCTAATTTTCTGTTTATGTATTTTCTGCTTTTTCATTGTTCGCACGGTGACCCCATTATCTCGAGAAATTTTATGTTTGATAAACCTGGGAGTAATTTTGTTCCTTCTGTTTTCCTTACGGAAGACCGAGCTTCCGACAGGCAGAGTAAGGGGGTCTTCCCTAGCTTCATTTAGTTTGTTTATTCGTTTACCGGCTGTTTCTTCTAGGTGTGTTTTGACGACTGGATAGAGCTTACTCTGATACTCATGAAGCCTGCTTAAGAAGTCATGTTCGTTGTTGAACTTGACTGTTTTTTCGAACACATGGGTGCGGCCACTAAAGAGTTCGAACGGTGTTAGGTTCGTGCTAGAGTGTATAGCGTTATTGTATGTTATTATTGCCTCCGACATAATTTCCTCATTTCCCTCCTCTTCGTGAGGATGATTCGATAGATTTCTGTTAAGGTCGAATGGAGCCTTTCAACTATCGAGTTACTACTAGACTGCTGGAAGGAAGTCACATGCACTTCAATGTCATATTGTCCCAGGAAGTCGGTAAAAACGGTACCCGCAAATTCGGCTCCTTGGTCAAAGATTACCTTTTTAGGTACGCCGAATTGGCAGAAGAAATTTTTGAATGCCTTGGTGACACTTATGGAGTTCCTATTAGGTAATGGAAACGCCTGTGCGAATCTGGAAAATTTGTCTATGATTGTCAGGTTGTAGGTCTTGTTGATAGTATAGATGTCTGTATGTAGGATGTCTAGTGGTCTGCTTGGGATTTCGGGCAATTGGTAAGGCGGTTTCTGCGGATGCCTATCATATTTGAGGGTGAGGCAGATCTCGCAATTCCGAATTGCTTGTGTGATGAGGCTTTTCAGATGGGGTGCGTAAATTTCCCTTTTTAGGTGGGTGTACATCTCGTCCACCCCCCGATGGTTATTATTTGTAACAATCTCTAAGTTAAAGAGAGGTTCGGATATCTGTCTCATAATTTTGTTTCTGCATGGGGCACAGGTTGTGCGTGATGGGTCTGGTGAGATTGTAAAGGTGGCCTGTAATCTAAAGACGTTAAGTGGACTCGGGGATATCGGGATTGCTCCCGGGTCGGTTGGTACCGAGACATTCACATGGGTATTCGGTTCTACCCTGCTCAGTGCATCTGCGACAACGTTTTGGGAACCCTTTTCGTGTTCCAATTCGTAATCGTATTCGCTTAGGGCATCCCTCCATCGAATGAGTTTTGCGTTCTGGCCATTAAAATTTTTGAGGCCTAATAAGGGTTTGTGGTCAGTAACTAGTTTGAATTTCCGGCCGTAGAGGTACGGTCGGAAGTACTTTATTGCCCAGACGATTCCCAGCATTTCTTTTTCTACCGTTGCGTAACGGGTTTCGGCTTCGTTAAGGGTCCTGCTCGCGAAGCAGATTGGTCTGTCGCAGGATTTTGGTCCTTGTGACAAAACTGCTCCCAATGCGACGTTACTCGCGTCTGTTGTTAAGGTGAAGGGCATGGTGAAGTCTGGGTGCTTTAAAATGGGGTCGTTTATAAGGAGAGTTTTGCAAAATTCGAAGGCTTCGCGGAATTCGTTGTCGATTATTACCGACTTCCCTCCTTTTAGTTGTCTGGTTAGTGGTTTAGTAATTCGCGCGAAGTCTTTTACAAATTTCCTGTAATAGCCTATAAGTCCCAGGAAAGACTTAATTTGCAGACGGGTCTTGGGACAGGGAAATCCTTTTATAGCTATTATTTTATTAGGGTTTGGTTTGATACCCTCCTGGGTGACCACGTGACCCAGGAAGTCTATTTCTTTTCGTAGGAAGTTCGACTTGGTGATTTGAAATTTTAGATTGGCCTTACGGAGTTTTGTGAAGACTAATTCGATATCCCCCAAATGTTTATACCCGTTACTCGTAGAGTAAAAGGGTATACTAGATTCGTTGAAAAGTATGTAACAGGCAGAAGGAAGCGTTTCCGACCATATAAAGTATATATATTCTTGATCAGGATCAATAGCCGAGTCGATTTGGCCATGTCCGTCTGTCCGTCCGTCTGTCCGTCTGTCCGTCTGTCTGTCCGTATGAACGTCGAGATCTCAGGAACTACAAAAGCTAGAAAGTTGAGATTAAGCATACAGACTCCAGGGACATAGACGCAGCGCAAGTTTGTCGAATCATGCTGCCACGCCCACTCTAACGCCCACAAACCGCCCAAAACTGCCACGCCCACACTTTTGAAAAATGTTTTGATATTTTTTCATTTTTGTATTGGTGTTGTAAATTTCTATCGATTTGTCAAAAAAAATTTTGCCACGCCCACTCTAACGCCCACAAACCGCCCAAAGCTGCCACGCCCACACTTTTGAAAAATGTTTTGATATTTTTTCATTTTTGTATTAGTCTTCTAAATTTCTATCGATTTGCCAAAAAACTTTCTGCCACGCCCACTATAACGCCCACAAACCGCCCAAAGCTGCTACGCCCACACTTTTGAAAAATGTTTTGATATTTTTTCATTTTTGTATTAGTCTTGTAAATTTCTACCGATTTGCCAAAAAACTTTCTGCCACGCCCACTATAACGCCTACAAACCGCCAAAAACTGTGTTTAAGACTCTCCTTCTCCCTTCCACTAGCTGAGTAACGGGTATCAGATAGTCGGGGAACTCGACTATAGCGTTCTCTCTTGTTTTGTAATGAAGTGGAGAATATTATGATGTCGTCTAGATAGACTAGGCATATATTTCCGATTAGTGAACCTAGGACATTGTCCATAACACGCTGAAATGTGGCGGGGGCGTTCTTTAGACCGAAGGGCATTCTAGTAAATTCGTAATGGCCGTTTTCGACCGAGAATGCTGTTTTAGCCCTGTCTTCGGGGTTCATCTGGATTTGATGGAACCCACTTGCCAGGTCCAAGGTAGTGAAATACGTGGCACGGCCTAAACTATCGAGAATTTCGTTGATGTTGGGAATGGGGTATCGATCGGCGATGGTTTTTTCATTCAGTTTCCTGAAATCTATGACCAGTCGCCATTTCTTATTGCCATCCGAGTCGGTTTTCTTGGGTACCACCCAGACAGGTGCGCCCCAAGGTGAGTGGCTATTTCGGATTATATCCTGTTCTAGCATCTTTTTTATCTGGCTCCGTACCTCCTCTTTATGGATGTAAGGATACCTGTATGTTTTCACGTGTACCGGTATATCGTCTGTTGTTGGTATAGAGTGTTTGACGGCATTTGAAAAGGTGAGAGTCTCCTTCTCATCGTAGAACAGCTCCTGGAACTTGTTGCAGACGAGGAGGAGTCCCCTTTTCTCTTCCGAGTTTAGGTGTTCTGTCCGGATGTGGTCGATTGGTTGTTTGCATTTTTCATTGGGGTTGGGCCCCAGTGTCATGCTGTAGATTTGGTTGTATTCTTCTTCATTATACGGTGTAACTTCTATTGGTTGGTCTAAGCAGAGTGTCCTTTCATCGTGAGAGTTGTTAGTTACCTCAAAGTAACTGTGTCCGTCGATAGCTGTGTAGAGGCCCCCCGTGATGGTAAGGTTGTTACTAATACCCACTGCATTGACGGAAAAATGTCCCTTGTTAATGTCTACAGGCAGTCTGACGCGAGATCTGCTGTGGGGTGGAATGTGCAATTCCTGTGTACCCCTGTTAGTTCGTGTTATTATTGGAATTGAGGCAGATTGTGTCTTGAGGGTTAAATTCTCAATATCAATCTTTGCTTTATTTTGAGTTAGGAAGTCTATACCGAGGAGCCCGTTGAAAAAGGGATGGAATTTGAAGAGCAGGAGGTTCATGACTCCTTGCTCCTCGAACTCCCTCGGTATAGGTAGTGTCGTTGCTTTTCTTAGTGTATAACTGTCCAAGACAGTGGTTATTTTTACGTCCTGGTCAAGTGTCCGCGTCAATTCTTGGGGAATAACGTCCGGGTCGATAAATGAGTAAGATGACCCGGTGTCAATAAGGAATTTTAGGAGTTTGGGGGGGTCAAAAAGAGTTAGTGTTACATAGGGAAGGGCAGAGCCAGGAGTTTTGTTACTTAAGTAACCGACTTGTCGGTCGAGGCTCCTTGTTGAAAATTTACGCTGTCATCAATGTTATTGAAGTTGGCGGGGGCCCTTTGGGGGGATCTGTTACGCCGACCCGAGTTATTTGATTGCGGGTCGCGTGATCCATCCCTGGAGTTGTTACGCCCCCTACTACTGTAGTTCCGGGACTCCTCTTGTCGGAAAGGGTTGTTACTCCTATAGTCCTGTCTATAATAGTTCGAGGGGTAATTGCGGTTACGCTCAAAGCGTCCGCCTGATCTATTTTGATAAGACCTGTTACGGTCGAAGCTGTTACTATAGTTGTTATCCCTATTTTGTCTTTGGTACATGAACCCCTACGGAGCCCCTTTTATTCGCAAGTGAAAATTCGCGTAAGTATAACGTTAAGATATTCGGCCTATTTCTTTTTTATTTTCCCTTTTTTATTTTCTCTATCTATATTTGACGATATTTCGTTATCTGTATATTGATATATTATATTATTATAGTATAAAAATGTGTATGTGTAATAGTATGAGGAAAAATATATATATATGTATTTGTGTGCTAATGTAAGATTTTATATATTACGAGGTTTTATTTAAGTTTTTCTTTGTTAGTTTGTACTTATCATTCGTAAAAAATTTTTTTTTATTGTGTAGTGTACGGGTTGATCCGTAGGGATCTGCAAGTGGATGTCATTAATAATTGTTTACTCAATCGATAAAAAGTAATCTAATAAAGCCGCCGGGCCAAGTGCTTTGAATACAATGTTTCCAAGTGCTTTTTGTTTAGTTTTCATCTCCTTTTGACTTTAAGATTTGATTGTTTGTTTAATTTTTGTGTGGTCCGATGCGCAAAAGAATTTAACTCCAGCATAATTCAAGGGGCCGGCCGTCAATTGTGGTTGTTAAGGCCCAGGAGGGGAATGGGGGGTGCCCCCATCAGTTGCCGTCGGTTTCCGCACTCGGGTTTCAGATTTCTCGGGAGTCAAGAAGCGCGGCTGGCTTGAGCGGCACCACTTCCCCCCTCCTTGGCTGGCACAAAACGGAATGATCGGCCGTGATTATAAACACACATACACATTAATTCGGTGGCGGGGCATTTGCATTTGCCTATCCGCAGTATGACAATTTAGATATTTTGTGCACGATGCACCAGCGGTCATCAGCGATTGATGCCCGCTTAAATATGTTTTGTCTGGTATATATTCGTTTCAATTGTAATATTTGGGGTTTATTTCCCTTACTTTTTGTTGCACCGTATACAACCTAACGTTCATATTTAAATGCGCGATGCATCTAAGTGGCAATCAGCGATTGAAGCCGTTTAATATGTTTCGTTTGGTGATGCACAATTTTAGTTGTAATATATGGATTTGTTCCCCTAATTAATTTTTTTTTTGCACTGTATGTGACGTTTACATATTAAAATGCGCGATGCATTCAAGCGGCAATCAGCGATTGAAGCCGTTTAATATGTTTCGCCTGGTGGTGCACACTTTTAGTTGTAATATATGGGTTTATTCCCCTAATTTTTTGCACTGTATGTGACGTTTACATATTTAAATGCGCGATGCATTCGAGCGGCAATCAGTGATTTAAGCCGTTTAATATGTTTCGCCTGGTGGTGCACACTTTTAGTTGTAATATATGGGTTTATTCCCCTAAATTTTTTTTTTGCACTGTATGTGACGTTTACATATTTAAATGCGCGATGCATTTAAGCGGCAATCAGCGATTGAAGCCGTTTAATATGTTTCGTTTTTCATTTCTTTTTGTGGTTTTTATGCCTTGGTGTCGTGTTGTCCTATGCGCATGGAATTGTTAATTTTGATAGTTGCACTGTTACATCTCATTTTAGATTTCTTTAAATATTTCGCACTTATTTATTCGGGTCACTTGGCCACGGCCGCTTACCTGCATTACACTAATATGGTTAGTATTCCTATGATCTCCATTCCTTGTTTCCTTGTTCTCCGCTATGCTTCCTTGTGGTTCTTCTTTTTCGGCTGCGCCAGTTAAGTCGTGGTCCGGTTTAAGTTGTGATATATTTCTGAAGTTTTAAGTTTTGATGTAAAGAATAATAACAACCTTCTGGTTCTGCTTCTCGATCAAGAGTGAGTTTGTATTTCATTTCAGTTTTATATGTTGGCTACAATTCGAGTGCTGTTTTGTTTACGCTGCATTCTTGGGCGGATGCCCCGACTCCAGTCCGCGGGTTCGGCGGAATCCTCTGTTGGCGATCTGCTGCTGCCCCGGTGCTGACGCTGCTGGTTCTGTTCCGGGTTGAGTGCCTTTAGTTTAGGCTTTTACCCGTGGGAGGTGAGGGCAAGCTTATGCCGTCACCGATAACTCGCGCCATACGAAAGATCCAATTGTCCATGACTCTGGCGCACAAATCGGGCTATATTTGATCGATTGCGTGGCGTATGTTGACTTTGAAGGTATCAATATGTTTGCGGCTTGTTGGCATAGACCTGCAACTTAAGAAATTGCTCGTGCAGAACATCATCGACCGGTATCGCTCACCATTGACGGTTATCGTTTTCGAAAAAATATGGACCAATCGCGCCTCCGGCCCACTAAACAGTCACTTCCTGCGGATGCATTGCCACTTGGTAAACCTAGTGTGGATTGGTCTCGTCCCAAATACGGCAATTTTGCTTGTTGACATAGCCATTCATCCAAAAATGCGGATGATGAAGATGATTTTTTTGCCAAAATCGGCGTCAACTTCCAACTGCTGTAATGCCCAGTCAGCATACACACGGGACTGTCTATGGCCATTAACTTTAACAAGTCCTGACGCAAAATTCGTCAAGTTGTCGTCTGCTGCGGGTTTTCGAGGACACTGTAGCGCACAGCGAGAATATTCTCAGCAGATCTCCCGTTACTTTGACTCACGGGAACCGGCATATATGGTATATATGACATATTTCTTAAGGTATTACTGGATAGATACGAAAAAAGACCAGATTTCCATGAAGGCGTTTAGCCGATTTTGCAGAAAATTTTTAGTTTTCTAAAAGCCGTATAAGTATTCGCCAGAGGGCAAATAATGACGATGAAGCTGAAGAAGGGAATGAAATTTAGGGGATGTATATTTTCCGTTTCGATATGGAAGCGGTTTTATAAGGGAAATGCAGTTTAATATTAATACAGATAGGATAAGCTATTTTAGATTTTTAGTACTTTTGTATTCTCCGTGGAGAAACGAAAAAGTGGAGTTACTTCTAAGAAATTGTGAAGATTTGTTCAAGAATAATGAGGCTTTTTAAGTAAACTTTGAATATGCCATAAATGATAAAATGCCATAGAAAGTTTAGAAGACGCGTTTAGAAGGGCCATGAAGACAGATCCTAGTGAGGAAAATGAGGAAGAGGAGGGCGAACTTAATGAGGAGTTTATAGAAATATCCGGTTAATAAATATAATAACCTTATATAACTTTTAAACTTAGCAAATTTATTTAGATCTTTAAATTTGGAGCGAAGAACACTTCTCACCCATGTCTGGCATAATGCAAGGACAAATGGAACCTATTATGAGATCGTAGAAGGCGGAGCAGGTGTGTCGGCAAACGTAGACTTATATTAATCTTATTTCAGTCCCAATCCAACTTACTAATGGTAAAGTAGGATGCGAATTAATTTCTGATAAAATTTTATGCACACCAGGCAAAGCAGCTTTCGGAATCGGAGGATCTACTCTTCATTCCATGTTTTATTTCCCTGTAAAAGGCTGGGTCCGCATTTAAAAGTTTAAGCCCTGAATGGTTAAAAACCAATTTATTGATCTTCAAATTCTTACACCAGACGAAATTTTTATGGTCGGTGCAACAATATTTTCTCATTTGGAATAACTGCTTTCGGAGGTAGTTCGGTTATCGTGTTCAGCGACCTAGACAATGGCGGCCGTATGTGATCGATGGATCTTTCAAGACCCGTCTATGATCCAAGCGATGCTATATTTGAATCATATCTATGGAGTCCTTTCAGGTTTTTGGCACTCACAGAAATAATGCGACGGCGAGATAACCAAACTATGTCTGATTACGTTTGCTTGCATAGATCTAGAATTGCCGTAAAAAGTCAACTTCTAAATTCTTTTTTGGTATGTTATGTTTGCGATACGGAGATATGAACTTACACTAGGTTGCTACAGAGATGATCAACGATTTCTTTCACACAAGTACAAAACATATGTACATGTTTCACGAACACAGCATATTTAAGTTTAATTTGGTGTGGATTTTTTTGTATGCGGTTTATGTATTGTAGTAGAACTTTTGTTAAGATTTTTAGGCGTTTTGCACTTTTTATTTTGTTTGAACATACTTCTTACTTTCTACTTCATACTTCCTACTTTTTCACAACTACTTACAGTAAAAATAATAATAGATTTAGTACTGTGTTTTACATTCCAGTTTTCCGGCTGCGCCAGTTACCTCCGGGGAGACAACGATTCGTGGGTGACCTGGATTCGCCTTTGACATCGTCGCTGTGAGGTTTTCAAAGAGAAGAAAGACACTATTCGATGTGTTCGGTGTTGAAAATCAACTGACTGCCGTCTGTATTCTTTGACTTAAATATGTTACCATGACTATGTATATATGTATTACAATGTTGTGGTTCATAGAAATAAAGTACTTAATACTGTAGAAAGTGTTTGTATGTATGTATGTAAATTCATGCCCTGTCTTCGAGAATGTGGTGTCAGCTTTTTGGGCGGATGTCGGCGGCTGACCAGTCGCTGATGTTTATGTTGCAACTTTGTTCGATGGTATGACAAAGCTTCCCGGTTCAATGTCTTGTGTATGGTACCGATGGGTCTGTAACTTGCGCCTCCCAAATCCACGCCCACTCAACCTTTGCTGACGGCATTTCTCCGTGCGATTGTGGCCATAAGCAGCGTTCACTTCGAAATAGGGCACCATCGCTGCCTCTTCTTAAGCTTCTAAGGTTCGCTGGAAGCTATGCCAACTGGCCGGACTTTTATTCTAGGTTTAAGATGATAAAAGATAGTCATCTCGCCACACAACCATTGAGAACCTACAGCTTCTGCGATCCTCTCTGAGGGACACGGCTTTGAAAACCATTCGCTCATTGGAAATTTCAGAGGGCAACTATGAGATAGCGTTGGAATTTTTACAAAACAGATTTGCTAATCGGCGTTTATTTTTCAGGCAATTGTCACTGTGATTTTGGGGCTAGGGGCAGTACAGAGGGGTTCAGTTTCAATGCTTCGCGAGCTGTCGGATAAATTCAACGCTTATATTTGTCCGCTAAATAGAATGGGTTCAACGAAACAAATCTGAGGACGCATTATGGCCCAAGTTCTTGTCTGGTCCGAGGAATCCGGCGAAAAAGGAGAAGCATTTAGAGATCCAGTCTTTAAAAATGCATTTACTACGTGGGAATCAATGGAATCCTTTCTGGAACAACGATGCCAGCTGATGGGAAGCAAGAGAGCATCTGATATGCGTAGGTCAGCGCTTCTTGCTACAAGTCTCAGCCCTTCGATTTTTGCGTTTGGCAATGATTCTAGGCACTCAATATATTGTTGCCAGAGCTTCAAAACCATGTAATAATAGTACTTCATTTTGAAGTTATGAAATAATAGTAATTCATTTATTGATAGAGAGATTCAAGACTGATTAAGACTGAAGATTCATTGAAGACTCATTGAAGACTGATTTGTACTTGGTCTTGAAGAGTCCAAGCTGGCCAAATGCAACCCGTCTGCGCCGGCAGAGAGGCTGTCGGCAGAGACGTTGCTTTGTTCTTATGTACTTAACTTAGGCAGCGAGAGAGTCGAGAGAGTCATGTGCACATAAAGATCGAGCGGTCGCGCATGCTAATTATGCCGACTCTGCACTTCTGGTCTGAATAGCATTCTTGTTTGGTCAGATTACTGAGCAATCGAGATATGCTTGAGAATTGAAAAGTCTTACATAAACATTGTTGTAAAAGTGCTACAATGTGATTGTTCCCAAGGTTCTAATTTGATACAGTGCTTATTCAATATGTATGCCCATTACATCTCCCTCCTTTTGGAAAATAACGTAATTTTATGAAGTTATTTTATAATTAATTTTTTTTTGGTAAGTTTATAGGAACTATACAAATATTATTTTTTTTTGTATTTTAAGAAAGTATTTAAAAAAAAAATTTTTTTTGTATTTTAATTTTAATTTTAAGGAAATTTAAGGAAACATAATCGTTCAACCGAACAAAGATGATAAAAGAAAAATGTTTTCTTACATTCAATGCACTTATATGGGGTTAACTATATCTCTATATATATTTTTTTTTTGCTAGTGGCCACCATATTTTATTTTAAGAACTAAACATTTTTAACCTATCCTTATGTACCGTTTGTTGTTTTTTCTTATCATTTGAGATTACTATATTATCCCTTTCTTCTATCTTTACTACCGTATATGGTCAAGTATATTTGAAATCTAACTTATGTCCGGTTTCGTTTTTTAATAACACCCTATATCCTATTGATATATGTATGTACCTATATCGTTTAATTTTAAGTCATATAATTCCTTATTCTTTTTTCTCTGTTCTTCGAGCAGAATTTTGTCTCTGTTATATGCTACTTCTAACCTATATTTACTTTCTTTAGCAGAGTCTTCCATATTATTAATGGTTTCTATTATATCTGTGCTATTAAAATGCTTTGGTAAATTGAATGTTTTACCAAAAATCAACTCATATGGACAATAATTATGTGCCATAGAGGGTGTAGTATTAAAACAAAATTCGAAATATTTTATCCATACGTCCCAGTCAGTTTTATCAACCGAGATGTATGACCTGATGTATTCATTAAAAGTTCTATGACTTCTTTCCACCGTTCCTACCGTCTGATGATGGTGTGCTGAAAAAGTTATATTTTCTACTTTCAGGTATTTGCATAAGTCTTTGATAATTGAATTTCTGTATTCAGTTCCCATGTCCGAAATGAACGTCTTCATTGGACCGAACTTTAATACAAAAGATTCAAATATTGCTTTCGCTACTGTTTTTGCGCTTTTATTTGCGATTGGAATGGTTACCAAATATTTTGTCAAGTCGCATATAAGTGTTACAGCATATTCATTACCGTTTTCTGACTTTGGTAGTGGACCTATCGGGTCCACTATGACTCTGTCAAATGCGCTTATTGGTGTCTCTGTAATTGATAAAGGAGTTTTTGCGTGTTTTGTAATTTTTGCTTTTTGGCATTTTTGAAATTTCCGTATGTACTCTCTTATATCCCGAGTCATACCTTTCCAAAAGTAATGTCTTTTAATCCTTGGATCGTCATGGTGTGTAGACAGGATTGCTTCTTTTTCTTTATTTGTGTTCACTAAGGTCACCGGGTTGAGTAGCGCTACTCTTATTAGTTTTAATGTTTCATTGCCCATTTTCTTAAACGTATCTATTGAAATGTTATCAAAGATATTTTCCCACGGTGCCATTTTAAGTTGATTGATATTATGCATACCGGCCTGCTTTTCAAGCCTGTGGAAAAATTGACCTAAGTCGAGAGTTCCATTAATATACAAATCTTCAACGTTGTATCTTGCAGTAATTTTTGTTCAATGTTTAAAAAAACATATCATATTATTTACATGCAATGTCACTACTTTGCGTACTTCGTCATTATTAATGACTCCGTATACTTTGGGCTTAGAAGCTTCTTGAGTAGTTTGCTTAGGCAATTCTACTTTATCATTTTTATTTCCTTTTCCTGCGCAGGATTCCTGTCTACTTTGATTTCTTGTAGTGACTTTAAGTACTTGTTTGGATATATTTTTTAGTTGGTCGATGGTTATTCTGGATAACGCATCCCTTAAGATATTCCACAGTAAATTCATATTCCTCTAAATCAAGCCTCATTCTGGTCAGTTTGGAACTTGGATTAACCATCGAGAACAAGTATGTTAACGGTCTGTGATCTGTTTTGACGGTGAAGTGTCTACCATATATATATGGTTTGAAATGATTTATCGCCCAATGTATTGCTGACAACTCTTGCTCTGTTGCTCTTACCCTTAGTGAAGCTGCAGAATGCATAAGCTACTGGCAAGTGGAGACCATTATAGTTCTGGGGCAATACCGCTCCGCATGCCTCTTTGAGGGCATCAGTTATGATACAGAACTCTGCTAAGGTCGGGGATTTCAGCAAAGTTGTTTTCATTAGTTCTTTTTTAAGGGGTTCGAAGGCATGCTGGCAATCAGCTGTCCATTCGAACTTTACATCTTTCTTACACAATCTTGTTATGTGACGGGAATAATCTGCAAAATTTTTTATAAAGCGTCTATAATAGTTACAAACGAATCTTCTGGCACTGTCTGCGTCAGTAGGCACTGAATATCTCTGTATAGCATCATATATAATATCGTCAGGCAATATGCCTTTATTAGTACATTTGTGTCCAAGACACAAATGAAAAATGAGCACTTATCTGGATGTAGCTTGAGGTTGTTTTTTCTGCACAGTCCAAAAACATTTGTAAGATTCTTGGCCATGTGTTTTTCAGAACAGCCTATGACAATCAAGTCATCCATGTACATAAATGCTTGAGATGGTTTCAGACCTGTAAACGCCATTGTCATCATTCGTTGAAAGGAATTTGGAGCTATATTTAGTCCGTATGGTAGTCGCGTGAAGCGATAGGAGCCACTGCTCGTAGAAAAGGATGTTATATTTCGAGAATCGTCTTACTCTATTTGATGGAATCTCGATCAATTCCGAGAGGTAATTGATCAAGTATGTCATCTATTCTTTGGCAAGGGGAACTTGTCAGCCAACAACTTGTTATTTATTTGACGATAGTCTATTACTAAACGCCATTTTTTCCTTTTGAATCCGGTAAGGATTTCTTTGGAACTAGTAATAATGGGCTATTATATTCAGATACAGCTCACAGGTTCTACTACCTTGTCTTCTATTAATTTAGTTACCTGTCTCGATATTTTGGCTTGTTGTGAATGAGGTGTTCTATAGTTCTTAATATAGCTTGGTTCATCATCTCTCAACCTTATCTTTTGTTTGTAAAAATTATTTGTGGTGATTGGCTCTGTCTCCAATCCAAAAATATCAGTATATTGTGAACACAGTTCAGTTAACATTTTCTTATGTGCAGATGGAAAGTTTTTCTTTAATCTGCTTAAAATTTATTCGGCTCTTATGGAGTCGTTTAGGTCTGCTATTTTGTAGTTAGTTAATGGTTCGAAATTGATTTTGCTAACGTTTAAAATTTTATTGCTGTTAGTTGTGTTAGTTGCTGTTAGTTCGAATGTACGTGTTTTTTGAATCTGATATCGCATTTCCCACAAATACACCATCTTCTATTTCCTGATTAGGTATTAGAATTTGTTTATCCACCGAACTTACGTTAATTTGCCTCATGAATTGTTTTTAGTTTTCCGTGATCGCAATTCTTTGTCATTGTATTGATTGCTTCCTTTGTGCTAAATTTGATAGCATGTTCTGGTTGCAATCTATATATGAAGATTCAAGAGACTTGCGTAAATTTTCAATTTCATTTATAAATTGTGTGGCTGTTTTACCTTTTTGGTAAACATTTGCAATTTTTGCTCTTACTACGTCTGTTATTTCTCCTACGACCACTTCTTCTAATTTCCTGATAATGGCATCAATTGTAACTTCATTTTGGACTCTATAGAGTGTCGTTCCGATTATTTTCGATTTTATCACTTCAATAGCAATAGCTTCATGTGGTCCCTTAGTCAGGTTAACCAACATGATTGCCGTGATAAATCTACGAAAATGGATCTTTTTACCGTCAAATTCCGGAATCGCCCTTGAAATGTCTTTTATGTATGCCCCCTGGGCAGTTGCTTCGTCCACCATGACGACAGATTTTGTTTCTATTTCTTATATGTCTGACTCAGCTAATTCTTGCTCCGTCAATTCAGCTAGTGTTAATATAGCTGGAATTGTTAAGTTGTTCAAGTCTTCTTCTTCTATTTCTGTTTCTGACTTGTAAGAATCTTTTGTTAAATCTGTTTCTGGTTGTTCGTCTGATTTTATTCTTATGGGAGAATTTAAAATGTTTGGTATTGATATATCTAAACCAAGTTTCAATGTTATAGATAACAAGTTCGATTTAAATTTTATGAGAACTTTCGATACCTGAGACCAATGATCTGGATTTAGTCTTACCTTGTTATCATACACTAGTATTCGTGCTTCATTGAAGGAATTTACCAGAATATTCACATGTTTCTTTATTGTCGCTCCCTGAATAGGTCTGTTTTGTGACAAACATTTATTCGATTTTTCAAATTCGTTTCTTATTTTCGTTATGGTTTGACACAACTCGTTCCATTCCATACTATTTTAAATATTCATACTTCGTTAGTATATACTTATAAACGCATTCTTTGTTATATTCTTATATTCTGTTCCTTATCTGTCACTCAGATTTTTGTCATGATAATATATATCTATTTTTGTTTGTATAGCTTATTTTTTTTTTTTTTTAACCTTGTCTAGATTGTTCGCCCTACTCATATATCTTCTTTTTAATATTTTGTTATGTTTTACGTATAACGTGAGAAGAAACTGGGCCACACTGGTAATTGTCAAAATTAGGAGTAAAACCCGCAGTGCTTGAAAATCTTCTGTGTGATCTACAATTTTTACGTTGTTCACGACATTAGCCGTGTTGTCTTTGGTCTGACCAAAACCAACCCATATTTGTTAATTAAACGATTATCTGTTATTAAATTGTTATTAAAAAAATTTTTTTTTGTTATTATTTCTTCCTACACGTAAGTCTGTCCAAGAAAAATTTAGTTAAAAGGCATTTGTATGGTTTACAATGTTTTGCTCTATTGTAGCATATCTACCCTATAAATATACTAAATTAATGGGTACAACTTATCTTCAAAACATTGTGACACTTTGTCATAATAAACATAACGTTCAAGTACCCAAAAGACCACCAACACAAGTGTTCCAGCGCTCAAGTAATAATATCTAACGCTTATACATAAGCCGATCGCGGAGCGTGGGAATGGTGAGCATGCACTTTGCAGCTCAAGTGGTCAGACCATACATGACATATGTATGCAGAAGGCATATATGTATATAATAATAAGTACTATATATCCGGTCAGCTCAGCCCAAGTTGAGCGCATAAGAAACATTCGAATAAAGTAACTCTAACTGAGCAGACGCCCTGACTCTAAAATACTGAATCCTTGCGAGCATCATATGGCGACTTTGACAGGACGTCAGGACCTCAGGACTTTAGGACCTCAGGACGTCAGGACATGAGTCTCGCCTCCGCCAGACAACAAATGCCTTGCCACCTTGCTAACCAAATCACCGATTAAATTTGTGCAAAAATAATAACAACAACACGCAACAATTGATGGCAGAGGAGGCACAATTTTTAAACGCGCAGCTCACGATACAAAGAGACTTGCCAACGTTAGAAGAAGCTCTGCAGCAAAACCCTGCAGATGGACCACGCCCACTCACAATAAGTGAGTAACGGACAAGGCAGGAAAGGAGGAACCAAAGAAGCACAAACGCTCCGGAAAAAGGGTAAAGCTACTACAACAGAGCCGACTGGTCAAGGAAATGACCCAGTTGGCCAGAGACGAGACATCCCGGCAACGCTACAAAGAGCGTCAAACATTGAAAACAAGCTTTCGCAAGGTGCGAAAACAACGCAAAACGGCCGCATAAATAAATGCCAATGACCCAATTTGCCTTAGTTTTAATTTCTAATTCCAAGCCGATGCGGGAAACCGCTGCTTGAAAAACACTAATATCTGTAAGGCTTTTTACTAACAATGCGCTTGGAAAATTTTTTTTATTATTGTAGACAAATATGTGAGCCAACCACATTTATTAACAACTAATATATAAATATAACAGTTTTTAGTTCTTAAACGTAAAAATTTTTATTTTTGATTTTCTAGAAGAAGAAAATAATATAATAATTATGAGAAAAACTCATTAAAAGAAAATCTCACTTTTTCGTTCAAAAACGTTTCATTGAATATAAACAAAAAAATGAGATGGTTTAGCGATTCTAGTGAGGCAAAAGACAATACTGCCAACGTAGTTAATAACGTAACAATTATAGATCACACAGACGATATAAATGCGTTGTGGATCTTATTGCTGATCATTACAATAGTGCTAATTCTACAATATCTGCATACAATTTATGTTAAGCATAACAAAATCATCAAAAAACGTTATATGAATAGGGCAAATCGTTTAGACCAGATTTATAAAAAAAAATAATAGAAGAAAGCTTCATAAAATCTTTTTTTTTGCGACAAGAATGGAATGGAGCGAAATAGCGATACAAATAGACGAATTTCTCTACAGGTTTGATAAGTCTTATAAATGTATCAATAGAGATGCAGTAATAAAATCCGAAACTTTGAAAAATCATATAGAGATAGTTGTAGGAGAATGTAATAATATAGTTACATTAGTAAATAAATATGCAAATAGACTCACATCTGAACATAATAACAAATGTTTGAGGGTTATAAAATCCCTAAACACGAGATTAAATAATATCAGAAAAAGAAGGCATATTCTGATAGATGTACCAGAAAGTCTAAGTCAATTGGTTGAATTCAACCCAGACCAGTTTAAAGAACTAGACGACAATCAGGCGGCGATGAGTCCGATAGTGACATTGAAACACTAGAAGGAAGCGAACAATAACCATTTCTTAAATGGCACTGACAGTGACAGACTTTATCAGGCCAGCCACATCTCTGATACCAGAGTTTGATGGTAAACCAGAAAATCTACAAAGTTTTTTGGATGCTCTAGGTCCACTAGACAGCTTAAAGAGCACACATGAAATGACTGCGATAAGCCTAATAAAGGCTAAACTTAAAGGCCATGTAAGAAACCTTATAAGTAATGAGCAGACAATTGCTGCAATCATTACACAACTGTCAAGTGCAGTAAAAGGAGAATCGATAGAAGTGATATCTGCCAAGCTTCTCAATCTACAACAGAGAAATAAAACGGCCAACCAATACACCCAAGAGGTGGAGAAACTGACAAAGGCTCTTCAAGGTGCCTATATCAGTGAAGGTCTCAGCCAGTATTTAGCGAATAAATACAGCACTACAACAGCTATAAAAGCAATGACACAGAATTGCTCCATTGATACGGTAAAACTTATCATGCAAGCAGGCACATTTACAAACATGAATGATACCATCTCTAAATTTGTAAACAGTTGCACAGAGATAACAGGTCAGAGTAACACTGTACTCTATTATCGACGAGGTGCAAATAATAATAATAGAGGAGGCCGAGGTTATAATCGTGGAAGAAATAACTACCACAACAATTACAACCGAGGCAGCAATAACAACAACAATAATAACTTTAATAACCGTGGAGGTAGAAGAGGCCAAAACCAAGGGAGAGGCCGCGGAAACTACTACCAGGGTAATAATAATAATAATAGCAATGTGAGAACCACGCAAAATACGTCGAAAACTCACAGAACCCTTTAGGAAACAACCAATAAATGTTAAAGTTCATTCCATCAATTATAGTCTTAATATATTCGTAACTTTCCATAATCATTCAACTGAAAATAAACTAACATTTCTCATTGATACTGGTGCAGATATCTCACTTCTGAAGGTAAATTCTGATAACTTCCAAATTCTAACAGAAAAAATAATAAACATCGAAGGCATAGGCCAAGGTGTGATAAAGTCTCGAGGAACAACCTCAATAGAACTTCAATCAACAAAATATATTATTCCACATGAATTTCACTTGGTAGACCCAAATTTTGCAATACCATGTGATGGAATAATAGGCATTGATTTAATAAAGAAATTCAATAGTCAACTAGATTTCAAACCAAGTGAAGACTGGTTTATAATTAGACCCCAAAATTTAAATTATCCAATATATGTTTCGATAACATATAGCGCTGGCAACAATACAGTTCTTCTGCCAGCCAGATCACAAGTTATTCGGAGAATAGACATTAATGCTGTAAGATTATATATTTGTTCCTAATCAGGAAATACACAATGGGATTTATGTTGCAAATACAATATCAGCATCCAAACATTTATAAATTCAACTTCTAAATACAAATAATTTCGACCAATTGGTCAAAGTAAACAAAACCCAATATGAAAATTTAAAAGATTATGACATTCATAATACCAAAACTAAAAATAGAAGCGAACAAGTACTTTCAAAACTAAAGAAAAATTTTCCAGACCAATTCAAAAATGAATTAACTGAATTATGCACACAGTATAGTGATGTGTTCGGACTGGAAACCGAACCAATATCAACAAACAACTTTTATAAACAAACATTAAGACTTAAAGATGATGAACCCATTTATATAAAAAACTACAGAAGCTCGCATAGCCATATTGAAGAAATTCAAAAACAAGTAAGGAAATTAATTAGCGACAAAATCGTCGAACCGTCTGTATCCGAGTAAACCAGCCCACTCTTGTTAGTTCCGAAAAAATCATTACCAAATTCGCAAGAGAAGAAATGGCGATTAGTAATTGACTATCGTCAAATAAATAAAAAACTACTTTCTGACAAATTTCCACTCCCTAGAATTGATGACATTTTAGATCAACTAGGTCGAGCTAAATACTTTTCATGCCTTGACTTGATGTCAGGTTTCCACCAAATAGAACTTAAGGAAAACTCAAGGAATATATCATCGTTTTCAACGAGCAATGGCTCATATCGCTTCACGCGATTACCATTTGGTCTTAAAATAGCACCAAATTCATTTCAGAGGATGATGACTATATCATTCTCGGCTTTAGAACCCTCTCAGGCATTCCCTTATATGGATGACTTAATGGTGATCGGATGTTCAGAAAAACACATGATTAAAAACTTAACTGACGTTTTTAATGTATGTAGGAAATATAACCTAAAGTTGCATCCAGAAAAATGTTAATTTTTCATGCACGAAGTGACATTCCTAGGTCACAAATGCACAGACAAAGGAGTATTGCCAGATGACAAGAAATATGACGTCATCAAAAATTATCCTGTCCCTCATGATGCAGACAGCGCAAGACGATTTCTGCAACTATTATCGTCGATTTATAAGGAACTTCGCCGACTATTCACGGCACATAACTAGATTATGAAAAAGAATGTTCCTTTTGAATGGTCAACCGAATGCCAGAACGCATTCGAATACCTTAAAGAAAAGCTTATGCACCCCACATTATTACAATATCCTGATTTTCGCAAAGAATTTTGCATTATAACGAATGCTACTAAACAAGCTTGCGGAGCAGTTCTAACTCAGAACCGTAACGGGATTCAGCTCCCAATAGCTTATCCATCACGTTCATTTACAAAAGGAGAAAGCAATAAGAGTACAACGGAACAAGAACTAGCGGCAATTCATTGGGCAATTACCCATTTTAGACCATATATTTATGGCAAACATTTTACCATTAAAACGGACCACAGACCTTTAACGTACCTATTTTCTATGACTAATCCCAGTTCTAAATTAACTCGCATGCGGTTAGAGCTTGAAGAATACGACTTTACTGTAGAATACCTAAAGGTATTGTAGCAGACGCACTCTCGCATATAAATATAACAGAACTCAAAGACATGCAACATAAAGTCCTGAAAGTCACTACCAGGCAACAAAGTAGACTAGATAAAAACTGTACAGTAACAAATAAGGAACTATTGCCTAGGCAAAGTATTCAAAATGTATCTAAGCCCAACGTACACGAAGTCATAACAAATGATGAAGTACAAAAAGTAGTGACCTTGCGAATAAATGAATCTATTTGTTTACTAAAACGAGGAAATAAAGTTATTGCAAGAATTGATGTTCACGATTTATATACCAATGGAATTTTTGACCTATTCTTCCAAAGGCATGAAATGCAAGCCGGTATACTAAAAATCAGCCAACTCAAATTGGCACCGAGTGAGAAAATCTTTAAAACCATTTCAATAGATAATTTCAAAAATACGGGCAATATAAAATTAAAATCATTATGAGTAGCGCTACTCCAGCCGGTGACCATTATAAAAACTGAAAAAGAGATACAATCAATACTGTCTACATATCATGACGATCCAATTCAAGGAGGTCATGCAGGCATTACAAGAACGCTAGCGAAAATAAAAAGACACTATTATTGGAAAAATATGACTCGTCATATAAAAGAGTACATACGTAGATGTCATAAATGCCAAATGTCGAAAACAACGACACATACAAAGACCCCAATGACTCACACAGAAACCCCAACAAATGCTTTTGATATAGTGATAGTGGACACAGTTGGTCCACTACCGAAATCACAATGTGGCAACGAATACATCGTCACAGTTATATGTGATTTAACGAAGTATTTAGTAACCATACTAGTTGCAAACAAAAGCGCAAATACTGTCGCGAAAGATATATTCGAAAGTTTTATACTAAAGTACGGTCCAATGAAGACGTTCATTTCGGACATGGGTACCGAGAATAAAAATAAGGTAATTTTAGATATGTGTAAATATATGAAGATAGAAAACCTAACATCTACTGCATATCATCACCAAACTTTAGGGACAATAGAACGAAGTCATAGAACATTCAATGAATACATTCGTTCATACATCTCTGCAGATAAAACTGATTGGGACGTTTGGATACAATATTTTACATATTGTTTCAACACAACACCATCAGTCATGCATGATTACTGTCCATATGAACTAGTCTTTTGAAGATTACCAAGGCAGTTCGCGAATTTTAATAAAACAGATAGAGTAGATCCACTGTACAATGTAGAAGATTACTCGAAGGAAATAAAATTTAGATTAGAAATAGCATATAAAAGAGCTAGACTTATGTTAGAAAAAGCCAAATCTTATAGAAAACAACATTATGATAAGAAAACTTCAGATTTTCAATTAAAAATAGGAGATAAAGTTATACTAAGGAACGAAACGGGTCACAAGTTAGATCCAGTATATTTAGGTCCTTATACTGTAGAAACCATAGAAGACAGAGATAACATAGTAATTAGAGATACAAAGCAAAAGAAACAAAAAGTACATAAGGATAGACTAAAACAAGAGAGAACGCTATAGTCGAGTTCCCCGACTATCTGATACCCGTTACTCAGCTAGTGGAAGTGTGAAGGAGAGTCTTCAACAATAACAGTTTTTGGCGATTTGTGGGCGTTAGAGTGGGCGTGGCAAAAAGTTTTTGTGACAAATCGACAGAAATTTACAACACCAATACAAAAATGAAAAAATATCAAAACATTTTTTAAAAGTGTGGGCGTGGCAGTTTTGGGCGGTTTGTGGGCGTTAGAGTGGGCGTGGCAGCATGATTCGACAAACTTGCGCTGCGTCTATGTACCTGCAGTCTGTATGCTTAATCTTAACTTTCTAGCTTTTGTAGTTCCTGAGATCTCGACGTTCATACGGACAGACAGACTGACAGACGGACGGACAGACGGACATGGCCAAATCGACTCGGCTATTGATCCTGATCAAGAATATATATACTTTATATAATCGGAAACGCTTCCTTCTGCCTGTTACATACTTTTCAACGAATCTAGTATACCCTTTTACTCTACGAGTAACGGGTATAAATATATAATCAATGAAACGTTTCATTTCACTTAAGAAAAGGTCTGACCAACCACAAAAAAAAAAAAGCAATACAAAAAAAATTATTTTTCCTTCTAAGAAAGTTAAACATAAAACAAAAAAATAACGTATTTCAACATAAATTTTTGTTATTATTATGTCATTACACAAAAATGCTTTAAGACAAAACATTGCTAATAATTAATAAGAAAAATCAATATCATTTAAAAAATAAATTTTTTTAAATATTAATATTGAGAACTATATGACTACATGTATTACGACATTTCTTTTAAAAGGGAGGTGTAGCATATCTACCCTATAAATATACTAAATTAATGGGTACAACTTATCTTCAAAACATTGTGACACTTTGTCATAATAAACATAACGTTTAAGTACCCAAAAGACCACCAACAATTACACAAGTGTTCCAGCGCTCAAGTAATATGATCTAACGCTTATACATAAGCCGATCGCGGAGCGTGGGAGTGCTGAGCATGCACTTTGCAGCTCAAGTGGTCAGACCATACATGACATATGCATGCCTTCTGCATACATATGTAACGGGTGTTTTTTTTAGAGGTATAGAACTTTAAGTTGGCATTACTGTTCAAGATGGCGACCGATTTAACAGCTGTCAAGTGATTTATTCTCAGTTTGGTTTGGCAATTCGTCATGATCGCGGAGCGTGGGAATGCTGAGCATGCACTTTGCAGCTCAAGTGGTCAGACCATACATGACAAATGCATGCCTTCTGCATACATATGTATATGTATATGGAACTATATGTATATATTAATAAGTACTATATATACGGGTCAGTTTAACCCAAGTTGAGTGCATAAGAAACATTCGAATAAAGTAACTCTAACTGAGCAGACGCTCTGACTCTAAAATACTGAACCTTCTTTGGGATCCTTGCGAACATCATACTATATAATTCAATACCATACACATGTTTTTAGTAAAACAGTAACAGAGATTAGTATGTTTCAAGCAGCGTTTTCACGCAATGGCTTGAGGTTTTTTTTCTTAATACTAAGGCAGATTGGGGCATTGGTAGTAAATACTGACTCAACTGTGTTATTGCGCACCACTGCGCAATTTGGCTTCAATTTCCAGATTTTTGGTTTGGTTGTCTTCTTCTTCCTCTGTTGTTGCCGTCATTTTGAGGTCCTTTATTCATCTCCTTTGCTGTAGCAGCTTTATCCTTTTGCCGCTTCTCTTTTTCTTGATTTTTGGTTTTGGCTGTCTTTTTGCCGTATACTCAGCTATTGTGAGTGGGCGTGGTCCATCGTTTGGACACACCTCTAATGCCTCTTGTAGAGTAGGTGCATCTCTTTGCTCGATAGGGGCAGAGTCCTCTAGTTTGCTGCTTCTGTTGTCGTCCAGGTTTTATCACTTAACATTTTTTTGATATCATTTTTCTCATACAGAATCTGTATTTCTAATTTTTCTTAATTTTTCCGATGGTCACTTTTTTTGCATTTTAATTTTTATTTTATTGTCGTTTTGCAGGCTTATGTGACCATGTCACGGTCGCCATGTAATAATAGTATTTCATTTTAAAGTTGTGTAATTTTATTATTTATTATTGAGAAATTAACGCATAATTAAAATTATGCGGAATTTTGGATTAGCTATAGCAGCTGAGGGCCTTAAGCTAAGTTATATACATTTTTTTTTTTGGGTTTGGTTATATTATATGTACAAGTGAGGTTCTTATTTTACGGTTAATTACTATGTAATAGTTTTTTAAAGCTAATTTGTTTATGTGTAGTGTTGATAATTATGGATATTATTTTTTATTTTTAATTTTTGCTTATATTGTAAGGTAAAGTTTTGTATTTTTTAAGAATTGTATTGTTTGGTGAATGTTTTCAAATGAGGTGATTTCTCCAATTGTTTGTTTCAAGAGGTTCGATCTGTTTTGCTGAAGATCAGGGCAGTCGAGTAATATATGTTGTAATGTTACGTTGGTGTTGCAGGTTGTGCAGATTGGTGGTGGAGTTTTATTGAGTATGTGGCTGTGGGTTAGATTGGTGTGTCCTAGTCTTGTTCTTGTGAATTTTATTGAGTCTGATCGTGAGATGTTTTTCGTCGGAGTGCTGTCGTGGCTAATATTTTTGTAGTGGATTGAGGAGTTGTTAAATATTGAAGTTTTAAAGGTTTCAGTGTTTAGTTTTATGTGTTCCAAGATGTCTGATGTGTTGAAGTTTTTTGGGTAATCAAATGGAAATTATGTGCGTTTTTTGCAAGATATATTGTCAAATCTAACAGATTTCTCCGACAAAAAGGCACTCAAAGAAAAAGTACTTATTCATTCCTACGGGCGCCGCCATATTACCCACCGTTCCCTTTCACCCTCATTCGTGAAAGTTAAAAGTCCAAATCTCCGAATATATTTAAATATTCATCCCGAAATGTCAAATTGCAAAAAGAATAAAAAGTTAAAAAAAGGGAAAAAATTCCAAATGTGAAAAAGTGAAAATAATTTTTGCCAAGTTCAGTGAAAATTTTTAAGTCCAAAGCTCTGCCAAAAGTGGCAACCATTCTGTTCTCGTTTCACAGTGTCCAACGCAAGCTAAATTCTTTACGCAACACATTTATGCTTAAACTCCGCAGTCCACTTAATACAATGTGCTATCGAAGAATACAATAACAAAACAAACAGCACATACCCGCTGGACACTCCAATTCAAATATAAATTAAACATTTACACGCCAGTTCCATATATTACATATATTATATCAACATATATTCCATAATACATCAACATACATTACATATATTACACCCACATATATCACATATATTACCTACCTATATCTACATATATTACCGACATACATTGCGCATATTATCTGCATTCCTTATACACATATACCAAAGTGTAAAGTGTTTCCCGTCGGCAAGTCCAAAGCAACAAATAAAATTTTTTCTCAAGTGCCGACGCGGAAAAGGCGTTTATTTTCTATCCATAAAATACAAGATAAATAAATTTCCAAATCAATTTCCGAGCAATAAATTTAAAGCGGTTTTTCTTTTTAACAAATAAATTGTTCAATAATTATTTAATTATTTTTTAAATTTTCATAACAACTACATGAACCAAAATAATTTTTTCATCCAAAAACAAATTTTCTTTGTAAGCCAAAATTTAAGAAATAAATAGACGACCGCCAAATATAAGTCGTTCATCCGACCAATATTTTTTCCTGTGTTGCTTGGATATTAATTTGTGTTTGTTTTTAGAAGTATTTACAACGGGGAGAAAAGATTCCAATTCCATCATTCCAAATTTCTCCGTTTCCAGTTGTAAAAGAAAAGATACAGTTTTTTCATACGTTCGTACCAACCGTAAATCAGGTGACCGTGCTCCGAAACCGCTTCCTTTCCATTTCGCATTTCTTCGATTATGCCCATCGGGGACGATAATTGTCCGCTGTCAAACCCAGGTCTATTTTTTCACCACAAGGGCCGAAGAGTCCAAGAATTCCAAGCATTTCGGTGAAAACGCCAGCGCAGATTTCCGACGACTGTGCTACTCCATCCACATTCAAAGTCAAATTAGCCCTACGAAATTGTTCTGCTAATCTGATAAGAATGGACATGTGTGTGTCAAAGTCTTCTGACACTACACATACATCATCAAAATAACCAAAAACACATGTTTTCAAGTCTGTAGGAATCAATTCATCGACTAACCGGCACACGGTCTGTGGAGCATTACAGAGACCAAACGGCATCACTGTAAATTAATATAGTGGCTGCCCTGGCACTGTAAAAGCTGAAATGGCTTTAGCCTCATCTGTGAGGGGTATTTGCCAGAATGCATACTTCAGATCCAATTTGGTTATGATATTGGCTTTGGGAAGCCGAGAAAAAATGTCATCTATATTTGCAGTGGGTACGCGACTTTTTTAGTGCACTCGTTTATGCGTCGTGCATCTAAACAAAGGCGTTCCTTGCCTGGCCTAGTAACAAGCCTCATCGGAGAGCTCCAAGAACTCTTCGATGGCTCAATGACGCCTTCTGACAACATTTCATCCACCTCTACGTAGATAAGTTTCTCTACAGCGGGAGAAACGGGATAAAAACGCTGCTTTATTGGCTTGGCGTCACCGACGTCAATATCATGGCTCTCTAATCGTTTTTCTTCAGATGAAGAAAGTGCAATTTTTTTTAGATTAGTATCAGTACTATCTACCATTGGATTTGAAGTATCAATGCAGGATATTACACCTGGTGCTAACTGAAAAATTCTCCAAATATCTATCCCTAAGATGACACGCTTGTTTATTGATGGAATAACATAAAAATCGAGACGTTTTGTTAGCCCATTATAAGCTACATCCGTGCTAATAAAACCAGTTCTTTGGTGGCTGCTTCCATCAGCTTTTTTTACACGTGATGAGATTTTTTTAAAACTTGGACAGGATGACCACTCTTGGGCAGCCAAGTCTGCTTCCAAACAACTTATATTGGCTCCTGTGTCTAATAAGCCAATTTCTTTTAGACCTAAAAAGGAAATCCGCATCTTCTAGCGGCATTTCTGATGAGCTACCGAATGAATGGAGATGTCTTAGCTCTGGAATTAAATTTCTTTGTTGCTGCTGAACAAGGGTGTACTTGTCTAAAAAAATGGCAATATTAGGAGAATGTAAGCCGTTTCATAGGAGAGTCAGCAGGCTCAAAGGCAAATAACGGGACAAATCGTAAAATCGTGGACTTTGGATCCGGAGACTGGAGACCATAAACATAAACAGGCCGAACGCTGGAAGCGGGACAGACAGTCGAGGAAAACAAGTGTACGAGTCAACAACGGTAGAACGAAGTCAGCAGAGGAGCTACAGCCGTGGTAGTCAACAAGGAGCAAGATCGCTACGTCAAGACGTTCGGGACGAGAAGGTCTCCGAATTGAGACGCTGGTAGCTGAGGTCCAGTACGACGAAGCACGAGTAGCCCAGAAGCGCCCTACAGGCGAAGCCAAACCAAGGAGGGCACACGATAAGCGGCAGGGATTGTGGTGTAGACCCGGAGAACTCTGTAGGAGGCCGCGAACTTGAACCAGGCGATCGAATAGGTGTGTCCGTGCGATCTAAACAGGCGTGATACCGGTTCGTTACATCTGGCGCCCAACGTGGGGCGCAAGTGCATATGCACTTGGCATAAGTAAAGCCGCGATCGCCTAATTTTTCAAGTTATTGTTAACAGTCAATTATCCGACGTTAACTTGCGATTTAACAAACTCGGTATAAATAAAGGCTTGATGGATTTCGCCTTCTAGTTTAATGTACCTAGTAGTTTCTGTGTGGCACCACACGTCGGGCGCCAAATTCTATAATTGTGAACTTTCATAGTAGATTGATTGGTAAGATCTTCGCTGAATTGTTGGCCGTTGGGACCCTGGTTGCGGGTGGGGGGGGGGGGGTTCGTTGGCCAAATAATAAAGACTTCACTCGATCAGAAAGCCACATTGAATTTAATTTATAGTCTCGTGCCTATTACGTAGATGAGTAAGATTTATAATTAATGCAAACAAAAAATAAATAGAAGGAACGAAATTCTGAGAGCTCATGGGTGTATGCTGCCGCTATGCCAGTATATGTAATGGAAATGAGGTTACACTGATGGTATAGTAACCCGCCTCTGTACCCACCCTCCATGATTTACCTTTGGCCCTATATGGTAGATCCCTAATTTAGGTGTTACCCTTTCATCATACTTTTCGCCTTTTCATATAAGCAAAACTATATTTATATATCCAAACATTATAACAATTTTATTCATTTAATAATAAGATAAGATATAGTATACAAGGCCATATTTTATAGTTGATAAGAGCGCAAAAAAAATTAGAATTTAATTTAAATGTGATAAACACCGTGGAGGTTGTCGACCACAAGCAGGAAATAGAAGGAGTGCAACATTCCCAGGAATTCATCGCTGCTATACTGATCTTCCTGGCTCTATTAAAGATCGTGAAAATGTACAAAAGATCCGTACAGCGGAGGAGGGACCATCACAATACCCTGGACAGGATTGCATTCGGTTTCCCACAAAGTGCTTAATTGAAAATACTAACGGCAAAACAATTAAAAGAACAAGTGAACCGGTGCATAGCCGTTAATGTGAACATTAGCAAAAACAAACAACATCAAGTGCTCGCTCCAAGTAACCTGAGAGCCGAATAGCAGCCAAAGCGTGCTACAAAAGAAAAGAATCCGAACTCATTCATACTTTCATATGTATACTCCACTTTTTTTTTTTTTTTCATTTTGTGTCTGTGTTTATCTTATTATTGTTCGGTTACAATTAATTGGTGCACGAAGGTATATGTATGTATAACTCCATCACTATACATATAGCAACACCCAGGATCCAACGCGTCGAGATCTCATCGCTCCGGATTAAAGTGGGGTAAGTTTGACGGAACCATGTTCCCGAGTTTTCTCTATATTCATATATATACATATATTCTCGAGCTCATTTTATTTCTACACCATTAGTAAATATAAGTATATTTGTGTCAGGCTTAAAGAAAAATATTTTATTGTTAGCCTCTTCCAGGCAATTTATTTCAGTAATAGAAGTTAAATATTTTGTGTTCGATATTGTTTTAAATAAAAATTACTTTTCAGCGACGAGTATGCGCCTTGTTTTTGTTATTCAAAGACAAGAGCCCTCAGAGCGACGTTTGTAGTCGTGAATAGCCAACAATTTTAGTTGACGTGCGCACCTTTGCTTGGTGATGAATTCGATACTCCTCGCTAAAAACAATTATAGCCAACTTATCATAATTTTTGTATGCTAGCTTTTTAATTCTATTTTTTTGTATTATATGGCACTAGCCAACAATCTATTACTCAATAAAATTATGCTATTATTGTAACTGCAACAAAATGAGTAGGTAAACATTTCCAGAAGGGTTGTTGACACGAGAAGTGGAGTAGGTCAAAAACGATGACATAACGTTTGACGGACAACCTTGACAAAAGGGGATCGTATTGCGCGGCCGGCGACGATCCATCAGGCATGCGGATGCATAAAGGGGAGGGAACGTGGCCGAAACATTGCCCGATCGTTTTACGATCAAGCTACAGCTTCTGGGGCAGTGAGGACTGCTGACTGACGAACGGTACGAACTTCTTCAGGCACTACTAATATTTATTCTCGTTATGTTGGAGAGGTGAGGGGTTTACCAAGATCCCACGACCCAAAATCGACGAGCTTACGCCGGCATTTTGATGCCTGAACATCGGATGCCCCTCCCTCGGCCTGAGTCCTTTCCCAGGACACAGGCTCGAACACACCGACGTAACATAATAAAATCACTTACCAAAATCCATCCTATGGGCCCAAAGGAATTGTTTTTGGGATTTAATTATCCTGGGTTAATTGATTAAAGAATTTACACTTGTGCACATATACATTATATATACCCATGTATGGTATATTACCAAATAAAATGCCTTGCCTCCAACCAAATAATAACTAATAAGAATAATGAGTGGCAGTCGCCAATTTAAATTCAAGACCGGTTAAATTAATTATTTGTTTGGTTCCTTCTTGTTCTCATTTGCTCATGTTAAAGCTACTTCTGGGTTTTTTTTTTCCTTTTTTTCTGCATTCTATTTTTTGTTATCTTGTTAAATGTTCATTTTTTTTAAATGTGGAACTGTGTGAATGTATGTGTATTGTAATACTATACTATACTATTTATGGATGTTGCATTTTTGATAAGTTCTTTAATTATAGTTGCTCTGCAGTTGCACGGGTATATAGTTGTATATGCGTGGGTGTATATTTATGTAGAGTTATGTAAGATGTAGATGTAGAGTATAGATGCAGAGGTTATATTTATTTGTTCCTTCTCCCCGTTTTGGCAGGGCGAGTCCGCGAGGTTATGCGTTCGAAGCTCGCCAAGATTTTTTAAGTTTTTCATAGGAAAGGTGTGCAGATCTGCCGAGTGTGCAGTTCTTTTTGTGGATAGAACCCTGATCTAAGTCTGTGTGGAGCCCTATCCGCAGACGCATGCACTGTAACAGCCGGGGTGCTCCGCTGCCCGTGGCAATGTGGATGCTAGATTTGCCACGGTTTTCTTGAAGATAATAGAAGAAAATTTTTTTCGCAGACTCGACTGCTGATCATGCGACGCCCAAAAGAGAAAAGAACTCCATGAGGGAGTAGGTGCAGTGCAAAGCTACCATGCACTTAAAGCTTTACACAGTACATACACTGACGCATGCTCGTCGCCTCCCGGCCTTATCGCGATCGATGGCGGCGGAGCGGATGAACTCGGATAAAACGCAACGGGTTGCTGCAACGCAATAGGTAAAAAATGTTGTGGTTGGAATGCACCTTGCGGTTGCCAACTGGTTAATACGCCGGCTGCTGTTGCATCAGTGTTTGAAGCGACTGCGGCGGCCCTTGAAGAGGCGCTTGTTGTGGAGGCGCTTGTTGTGGAGGCGCTTGTTTTGGGGACACTGTTTGTGCCTGCTGAGACGGTTGCTGCCTCGAGTGGGCGTCACACACACATCATCGCTGTGGTTAACCATACTCTGAGGTTATGTACCACCAAAGTGCCAGCTTTCAACCGAAGTCAATAAGTTCGCAATTAGATCATCAATGTGGAAGTATGAATAAGTAATCTTTTATTGACTAATAAATCTTGAATAATATAAACTTGAGATCAGAGTGCGTATGCTCTACACGCGGCCGCTGCTGATGGAAGAGAGAGATCGTCCTCGAAGAACTATCGAAAAAGCTAACTGTCGAAAGGTGCCATTCGCGGTGTTGCCAGTTTGCCAATCACCGACGGACGCAGGCACGGTGTGGAAGTTTAGTGGGTGGACCCCACAATACTATTAATACTTTACTATATTATTATACTATATCATTATACTTTATTCAAATAATATTTATTTAAGTCTTATTATTGTTGTTGTTATGGTATTTTTTCACATTTAATCATAGTCTATTACATAAATATTTCCATTAATAAAAATATTAAAATTATACTTTTTAAAAACATTATTTTTATATATTATATATTTTTATTATAGTGCCACAAGCGTATGTCTTTGTAAAGACCTTCTAATACTATTTATTTATTGATATTGATGGAAATTTTTTTACTGATAATTAAAAAAAATAATTATATTATTTTTTTAATCTTTTATATTACTTATTCTTATCATATTATTTTCACATTAAGTAGCGGGCAACCCGCGCAGTTGAGCAAGCAGCCGAAACTCGGAGCCGTTCTATAAGACGGCGAATCAGCGAGAATTGTGCTGAGAAATTCAATATCTCCAGGTGAGGGCCAAAAGCCTCTCGACGTAATCTTCGAAGCATATATGCTGGCATTAAAATACCATCTTCAGAAAGTTAAACAACCATAGTAAGATCTGAATTTAGAAATGTAGATAGACAAGGTTGTCGAACTGATAAGTTATTCTTCAATTCTACGAATTTGGCATTGATACAAATTCGAAATAATATGTCAACTTGCTTATGTAAGCGGAGTGATGAATGGCGATTTTCCTTAGAGATATTCGCACGTCTCCTGCTCACTGGAAAGAGAAGAAGCTGTTAACTTTTTTCATTACTCTATCGGCCGCTGTAACTAGGTGGATAGAGGTGGTAGTACTGATCAAATGCAATCTGGATAGCGTTAATATTAATGAAGAAGAAACCTAAAACTTGCAGTTTAGGGAAAAGGCGCACCTGATAAGAACAGACCGAGCGACGTGCGCTAGATATTTTCGTTACATATATAGAGCAGTTTAAAAACTGAAAAAGCCTGGGGGTGTCTTTGAAAGTAATTTGGTTACTACCTATTATTGGCGAGTTAGTTTTAACTGAGAGATTTCCCTCATTTTCACGTCATCTTTTTGCTAAAAGATGCCCCGAAAGTGGATTTTAGAATAATAAGAATCCATTGTCCAGAAGTCTGGACTAATTTTGCTATTTGCCCTTTTGCAATTTAATATCTAGTATTTATACCCGTTACTCGTAGAGTAAAAGGGTATACTAGATTCGTTGAAAAGTATGTAACAGGCAGAAGGAAGCGTTTCCGACCATATAAAGTATATATATTCTTGATCAGGACCAATAGCCGAGTCGATATGACCATGTCCGTCTGTCCGTCTGTCCGTCCGTCCGTCTGTCCGTCTGTCTGTCCGTCCGTATGAACGCTGTGATCTCAGGAACTACAAAAGCTAGAAAGTTGAGATTAAGCATACAGACTCCAGAGACATAGAAGCAGCGCAAGTTTGTCGATTCATGTTGCCACGCCCACTCTAACGCCCACAAACCGCCCAAAACTGCCACGCCCACACTTTTGAAAAATGTTTTGATATTTTTTCATTTTTGTATTAGTCTTCTAAATTTCTATCGATTTGCCAAAAAACTTTCTGCCACGCCCACTATAACGCCCACAAACCGCCCAAAGCTGCTACGCCCACACTTTTGAAAAATGTTTTGATATTTTTTCATTTTTGTATTAGTCTTGTAAATTTCTACCGATTTGCCAAAAAACTTTCTGCCACGCCCACTATAACGCCTACAAACCGCCAAAAACTGTGTTTAAGACTCTCCTTCTCCCTTCCACTAGCTGAGTAACGGGTATCAGATAGTCGGGGAACTCGACTATAGCGTTCTCTCTTGTTTTTTTTTATTTTCTGGAAAGCGCTTACGTCATGCGTTATTTCTGACGGACCCAGAACAGATGTCAGCCATTTTTGATTTTGCACTTCAATTAGGCGTAACAATCCGATTGATGCGCTTTGTGCATCTGTAAGGCATTGCAGCTTATGAATGCTTCCCGGGCTTTGTTGCGTAGATAAACCAATCGACAAACAAACGGATTTGACACCATATGGTGTTGTTATGCATTGCATCTTGCAAAGTAATGTGTCTTTGAAAGTAATTTGGTTACTACCTATTATTGGCGAGTAAGTTTCAACTGAGAGATTTGCCTCATTTTCACGTCATCTTTTTGCTGAAAGATGCCCCGAAAGTGAATTTTTACAATAAAGAGTCTATGTCTAGTGTAATAACCTTCATTGATCAGTTTGAAACTGTGAATGTTACTAACGCAGACTTGGCTCCCTATATTGAATACCCAAAGCATGTCTTAAAAAAGTGCGGGGACAATCTAATTGTCGTTTCCGTATTCCATACCCTTCAATATCGCGGACGGAGATATTAAATCCACTTCCCAAAGAAACTTAAAATTTATTTCTTTATCACAAAGACATTAAAAAATCGAGATTTCCTACTTTTCAATCATGCAGATGATATGATAAGCCATTTAAGCATATTTGAAAATTTTCTTTTTCACAACTATATGAAGCTCAGTTACGTGGACTTCATAAATGCTTTCAGGTCTAGTTTGAAAAAACAACCGATTTTTCTGAAAAGGCATTTGCAGAAATTCAAATTAGTGTCGCGCATACGAAAAGTCCAATTATCCATGACTCTGGCGCACAAATCGGGCTATATTTGATCGATGGCGTGGCGTATGTGAACTTTGAAGGTATCAATATGTTTGCGACTTGTTGGCATAGACCTGCAACTTAAGAAATTGCTCGTGCAGAACATCATCGACCGGTATCGCTCACCATTGACGGTTATCGTTTTCGAAAAAATATGGACCAATCGCGCCTCCGGCCCAAAATCTTCACTAAACAGTCACTTTCTGCGGATGCATTGCCACTTGGTAAACCTAGTGTGGATTGGTCTCGTCCCAAATACGGCAATTTTGCTTGTTGACATAGCCATTCATCTTATAATGCGGATGATGAAGATCATTTTTTTGCCAAAATCGGCGTCAACTTCCAACTGCTGTAATGCCCAGACAGCATACACACGGCACTGTCTATGGCCATTAACTTTAAGCTGTTTGTACGGGTGCAGGCCCAAGTCCTGACACAAAATTCGTCAAGTTGTCGTCTGAAGCGGGTTTTCGAGGACTCTGTAGCGCACAGCGGGAATATTCTCAGCAGATCTCCCGTTACTTTGACTCACGGAAACCGGCATATATATATGACATAGATACGAACAAAGACCAGATTTCCATGAAGGCGTTTTGCCGATTTTTCAGAAAATTATTAGTTTTCCAGAGGGCAAATAATGACGATGAAGCTGAAGAAGGAAATGAAATTTAGGAGATGTATATTTTCGGTTTCGATATGGAAGCGGTTTTATAAGGGAAAGGCCATTTAATATTAATACAGATAGGATAAACTATTTTAGATTTTTAGTAATTTTGTATTCTCCGTGGAGAAACGAAAAAGTGGAGTTACTTCTAAGAAATTGTGAAGATTTGTACAAGAATAATGAGGCTTTTTAAGTAAACTTTGAATATGCCATAAATGATAAAATGCCATAGAAAGTTTAGAAGACGCGTTTAGAAGGGCCATGAAGACAGATCCTAGAGAGGAAAATGAGGAAGAGGAGGGCGAACTTAATGAGGAGTTTATAGAAATATCCGGTTAATAAATATAATAACCTTATATAACCTTTAAACTTAGCAAATTTATTTAGATCTTTAAATTTGGAGCGAAGAACACTTCTTACCCATGTCTGGCATAATGCAAGGACAAATGGAACCTTTTATAAGTTCGTAGGAGGCAAAGCAGGTGTCGGCAAACGTAGACTTATTATTCTTATTTCAGTCCCAATCCAACTTACTAATGGTAGAGTACGATGCGAATTAATTTCTGATAAAATTTTATGGTGTGCTCCTACAGGCAAAGCAGCTTTCGGAATCGGAGGATCTACTCTTCATTCCATGTTTTATCTCCCTGTAAAAGGCTGGGTCCGCATTTAAAAGTTTAAGCCCTGATTGGTTAAAAACCAATTTATTGATCTTCAAATTCTTACACCAGACGAAATTTTATGGTCGGTGCAACAATGTTTTCTCATTTGGAATAACTGCTTTCGGAGGTAGTTCGGTTATCGTGTTCAGCGACCTCGACAATTGCGGCCGTATGTGATCGATGGATCTTTCAGGACCCGTCTATGATCCAAGCGATGCTATATTTGAATCATATCTATGGAGTCCTTTCAGGTTTTTTGCACTCACAGAAATAATGCGACAGCGAGATGACCAAACTATGTCTGATTACGTTTGCTTTCATAGATCTAGAATTTCCGATGAAAGTCAAATTCCAAATGACTTAATTCACCTTTTCACACGTAATCAGGACACAGATCGGTATAAAAGGGAGAAGCCTAACTCGATCCCTACTGCTCAATTTCACTCGGGAGCTATAGTCCTCTCAAATAAGCAGAGAAACAGATGTCTGGAACAAGCTAAGGCCTTAAAAATCTCTGAAACTCAAGGTTTGTGTACTTCGCTGATTTTAAAAACCACTGCCAAATATACATATGATGATGAAGTGAATAGGTCTTTGGTTCTTGGGTAAGCTCTTTTCGAGTGTTGATGTCGGAAGTGAAAACTGAACGCCGCAAACACCTGTCAATTTCACTGCATGCGCCAGTGTAATGGACACTGCAATTTGCTCCAAACTCAGCGAATGGCCGTTACACATCTTGTTATTCTTATACCTTTGGTTCAGCCAATATTGAAATTATGTATCACGGCCTGACTGATCCGTGACTACGCCAATGGAAGGACAACCTGGACATATCAAGAAGGACAGATTGACCAGGACAGTTGCATTGCGATACCGATGGAGTAAAGACTTTTTAAGCTTTGTAATCCACATAAATATAAACAAGTGTAACCGTGAAATCAAAAGTGTTATTAGAAGCCTCGTAATTTAATGGTATGCTGCAATAACACAATTTAACTGAAATAAAAACCTAATTTTCGGCTAAGATACACCAATACATAAATTCGTAAAAACAACATAAACTCAAACCGAAAATGCCAAAAACGTAAAATACCACTCAAGCTACAAAAACGTACAAAAAACTATACGAACAGTTTGGCAAAGTCAGTTTGGCTATCGATTTATTGGGCTATTCACTTAATTAGCAATTGATGGGCTTTAATTTATTTTATTTATGCCAGGGGATAATTTGATTCTTATCTGGCTACTTAAAAGAGCTTGTATCCTACATATGAAATAATTTGCAAGTTGTTTTTAACTTTAAGCTTATCAGCTCTCCAGCTAAAGGCAATGCTTGCAGTGAAAAAAGTGTTTGCCACACCTACTAACGCCAACAAGCCTCCCAAAATTGCCACGCTCATAGTATTAATTGAAATTTTTTTATTTTCTTATCTGTCTTTCAAATTTTTATGTGTATGCCAACAATTTTTTTTGCCCACGCCTACGTTGTGAATTTTTATTTGATGTTTTTAAATTTTATTTTATTTTTGGCCAATTTCTTTCGATATGCCATAAAGATTTTTTAATTTCCTCGTTCCTCGATTTCACTTAAAATTTTTACGTATATATACGTTAAAATTTCAAAAAAAATGTATTTATTTATTTTTTTTTTTTTGAATCTCTGCAAATATAAAAGATTGTTTTGAAGCGGTAAACTGTTTAAGAATATCATCAGAGGGTGAGCCATTATTCAACTCCGTTTGAAGTTGTTTTTAGTGGTAACGTACATATTTTCACAAAAACTAAATTTTTTTGATGCATTCCAAAACCAATGCATTATTAAAATTCACTGGGCTTGATACATCCTTGAATAAACAAAATAGTCAATTTGGAACACGCCTAGACCCGCGAAATATTCCCAGAAGGGTGGAGATCGAATTTTTCAAATGCACGCAAGGGTTCTTTACGTATGTCGTACGTTCATTCCTATCAAAGCTTTTAGGCGGCTTTAAAAAATTTTAATTATGCTCCTTCTCTTTTAGACAAAAATGATTAAGGCCCTTTGTTCCATATTCAAACATTCCTCAAACGCCGCCATGTTAATGACGCTAGCCTAACGCTCACTACTCATAGATTCATGAAAGCCTAACATTTTTACTTAATATGTTTCTCTGATCACTCTCTGTTTCTTTTAAACAACGATGTGTGGAATTTTTTGTTCAGTCGTGGACAATGTTCACTCCTTCAATATTTCGACCGCGCTAAAAGGAATTCTCAAAAACCGTGGACCTGATGTGCAAGATGAAATGGTTATCGATTACGGTTTCGGAAAAATTTTTTTTGCTGGCTGCGTGTTATGGCAACAAGGTGAAAGCGTGCAAAAGCAACCTGTGGTGGAGGACGATTTTATATTTCTTTTTAATGGAGATATATTCAATACACAAAAGCGTGAATCTATATCTGACACGACTTGGTTGGCAGAGAGACTTGCTGAATGCCGATGTGAAGAACAAAATATTTTGAAGATGCTTAAGCGATTGGAGGGACCACATTGTTTGGTAATTTATAACAAACGAGATCAAATCCTTTATTTCAGTCGCGACGCACTGGGAAGAAACTCATTAATTATTGAACGCATTCCAAATGGATTTCAATTATTGAGCACATCACATTTTGAAAGTGAAAAAATATCACTGGAATTGCCCCCATTGGGTCTTTATCGAATTAAACTAAATGATCTGACTTCATGTGTATTGCATCCATGGCAGCATCTAAATAATTATGCTACTCAACTTGTACGCAATCTTGATCTTGCGATTGGGTGGAAAACTACAGTGGAAAGTCCAATATTGCCAGATTGGATATTAAATTGCAAACTCCAATTTAGTTATAACTTTTATCACTTTCCTTACGTTAAGAATAACGAGGACCTTTATAAAAACTTAATAGCTCAGCCAGAAATAAAGAAAACTCTTTCTATAATTCATACACTGCTATCGGATTCGATAAAAAATCGTGTTAAAAACACTGCTCCACTTTGCAGACTCTGTTTACAACAATTAAATATATCACTTGCATGCAGACACGCCAAATTGTGTATTTTATTTTCGGGTGGCATAGACTGTACTATTTTGGCCTTGTTGGCAAACCAATATGTACCAGTAAATGAACCCATCGAACTTATTAATGTAGCTTTCGAAAGCGTTAAGGGCCAAAATATATCGGAGAAGCTATGGGATGTGCCAGATCGAATAACGTCATTGGTGTCTGTTAATGAACTTAAACAGCTTTGTCCCGAAAGGCGCTGGAATCTGCTGGAAGTAAATGTAACTCGATTTGAATTGCAGCAGCATTTAACATCACGTATAAAGCATCTTATTTATCCGCTAGATACGGTTTTAGACGAGAGTCTTGGATGTGCCTTCTGGTTTGCTTCGCATTGCTTTCAATCTACTGCTAGAGTAGCACTTATCGGAAGTGGGGCAGATGAGCTATTCGGAGGGTATACCCGCTATCGCAACAGTTTCAAGCGTTGCCTGGGCAACGATCTGGACCACCAACTTGCCGTGCAAAACGAACTAGAAGTGGACTGGCAACGTATTTCGGCTCGTAATTTAGCCAGAGATGACCGAGTCATTGCAGATAATGGTAAAACAGCAAGATCTCCGTTCATCGAAGAGAACTTTGTTAAGTTCATAAGATCTTTAGAAGTGTATCAAAAATGTTGCTTTGGTTTCCCCGAAGGAGTCGGTGATAAATTACTTCTGAGACTGTATGGCTATCAAATCGGTTTGCGAGATGTTGTATATCTAAAGAAACGGGCTATTCAATTTGGGTCCCGAATCGCAAACAAAAAGCAAAATGCTACCCATCAATCTGATTATCTTTAGCTTAAGCTTGTAAATGCTTTGTCTATGTCATGATATCTGTTCAACCAATAAAAAATTTAACCGCTGATCCCGTTATCATTTTGATAATAATGTAATATTTGATGGATAATGTGGCTACATAAAGTAATCATTTGATGATCAAAGTAAGCTAAAAGACAATTCAATGAACATACAGCTGTGTTTATTAAAATAGCAGTGCATGGGGAACTATGATATATAAAGTGCAAGTTGTGCAGGATGCACGGCGCAGATTCCCCCAAATTCCATGCCGCGCAGGTGTCAGACACTGATAAGCAACAAAAGATATATGACCCCAATAAAAAAAAAGTATGAAGAATAAAGATATTTCTAAGACAGGTGGAATTTTGTTAATATTTTTGACACTTATTTTAGTGAACATCAGAATTTAGGCCTTTTATTTTCAAAACTATTGAAGAAAAAATTAAACATTTGTTGAATTGTTTAAAATTGAATACCTAATGATATTATAAATAAATGTTTTCCATTAATAGTTTAAATCATAGATTTTTTCAGCGTTTTGTGAATTTCGAGAAGTGCCTATGGTTTATATGTATAAAAAACAAGAGATAACGCTATAGTCAAGTTCCCCGACTATCTGATACCCGTTACTCAGCTAGTGGAAGTGCGAAGGAGAGTCTTCAACACTGACAGTCTTTGGCGGTTTGTGGGCGTTAGAGTGGGCGTGGCAAAAAGCTTTTTGGAAATGGATAAATATTTACAGGACTAATTCAAAAATTAAAAATATCACAACATTTTTCAAAAGTGTGAGCGTGGCAGTTTTGGGCGGTTTGTGGGCATTAGAGTGGGCGTGGCAACATGAATTGACAAACTTGCGCTTCGTCTATGTCTCTGAAGTCTGTATGCTTAATCTGAACTTTCTAGCTTTGTAGATCCTGAGATCTCGACGGTCATACGGACGGAAAGACAGACGGACAGACGGACATGGCCAGATCGACTCGGCTATTAATCCGGATCAAGAATATATATACTTTATATCGGAAACGCTTCCTTCTGCCTTTTACATACTTTTCAACGAATCTAGTATACCCTTTTACTCTACGAGTAACGGGTATAAAAATTCTCTATATATATGTTGTACCAAAATGTAGTACAACTGGCTTTTTCGTTTCTTGCAGCTGACAACACATCGAAAATTTATTTGTTAACACATGCCTTTAACACATACCTTGGAAACAATTATGCTCCACCATAGCTGTGCAATTATATCGTTCCATATCTACTTAATTATGTAGAGAAGCATCTAAGTTCATTTTTTCTATCTCTTATACTCTCTTGTTTTCACTTTTGGCTTAGCGTTTTGCAATAAAGGGTCTTGTCCGCTTTCGTATTGGTTACAAAAGCATACATACGCAAAGCGATGGTCCATTCTTGTTACCAACCAAAAATTCACTAAGATCATTCATAAATAACTATACATGAATATTTAAAAAATAAAAAAAAAAAAAGCTTTTTAGCTCAGCACTCTGATTTGTTTTGTGCATAGACAATGCCTAGTGCAAATCATAAAAATTGATTTAAAGTTACAAATTTGATTAAACCGCTTTTGTTGTACTCAGCTGGGCTTTCTGACTGACAAATTTGATGTTAACTTTTAGATAAGGATTAAATGCAATCAACATTACAAATGACTTCTGTTGATCACGCAAGATATATATGTCGGAGATTAAGTTCTCTGAAGTATTATTATTTGAAAATAACCGAAATTGTTATTATTAAGACTTGTTAGGAATAAAGAACTGGGTACATCTATTAAGAAGAGCGTTTCGTTATTGAGAGAGCATCAATTGAAGGTATACTCAAATGAGCATGGCGCCTGTGGTTGCAGCTTTGTAGAGTTGTGGTAACGTAAAAAGAAAGATGAAATACTTAAGAAGTGGTGATATCGAAGAAAAGCTTTGAGAGAGAGCGACGCTCACATATGGTCTGGTGATAACGCTCGGATGAATAACACGCAGGCGACAAGATCTTTCATCAGAAGTGGGATCGGCCAACTCCTAATATTTCTCGAACGAATCTCAAAACAAAACTTTCATGGAGTTATTCAAATCCATGCAGGCCTCCAAAATGAAGGCGCAACCCAACAAAGTGACGCTTTCGAAGCTTAACCCAGACACCCAGTCGATATAATTATGGCAGAAAATATATTGGAAGGAAGCGCTTTGGTTATGGCACTAAGCAGCTAGTTAGAAGGAGAGGATCCCAATGGTTATCCCAGATTTGCTACCTTGGAATAAAGTGGCCAGAATCCAGAGAATTATTTACTCAAAGATATGATAGTGCAGAGACGCCGGCAGCCATCTTGTTAAACATGATTCACAGTGGCCCGAGAGCGAATGAGTGTTTGTCTGTGTATGCCAGCAGACAAGTAACAGCATTACTATTGGAAAGAAATGAACAATGAAGAAATTGCGGTATCGGTCGTACTGGCAGCTGGGCCATATTGCAACAAGATGCACAACATCGTCAGCCCAGGCTGAGAGACAAGTGGATATTTGCGCCGTTGTCAATCCAAGAGGGAATTTGTATCAATTGGGTGAGCCCGTTCCATACTTTTTTGACTCGGGGGCTGAGTGTTCCCTATTAAAAGAAAAATTAGCAGATAAGCTCATGGGAAAGAGAATTAATAATACTGCACTTATAAGTGGTATAGGTGAAGGCTCCTTGACAACTACAATGCAAATTCTAGCTACCGTAAATATTTGTAATTTTTCCTTAGAAATCCTTTTCCATGTAGTCATGGACAAATATTTGAAGTACGATGTGTTGATTGGCCGTGAAATTCTACGTCAAGGTTTTGGTGTCACAATAAGTGCCAGCGAGTTTGTTTTATATAAAATTAATACCGTTAATACACTGACTAGCATTGCCAATATGAATTATATGGATTCCATAAATAGAGATGATAAACTAAGTCAGACCGACAAAGCTGAACTTGCAAAAATATTGAAACCCTATGCTCCAACATTTATAAGTGGTATACCAAGTAGCCGTGTTACCACAGGTGATACCAATAAAACCGTAATGAGACGTCCATATAGGTTGAGTAATGAAGAGAAGTTGTTGGTGAGAAGTAAAATTCAGGAACTTTTAGCTACAAATGTTATACGCCCAAGTTGCCACCCGTTTGCAAGCCTATGTTGTTGGTAAAGAAAAAGGATGGCAGTGATCGTTTGTGCATTGATTACCGCGAACTAAACTCAAATACGATCTCCGACAAGTATCCTTTGCCCTTGATATCAGATCAAATTGATAGATTGTGTGGAAGCAAGTATTTCAAGCCTCGATATGGCGAGCGGTTTCTATAAGATACCAATAAAGCCAAATCGATAGAACGCACAGCCTTCGTCACAACAGAAGGACAGTATGAGTTCGTGCCATGCCCTTTGGCTTAAAGAACGAGGCATAATAAAAACCTAAGGTGAGGTTGCATACTCATATGCTGTAGTCTATATAGAGGATATTCTGATCGTAGCTGGCACAAAGGAGGAGTGTTTTGTTAGATTAAAAGACGTGCTGCAAAAGTTATCGAGTGCGGGATTTTCGTTTAACATTAGCAAGTGCTCATTTCTGAAGACGAGCGTTGAGTCCCTAGGCTACAAAATTGAGAAGGGCGAAATAAGGCCAATTCCACACAAAATTCAAACATTGGCTGCATTGTCGCCACCACAAACAGTTACACAACTGAGACAGTTCATTGGCTTATAGTCATATTTCCGACAATTTGTCCCACGTTTTTCGAGCTAATGAAGCCATACTTACTTACGTCGAAAAATAGCCAATTTGAATGGCATGACAGACATGAGCAGGTGCGTCAAGAAATAATATCAACTTTAGTCAGTGACTCTGTTTTAATCATTTATGACCCCAAGTACCCGGTTGAATGGTGGCTTTTGATGCACAAAATTGATGATAGGCCGAGACTCAAAGAGTATTATAGTAAGAGCACTACAGGTATAGAGTCAAGGTACCACACTTATGAGTTAGAAACACTTGCTGTATACAATGCAGAAAAACATTTCCGCCGGTATCTACATGGCCGCCCATTTGTGATTTATACAGACTGCAATTCGCTGAAAGCTACGCGCCATAAGGTTGATTTGTCACCAAGAGTTCATCGCTGGTGGGCATGTTTACAATCGTATGAGTTTGAGATTGAGTATAGAAAAGAACAAATTATATCACATGTAGACTTTCTGTCTAGGAACCCTCTACCAGATGCTAAACGCTTTGATGTCACCAAGGTAACTGAAGCACGTGTAACAGAACAGGGACGAATAATTTTCTGAACTAGTAACAAAACTGCAAAATAACGAATTGCAACACGAACTAGCAAAGACGTACGAACTAAGATCGGGCATGTTGCATAGAAAGATACAAAGAAATGGCCGAAATGCCTGCGGTCCATAATAAACCATGTCCATGAAGCTATTATGCACTTGGGATGGGAAAAGACCTTGGATAAGGTATACACGCATTATTGGTTTTAAAATATGTCCAAATATGTGCGAAAGTTTGTAGAAAATTGCATTACATGCAAATTGTCCAAGTCAACATCGGGCAAACCCCAAATAGAATTACACTCCATACCTAAAGTCTCCGTACCTTGGCATACAGTGCGAATAGACATCAGTGGCAAGTTAAGTGGTAAAAATGACATCAAGGAATATGTGATAGTTTTAATAGACGCTTTCACTAAATATGTTCATTTCCATCACGCATTAAGCCTTGACACTAACAGCTGCATTGAGGCGTTAAAATCTGCTATGTGCATGCTCGGTGTACCAAGTCGTTTAATAGCTGATCAGGGCCGTAGTTTTACCAGTAGTGACTTTAAACAGTTTTGTTCATTCCAAAAAATTGATTTACGTATTATTGCAACGGGTGCTAGTCGCGCAAACAACCAGGTTGAGCGCGTAATGAGCACTCTGAAGGCTATGCTTACAGCTGTTGAGACGAGTAAGAGATCATGGCAGGAAGCGTTAAAGGAAGTTCAATTGGCTATGAATTGCACGGCTAATCGAGTCACAAAAATTAGTCCTTTGGAACTATTGATTGGCAAAGAAGCTAGACCAATGGGTATTATGCCAATAATAGCAGAAGAAAAAGTTGATGTAGAATGTTTTATGGATACGGCCTTGCAAAACATGAAAAGAAATGCTGAATATGATAAGCGTAGATTTGATGAAAATAAAGCCAAAATGGTATGATTCGATGTAGGCGACCATGTCTTGCTCAAGAGCGAAGAACGGCACCAAACAAAGCTAGACCCTAAGTTTATGGGTCCATTTGTAATAACGGAAAAGCTTGATGGTTATCGATATATGTTGAAGTCTTTGACGAGTAAAAGAACATATAAGTATGCCCACGAGATGTTACGGTCGATGCCTGTTGAGGTAGATGCAGACCAATGCAAGAGATCGCCGACTGAGGCACTCTGAGATACCATAGACTCTGGTTAAATCATTCACTAGGCTACAACTACACCATATAGTTATCTGCGCAGTGACTATGTGGCGGGAGCTATGTGGGTCCAGAGGGACCATGACGCATGCTGATGCGTGAGAGCGTTGCAAGGAGTGCAGCAAGAGCCTAAGAGAGAGTGAATTGATAGAGAGTTAGAGAAAGTGAGAGTGGTGGCAAAAGATGCGTTACTGTTTGAACAAAAGAAGTAAAATCAGAAATTGTGAAGAGCTTGAGCAAGGCAAGGGATGCCGATATGTTGTTTTTGTAAAGTTGAATAAAAATTAAAGAAATTATTATGTTGAGTTAAAAGTTAAGTAAAACGAATGAAGAAAGAAAACATTATGTTATATGAAAGGAACTATTGTGAGGAGTCTTAAAACTCCCCACAAATCCTGGTGCAGGAGATCGGCATAGCAACAGCGAAGACGACTGGAATGCGAGAGGAGTCAAGAGCGGTCAGGTCAAACGGTAAATAATGGACCTTGGACCCCGGCAAAGCGGAGAGACCGTGAAATAACGGTACCGCGCTGGACCTTGGACTCAAGCCAGAAAGGAACGGTGGAGTCAGTGGTCGGAAAGGTGGTTCGGGGAGGAGCGCTATCTTGTCTCACGGACGATACACCCTGCCCCATAACATCCTAAGCCCCGGTCGAGCCCGCAGGTGATCCTTCGGCTAGGGCGACGAGTGCCTGGCATACGCAGGAAGGGACGGTGGAGTCAGTGGTCGGCAAAGGTGGTTCGGGGAGGAGCACTAGCTTGTCTCACAGACGATACACCCTGTTACCATAACATCCTAAGCCCCAGGCGAGCCGGTACGGATCCGCCATCGGACGGCGAAGAAGCAACGACGCGAATCCGACGGCGAGGGTCACTGGATTCTCTTCGGCAAGTGACACTGAATAAAGGTGGTTTAAATCTGAAACTCTGTCTTCTTCTCGGTTGGGCAATCACACATATCATAAATTTGGTGGGACGAACAGACAAACTCTCTAAGCTAGCCGTTGCAATTCGTAGCGAGCAGAAACTAAAAAAATTGTTCGTTACATCTGGAGCCCAACCGTGATTGTCCTGGCCAAAAGAACAGAGGAGAAGATGGGGTTGGCTATACAGTCTGAAGAGGGATGACTTTCCCGCAATAGCGAGCGCCCTAGGCATTAAGCTGGAGGGGTTGGTCGATGATATGCGGAAGACGCTGTCCACAGACGAGCCCAAAACGGTCGCCATACTGGAGGCGTTGGAAAGGGAGTACGCAAGGAGACCGGCCCCGGAAGTCAGTCACCGGCGTGGAAGGCCTGATGAGGAGCCTCGATGTCTACAGCATGATGGAGGCCAACGGGAGCAGACCCGAAAGACAGGAAACCGGGAGTGAACGGCGGGAAAGCAGCTGCTAGAGAAGGGAGAGGCGGGAGTCCATCCGCGATCGGCGAGACATCGCAAGAGTAGCCCCTCCGGATTACGCGAAGGTGGCGAAACAGTGGATCTTCCGGTACGACGGTCACGACAAGCCATTGGAGTTTCTGGAGCAGGTGGAGTGGTCAGCAATAACGTACGGTCTGGATATCAACCAAATCCCACGAGCGATGCCGGAACTGCTGAAGGGCAGGGCCTTAAAGTAGTTTATCGCCAACAGATTCTGGGAAACATGGGCAGAGTTTGTTCACAGGTTCCAGGAATTTTTCCTGCCCAGGGGCTTCATGACGAAGCTGGCAGACCAGGTCAGGCAGAGAAACCAGCGGCATGGCGAGTGTTTCAAAGATTATATGGTGGACATGCAGACCCTAATGCGGCCTTTGGGGATGTCCCAGAAAGAGACCTTGGAAAGGATAAGGGAGAGCAGCACTCCAGCTCTGCGAATGTTTTTCCGCCCGTACGAGTGCCGACACCTGGATGCTCTGATGGCCCTGCCCGACGAATTCGAGGAACTGACACCCAAAGGGAGCGGTTCGAGTTAGAGCGGACCCACAGAGCCCGCCACCAGCGGGATTTCCCAAGGGGGGAACAGAACGCGGTGTGCAGAAGGAGCCAAGAGGAGCCCACAGGACCATCGAGGCACGAAACGAACGAACGAGGGCCATCCCCGGTGCGGCGGGGGCTTGTGTTAAACCCAGCACAAGCCTGCCATAGGTGCGGCAGCCAGAATCACTGGATGCGGGATGCTGCCCCTCTAAATTAATGGGCAAGCTGAAAGCGGAAGAAAGGCAACTGTCCGCCACAGTGCTCATAGACGGAATGGAAATTAAGGCCACGATGGACACCGGAGCCACAGCAAGTTTTATTAGCGAAGAGTTGGCGGACGGGTTGCGGGCAGTGGGAGAGATCGTATCCACGAGAAGAGAAGTGCGGATGGCTGATGGACGGTATGAGAAGGTCACATAGCTGCTCGAAGTGGACATAGGACTGGGAGAGAGGACCGTAAGAATGCAACTGCTAATCCTCCATAACATCATCGACGCTCTAGTAATGGGATGGGATTTCCTAACGAAAGTTGGAGCCAGGATAGAGTGCGAGGGTCTAAGCGTAACATACCAGCGGGACAGGCGGTTCGAAGCAGTGCACGCGCGAAGCTGTCAGTGGCAGTCGTGGAGAGGACGACAGACTTCGCGGAGGAAGATATTGACGGCTTCCTGAAGGCAGATCCAGCAGAGTTGGGAAGAGTACAAGGGACGTCAACGGTGGCGCTGCACAGAATCACGATGAAAGACGATCAACCGGTCAAAAAGCGCTACTACCCGAAGAACCTGAAGATGCAAGTGGAGATCAACGACAAGGTCGACGAGTTATTACAGAAAGGGTGCATCGAGCCGTCTAGGAGCCCGTACAGCTCTCTCATAGTGATGGTGAAAAAGAAGACGGGTCAATGGCGTTTTTGTGTAGATTTCCGCCAAATAAACGTTAAGTCCGTGAAAGACGCGTACCCGATGCCAATGATCAACTACATTCTGGATCAAGTAAGGGAGGCGAACTACATAAGCAGTCTGGATTTGAAGGACGGGTATTGGCAGATTCCGTTGGCAGCGGCAAGTCGGCAATATACAGCATATACGGTGCTAGGAAAGGCCCTATTCCAGTGGAAAGTAACGCCATTCGGACTGCACTCCGCATCGGCAACGTTCCAGCGGGCGTTGGTGATAGGAACCCAGATGATGCCACACGCATTTGCGTACCAGGACGACATAATTGTAATCGGACGGACACTACAAGAACACAATCGCAACCTGAAAGAGGTTTTCCGGAGGCTATGGGCGGCAAACCTGAAAGTTAACGCAGATAAGTGCAAGTTCTTTCGAAAGGAACTACAATACCTGGGCCACCGAGTGACGGATCAGGGCATCGGAACGGATCCGGAAAAAGGAGCGGCAATAGCTCAGCTTAAGCCCCCGGGAAACGTGAACGAGTTGCGACAGTACCTAGGAGCGGCGTCGTGTTACAGACGTTTTGTATCGGATTTTGCGACGTTGGTACAACGCACTGAACGCACTTTTTAGTAAACAGGCAAGGTGGGAATGGACAGACGCCCACCAAGAAGCATTCGAGGCCGTCAAAACCAGGTTGGTCGCCGACCCGATCCTGGCATGCCCCGACTTCAGAAGGACCTTCGTGCTACAGACGGACGCCAGCGACTACGGACTGGGCGCTATCCTCACACCGCACTCCGAGCAAGGCGAGCGGGTCATATCCTACTCCAGCAGAGCTCTGAACGGAGCGGAAAAGAATTATTCTGCGACAGAGAAGGAGTGTTTAGCGATAGTGTGGGCTGTCAGGAAATTAAGACCGTACCTGGAAGGCTACCATTTCAAAGTGATAACAGATCACATGGCCCTGAAGTGGCTGAACAGCATCGAGAGCCCGTCCGGAAGGATCGCGAGGTGGGCGTTGGAGCTCCAACAATTCGATTTCGAAATCTCATACAGGGCCTCTCAAAGGGCCAGCTGAACATCGTCGTGGACGCCCTGTCGATAAAGCCGCTGCAGGAAACGAGCCGCTGTATAACAGCGAAGGAAGAAGGGCAACCGGACGAGCAGCAGAAATGCAGGTGGATGGAAGAGATGCGGAGGAAAATAAAGCAGGATCCCCAAAAATACCCAGACTACCTAGAGGAGGCCGGCCAATTGTATAGGCACATTCCGCACCGGGCAGGAAACGAGGATGTGGTATCATGGAAGCTGTGTGTGTGTACCAACCAGGAAGAGGCAGCGCGTCATGGCCGAGAACAACGACATGCCGACGGCAGGACACCTGGGAAATCGGAAGACAATTGCGCGGGTGGCAGCCAGGTACCACTAGCCAGGAATGCACCGAGACATAAGAAGGTACGTGCGGAACTGCGAGAGCTGCATGAAGTACAAGCCCAACCAGCTGTAAGCAGCCGGAAAAATGCTGACCCAGGTCCCGGAAGAACCATGGGCTACTGTGGGTGCGGATTTTGTGGGCCCCTTGCCGAGGTCAAAGCACGGTAATTCGATGCTGCTGGTCCTGGTGGACAGGTTCTCCAAGTGGACCGAGATCGTCCCGATGCGTAGGGCAACCACCGAGACGCTACGAAAGGCCGTGCGAGAGCGAATAGTGGCCAGATACGGGGTGCTAAAAGTCATGATCACGGACAACGGAGTCCAATTCACGAGCAGGGCGTTCAAGAGGAGCTGGGTGTGAAACACCAGCTCACGGCTCCATATACTCCACAAGAAAACACGACAGAAATAGCCAACAGGACCGTGAACACAATGATCGCGCAGTTCACAGGTGCCGATCAGAGGACATGGGACGAGAACTGGACGGAGCTGCAACTGGCAGTAAACAGGACCGTGAACACAATGATCGCGCAGTTCCCATGGGCCGATCAGAGCACATGGGACGAAAACTGGCCGGAGCTGCAACTGGCAGTAAACACGAGCGTGGCGGAGACCACCGGATACTCGCCGGCATTTATAACGCAGGGAAGAGAACCACTGCTGCCGAATGCGTTGTTCGACGAACAGACGGCCGGAACGGGCAGATGTCCACAGACGCCGGCAGAAAACGCGGAAGGAGATCTCAAGGAGATCTTCGAACTGGTGCGGAGGAACATGGAAAAGGCAGCGCAGGATCAGGCGCGCCACTATAATCTCCGAAGGAGGCCGTGGAAACCCAAAGTGGGAGAAACTGTATGGGCCAAAGAGCACCACCTGTCAAAAGTAGCCGAGGGCTTCGAGGCAAAGGTGGCACCAAGGTTCGACGGGCCTTTCAAAATAAAGAAATTCACGTCACCAGTAATTTGTATATTGGAACACGCAACAGTAAGGAAAACAAAAACGGCTCATATTAGCGACTTGAAGCCGGGAAACGCGGGCGCCGGTGGGCCAGAGGACACCGAGAGCGAAAAACAACAATAAAACCCTTTCGCGTAGAAGGGGGAAAGACGATACAGGGTATCGAAAAGTCGCAAGTCGAGTGTCACTCAGATAAACACACAGACACACAAAAGGCCTGTTGGAGCGTGAGAGCGGGACAGGGAGGGTACACAGCCGGAAAACCGTTAACGGCTAACGCACACAGTTGCGAATTCCGTGGGAGGCAGGTACACGGAGGAGAATCCCGTTACCGGTACAGGCCCCGCGGAATAACGGCGGAAAGGAGCAAAGTGAAAACCGAGGTTTCGTCGCGTCGGAAAAAGCGAAAGTCGGTCTTTTGAAATCAAGTCGGAAGGATGGCAACACGCAACACGCAACACGCAGAACAACCGGAGGTGAGGGAGACCGGCACTGGGGAACAGCCCGGAGCGATATGGAGGGCGTATGTTGAGTCCTATCTCCAGCTTCTGGCGTCACCCCTGGTGTCGCGATCCCCATCCCTTGTTCAGGAGGATACGGAGGAAGTGCCCGACATGGAGCTGTCCGAGGAAGAGGCGGTGGCCGAAGGGCCAGTTGCGTATTTGTCCCTCTCTTCGGAGAGTGAGGAGGACGACGGGGGTGAGACCGTCACCCCGGTGGTGTCCTCGAAAGAGGACGAAGGAGGCCGGAGCGCGAGGGCGAGGATGGCCTACCGCCATCCTCAACAGGGAAACCTATTAAATCAAGTTTTCTTATTAAAAGAGAATGAATTACAAAGTCAAATGTTTTACTAAAGTCAGTGTAAAAAGATTTCTGGACTTATGTTTGATAAAGTGAACCTTGTAATTGGGCCTATGTGGTTTGCTGTGTGATTGCCACCACAGCTTCCGCACCTTTGCTTGAGGGGTATGTTCTTGTTTGCTCGGCAGTGTGCAGAGACGTGGAGATCTCTACAAAATATGCATATTGTGCGTAGTGAACAGTATGAGTGGACGTGGCTATATTCCAGACAGTTTGTACATTGTACAGGAGTCTTGCGCTTATGCGTCTCTTCTATTGTGATTCTACGATGCAGAATAGACTGTAGCTTGTAGATTGAATGAATCACGTATCTTTTTAGGGGCTTGGTTTCAGGTTCGATCTTAAAAAATAGTTGCGGAACGTGTTCAGAATTTTAAAAACTGATTTAGCGGAAAGCCCCTTTTTCTGTAGCGCCTCCATAATTTCTAAGGGCGTAACCTCGGGCTCAATGCCCTTGAAAGCATCTTGTTTAGCTGCTCTTAAACTGGTTGGTGTAATAAATTTATCCGTTACTCGTAGAGTAACAGGCAGAAGGAAGTGTTTCCGACCATATTAAGTATATATATTCTTAATCAGGATCAATAGCCGTGACGATCTGGCCATGTCCGTCCGTCTGCCCGTCCGTCCGTTCGTCCGTATGAACGTCGAGATCTCAGGTACTATAAAAGTTGAAAGTTGAGATCAAGCATGCGGGCTCCAGAGACATAGACGCAGCGCAAGTTGCCTCATGTTGCCACGCCCAATCTAACGCTCACAAACCGCCCAAAACTGCCACGCCCACAATTTTGAAAAATTTTATAATATTTTTTCATTTTTTTATTAGTCTGGTAAATTTCTATTGATTTGCCAAAAAACGTTTTGCACGCGCACTCTAACGCCCACAAGCCGCTCAAAACTGCCACGCCCACACTTTTGAAAAAGGTTTTGATATTATTTTATTATTTTATTTATCATGTAAATTTCTATCGATTTGCCTAAAAACTTTTTGCCACGCCCACAAACCGCCAAAAACTCTCGGTGTTGAAGTTTCTGCTTTGCACTTCGAACAGCTGAGTAACGGGTCTCAGATAGTCGGGGAACTCGACTATAGCGGTCTTTCTTGTTGTAACTGCATTTGCGGTAGTTATTGAGGTCACTGTACTTGTCAGTGTCGGTAAGCGTAGTGCAATTTCGGGAATGTTCAGCAAAGTTGTTGTAGTAGCTTTGAGTTGCTGTGATTGGATACTCAATGGTACTGAGGGCGCGCTCTTTCTTGCTTTGTTGGTAGAAGTGCATTTGCGGGCTTAGGTTCAATGACCGCTCGCTTACTGCATTTGTAACAGTTGCGGGTTGTGTTGATATAAATAGGAAGTAAGCGTTATTTTTTTGATCTTAGCTGATCTTACGGACGATACACCCTGCCCCAAAACATCCTAAGCCCCGGCCAAGCCCGCAGTTTGGTCCTTTCGCAAAAGCAGGAAGGGACGGTGTAGTCAGTGGTCGCAAAGGTGGTTCGGGGAGAAGCTCTATCTCATCTTACGGACGATACACCCTGCCCCATAACATCCTTAGTCCAGTCGAGCCAGGGGCAGTCATCATTGGATCCCCGCAGAAGCGCCTAAAGGGCGCCTGGGTCCACGGCCAGCAACCCCGGAGCATCAAGGGGCATCGCATCGAGTGGGAGGAGCTAAAAACAAATGAGAGGATGAGTAAACATGGCGATTTCTACGCAAAAATCCGCAACTTACCTCCATTGAGCTGCAACTCCGAAATACACGTGCTTAGAGAAAATCGCTACGATAATAGCGGTCGATCGATAGTGAGATCAATAGTGATCAATAGTGATGATAACTCGATCATGGTGAGTATCGGTGGAGTTGCCAGAGATGAGAAGGCGGGAAATTTGAATGCGGAGTTGGTGACCAGAAGCAGACGGCAACAAATACAGGAAACTGGAGAAGGGCACGAGGATCGAGATGTCGAACGACAGGGTCTACTCGGCTGAGGCTGCCGAGCTGAGATCAATGAGGCGCAGGTCGACGTGAGGAGTAAGGAAAGACACAGTTCGAGGATCAAGATGCTTAAAGACAGGGTCGAATAGGCTAAGACGTAAAGGCTGCGATCAGGAAGGCGCAAGGATGTTCAAGATGCCAAGTCAAGACGCTGAACGACGGGGTACAATAAGCTGCGACTGCCAGGCTGAGAACGACGAGAGGAGATCGAGAAAGTTGCCTATGCGAGGAGGAACCCAAGCAGAGGACCGCCGGAAGCATCATCTTTTTCACAAATCTTAAATTTGGTGGGACGAAAAAAGAAACTCTCTGAGCTAGCCGTTGCAATTCGTAGCGAGCAGAAACTAAGAAATCAGTTCGTTACACTTTATACTTTAACATCGTCTGCGTACTTGAGTACACGCGAATGTTGTATTACTAGGGAGCGGAGCAAGGTGGCTCCCTTGTTGAACACCGGATGTGACTCGGAGATTACAAGAAAAAGAATTTTTAAATAGGACCCGTTGCGTCCTGCCATTCAGATCCATTAAATCATTTAACTCTCACTTAGAAGATCAAAAGGGAAACCTATTAAATCAAGTTTTCTTATTAGAAGAGAATGAATTACAAAGTCAAATGTTATACTAAAGACAGTGTAAAAAGATTTCTGGACTTATGTTTGATAAAGTGAAACTTGTAAATTGGGCAGCCTATGTGGTTTGCTGTGTGATTGCCACCATAGCTTCCGCACCTTTGCTTGAGGGGTATGTTCTTGTTTGCTGGGCAGTGTGCAGAGACGTGGAGATCTCTACAAACTATGCATATTGTGCTTAGTGAACAGTAAGAGCGGACGTGCCCATATTCCAGACAGTTTGTACATTGTACAGGTGAAGAATTTAATTAGTTTATTAAAAATATTTAACTTTGGTGGCAAGAATAATTAGTTTAAACTCGGAACTACGACAACGAAAAAATGCGTGTGCTCGTGTTGAATTCAATTTTCGACTTCATCTCTATTTAACATATGTGTTCTTAGGCCTAGCTTAACAGAGGTTGGCGAAGACGGGGCGAATTCGCAAAGAGCGAGAGAGAACTTTATTATGCTCCCGCCTAAACTAACTTACACTAGACTTCAGATTTTTTCTACTTCACAATCCAACAATAAACAATAACCGACAATATGAGTTCCGCCAACAGCGGCCCCGTTGAACGCCTCCACGGCTTCAACAAATCGGCAGCGGCGCCAGCTTGTGGACCGCCCTCCGGAAGATGGCTCCATCACTCCTTCTAAGGTCGACGAACCTGACCTTGCCGTCCTCTCCTGCGTGCGTCGCGATGATCCTTCCCAGGAGCCACTGTTGAGGCAGCAGGTTGTCCTCTGCCACGACGACGAGTTGGCCCTCCTCGACGTTGGCCTTCTCCTAGTGCCACTTGCCCCGAACCTGAAGGCCCAGGACATATTCCCGGGACCATCGCCGCCAGAACGTTTGCCTGACTGACGAGACAAGCCGTCATCGCCGCAAGCAACTGAGACCCGCCTGGTCCGGGGTCCGGAGTGCTGGTGCTGCGATGAGCGGCCCGCCTGTTAGCAGTCGCTTGGGTCCTGGCTGAGCGCTCCGAGGGGCCGCGAGTTCATCGTGGCCTCGATCCCGACAAGGACTGTTGCCAGCTCTTCGGCGTTGAGAAGTGCGCAGCCCACCGCTCGTAGGAGTAGGTGCTTTGCAGTTTTCACACCTGCCTCCCATAGTCCGCCCATGTCCGGAGCCCGAGGGGTTGTGAACGCAAATTCGCATCCGCTTTTTGATGCGAACTCGCGAATTGCGTCCGCCTGCTCCTCGATCCGATCGCAAAGAGCCAGGAAGTGGCGACTCGCTCCGACGAAGTTCGTCGCGTTGTCGCAATGCACTGTCTGCGGACATCCTCGTCGACCAATGAATCTTTGAAAAGCCAATAGAAAAGAATCAGTACTTAGATCTGAGACAATCTCTAAGTGAACCGCCTTGGACGCAAAACAAACAAATAAGGCAACGTAGGACTTATACGGGGGCCTTCCTTGAATTTTTAATGTCGTATAGGCAGGGCCACAAAAATCAACGCCACATATCGCAAATGGGCGGAGAGCACGGAGTCTATCTGCGGGTAGATTTCCCATAATTTGTGTCATCAGTCGAGGCTTGCATTTGAAGCAGAGCATGAAACAGCACATGATCGAACTGTCTGACTGCAGAGTTCCTGAGCGTTTACGGTCCAAATACGCTGTCGTAGGATGCTCACAAGTGCTCGAGGGCCGACATGAAAATTGGAATGGTGCCGGACGTAGCTCTGCACAAACTGCGAGCGTTTCGTCAACAGCAAGGGAAACTTGGCATCATATGATATAGGAGCGTTAGCTAGTCGCCCCCCAACTCGCAACAACGAAAAGTTGCACCAAGTGCCTGTATCCTCATGGATGAATGGGTTCAATCGCTGATGACATGGGCCGACCTTGGAGCCTTTACGAACCTTTTCAATTTCTACTTGATACTCGTGCTTTTGTACTATTTCGATAATCTTATGAAACGCTTCATTATATTCAGTCGGTGACAGAGTTTCTTCGAAAATTATACTCTTGTCTTTGCATTTTCTTATAAAGCGGAACATATAAGCGAACACTCTAAGCAGGTTGAGGTGTGACGAAAACCCCTCGATGACATCCAGCAAATCGGAAGTTTGCACAGCAGCGGTCAGCCCGACCACAGACGCCATAAGCTCTCATGATGGCGTCGGCAAATGCATGTAGCTGTACCGGTGACAATGGGTCGGTATGCACGAACCGAGGAATCGATATCTCATCCAGTTGAGACAGAGTGCTTTTTAGCATATCCCAAGCTGTTTCCAAGTGCATCGGAATTGACTCATCCCAATCTGTTCATGCCGAACAGCTATGTCCGGTATCCCGCCAGCAGAGCATCGCTGTTGGCGGAATGTACTTTTTGACCCGTTTGGGATTTGGAAATTACTCTTGAATAAAACCCCGAACGAGAAAGACGAACTCCAGCACCTGCTTTCATTATTTCTGGAAATATTTGGGACACACAGCTTTTCCGGCCCCCGACGTCAACACAATCTAATTTATTAATCCAGAGTTCCTGCAATAGGATCTTTCCTTTAATCACAATGGGACTTAACAAGCCGAGGGGGTCAAACAGCTTCGATGTCACCGATAGTATGTTCCGTTTTGTCGCTCGGAGACCCAAGACAGAAGTGTCAATTTTGAACTTGAAGGCATCTTCGCTAGGCAACCACGATATTCCTAACGCCTTAGTTGACTCTGAATCCGAGATAGGTATCGACTTAACTGTGCTCTCAGATGCAGTCCCCTCAGGTGAGTTTGAAAACAACTTTGTCAATTCAAAACATGCTGTTTAAAGAACCTGAGACACTTCAGACTTAATTGTCTTTAGCTCCTCTACGCATGCAGCACCAGTTAACATGTCATCGACGTATAAATCGGATCCAATCACGTCGGCAGCTCTAGGGAATGAACATCTAGCAGATTCACTCAACCTCTTTAAACACCGAATAGCAAGAAATGGGGCTGGTCCAGTACCATATGTGACGGTGTTGAGCTTGTATAATCTTAAGGATTCAGAGGGGTCTCTCCTCCACACTATGAGTTGAAACTTCCTATCCGCTTCATTTACCATTACTTGGCGATACATCTTTTTTACATCGGCAGTCAGGGCATACTTGTGCAGCCGGAAGCGGAGTAGAGTGGAGTACAACTCTTCTTGAATTGTCGGCCCCACCATCAGGATGTCGTTTAAGGCCACCTGAGACAATGTTTTGCAGGACGCATCGAACACGACGCGCAACTATGTTGACTTACTCTGGGGCCTTAACATGCATTGATGGGGAACGACATAATGTGGAGTGGAAGGGATTTTGTTGTCTGTAGGCGACATATGACCTAGGGCGAGATATTCTTCCATGAATTCCAAGTACATGGTCTTCAAGTTAGGATCTCGAGACAACCTTCGCTCAAGCGACAAAAACCGCCGTGTTGCAACCTCGAAGGAGTTGCCTAATCCATTTAGATCAGATTTAAACGGCAGCCTAACTTCAAACCGACCTGATGGCAATACCTGAGTAGTCTTCCTATAATGGTCTTCACATAACTTGTGCTCAGGCGACAGAATTTTCTTTGGATTTGGCATTTCCTCCAGCGACCAAAATTTCTGTAGTGCGCTGTCAATCGATACTAAAGGTTCTTCACTAAAACTGAAACTATTCACAACTTGTTTTGGGACTGCAGACTTGTATCTGCCCGAAACAACCCAACTAAGTAGGGTCTTTCAGGATGGTAACCGGAGATCGACTTTAAGATCCAGAAATCGAACGAGAACTCACTACCATTTACTCGCGACTTCACCACTGTGTGTAGCTTTTTTTTGACTTGAGAATTGGACTCGCCAATACCAAGTAAGTTGATACACGACTCCTCCCTTCGAATCTGTAAGCGGTTCGCCAGTTCTTCTGTTATAAAATTCGTTTGAGACCCAGAGTCCAGCAGAGCTCGGGCCAAAACGTATTCTCCGTTTTTCGTACGGACGCTTACGATTGACGTAACCAAAATCACCCTGTCCAAGGACGTGGCATGCATAACTATGACGTGGAAGGCTGATCTTGGTTAAAAGTAGGAGATATGGTCTCTGGCGGGGGTGGCAACGCTAAACTGTTCTCAGGCACTGTATATCTATGAAGCAGAATATGGTGTGAGCGGTCACAAGCTCGACACTTTTTGCCTTTGCATTTCGAAACAGTATGGCCTTTTCGCAGACAATTGATACATAAGATCCAGATAAGATCATAATGCCTTATAAAGCTTCAAAGCGAACGGTCGTGTTTTTTTTTTCTGCGCTCCGAATTTATTTTTGTTCTGCTAAATCCAGCGGTGGAATTTAACAAATTCTTTAATAATTCAATTTCGTAATCCGTACTAGTTAAAGTGCCGTTCGCTTCGCGAGTGAATCTTTTGTGATATGTTCATTATTTTAATAAATTAATTCAATCTGTTCTCTTTCTGTCTTTGCGTTTTGCTTACTCTCTTTTTCGTGCGTTGTCCGTAGTGCTGTTTGGTGTTGTTTTTGTAATTAACTGCACGGTGCACCCGCTCTCTCGCTCTCCCACACAAAATCTTAAAGTGCGCACTGCGCTCTTGCGGTACATTTTCTGATTTTGTCTTTTGGTACAGTGGTCAAAACCCAATTAAACATGAAATCCAATGTTGTCTGCTTCCATAACAAATGCCGTCAGGTAATAAAGCCTGATCAGTCAAAAATGACCTGTTGGCTATGTGATAGAATGGTGCACACTAAGTGCGCTGGTTTTAACGGCCGAACAAGTGATGACCTAGCTAAAGGCCCTAATCTAAAATACTGTTGTGATACTTGCCTAGGAGTTGCGAATGAAATGCAACTCTTTATGCGCCAAACTACAGGTGGCTTGAAAGGACTGATCAGCAGTTTTGGCGTGGCTAGAGATAGTTTTCGTCGAGCTGATGATCTTCTTTCTGCGCTTGATTCGCAATTTAATAGCCTTAAACTATTAGAAGAATCTCCAAAGCGCAAGAAAGCCGCTGGTGGTAGGCTGCCTAAGGGGAATGCCCCGCAACCTTCGGCAAGTAATCAACAGGACTCCACAGCTGATCAGTTGACGATCGCAGCAAACCCTCAAATATTGCTTAGATCGGCAGCTAAAAAAGATTCGGCGCAATCCGATCAATCGGTTGTGGAGGGAGTCCAGCCTGGGATTGCTAAAGATTCCGTTTTGTCCGCACTGGTTTCTCAACCGGTGATTCCATCCGTCCCGAATTGTTTACCACCACAAAGAAATATTGAGTCCAGACTACCGGCTCAAGTTGGCACTTCAGAAATACAACCTGCAGTGCCAAAACCCCTCTCGGTGGTTCCACTAAAGAAACAAATTTTTGTTTCCCGGCTTTCCCCTGATCAAACATCATCTGATGTACTTTCTTATATACAAGACAAAACAAAAGCCGACAACATAAATGTGGAAAAATTTAACTTTTCTTATGCTAGGGACATCTCATCTTTCAAGATAACTGTCCCAAATGAGCTATTCTCAACCATATGTTCTGGTGATTTTTGGCCGGAAAGCATGATTGTAAAAGAGTTTGAAGCTAAGATTAAAAATAGAAAAAAAGGGCCCGTGGGAATTAAACTTCCCACAAGTGGCCAGATCACTGCCCCATCCTCCTCTACTACTTCTACTTCTTTATCTTCAAAAAACTAAAATCTAGAAGATCCATACCATCCAACTTTCGAGGTGACAATCGACACAGGTACCGTAATAAAAGAGAGGCCAGAAAAGTCAACCAAACGAATTCATTGTTTTCGTAAGGCAAACTTTCAGAGGCTAAATCTTTTTATATCTGGTTTTAATTGGTCCGATCTATATTCTTGCAACATAATGGCCGATGCCATAGATATTTTTTATAATTAAATTAAATTATTCTTCAACTCTTGTGTTCCGATGTACTATCCGTCTACCTCTAACAAACCTCCTTGGTTTAATAAAGAGTTGACACATCTAAGAAATGTTAAGTCCAGACTTTATATAAAATTTAAAAATACCGGTTCTCAATCTATATTTTCTAAATATGTAAGTGCTCGGTTAAATTTTACCGTGCTTAACGCTCAGTGTTATAAGAATTATTTAAACCGTTGTAAGTTCCAGTTCGCACAGGATCCCAAACAGTTTTATAATTTCGTTAACACTAAGCGCAAAACAACTAGTTACCCTTCCTCGCTATTTTTTGAAAATACTTCGGATCAGGCAATAGCCGATCTATTTGCCAAGTTTTTTCAAACCACATATTCTACGTTACCTCATTCCGAACGACCTTACTCTTACGCGGTATCAAAGTCAAATTTAATATTCTGCCCCACTTTAAACGAAAGCTCACTGCTTTATGATCTTCAGCGAGTTAAGCCTGTCTATTCGCCAGGTCCCGATGGAATTCCTGGCTGTGTGCTTAGATTCTGTGCGGAAGCCTTGTGCAAACCTCTACTAAAACTGTTTAAATTATCTTTGGAATCTACTCAGTTCCCCCAAATATGGAAGGAGTCCTTTGTGATCCCTCTCCATAAAAAAGGTAGCAAATCGGATGCAAGCAATTACAGAGGAATCTCCAAATTGTCTGCTATCCCTAAGCTTTTTGAAAACGTTATCACTCCTCATTTACAGCACCTTTGTAGGTCAATTATTTCACCATGTCAGCATGGGTTCATGAAACGCAGATCAACAACTACTAACCTTCTGGAGCTAACCTCCTTCGTAGTACAGGGTTTCAAAAATAATCTTCAAACAGATGTCATTTATACGGATTTCAGTAAAGCATTCGACTCTGTTAATCATTCACTTTTAATAAAAAAACTTGATTTATTAGGTTTCCCTGTTGATCTCCTAAATTGGATTCTAAGTTATCTGAATGGCAGGACGCAACGGGTCCTCTTTAAAAATTCTCTTTCTTGTATTCTCCGAGTCACATCCGGCGTCCCACAAGGGAGCCACCTAGGTCCGCTCCTTTTTACCTTATTTATTAACGACCTTCCCTTAATAATAAATCATTCGCGTGTACTAATGTACGCTGATGATGTAAAATTATGCTTGCAATATAAGGACATTTCTCGCCATTTGGACTTATAATCCGATCTAGATTGCTTTCAAACCTGGTGCCGTGATAACGTATTAAACTTAAATGGCTCTAAGTGTAAAGTTATGACCTTTTGTCGTGCCAACTCAATGCACGCAACTTACACTTTAAGTGGCTGCTCTTTGGACAGAATAACACATGTTGATGATCTTGGTGTTCTTCTGGACCCTAAACTTAAATTTTCAGACCGTATTTCGTCTATTGTCAATAAGGCCAGGGGTGTGCTTGGTTTTATAAAACGGTGGTCAAAGGAATTTGATGATCCTTACTTGACCAAAACATTATTTATTTCCCTAGTCCGTCCGATCCTCGAGTATGGATCACCTGTTTGGAGTCCACAATATGAAGTTTACTCGGACCGCATTGAATCGGTTCAAAAGAACTTCTTACTTTTTGCCTTACGGCGCCCTAATTGGGATGCAAACCGTAGATTACCTCCTTATTCGAATAGATTAATGTTAATTAACTTACCCTCCTTAGCTAACCGTAGAACGATGCTTGGAACAGTCTTTATTTTTAACCTTATTCGTGGTGAAGTGGATAGTCCCGACTTGGTTAGTCGGCTAAGCTTCACTGTTCCAAGCAGATTTACTAGAAATTACGTTCCTCTAATTTTAAATCATTCTAGATCTAACTATGAGTTGCATGATCCCTACAGAGTATTATGTTCTGAATATAATAGATTCTATCCTATTATCTCTAATTCTGACTCTCTGCCGTTTTTAAATCGATCAATACTAACGTACTTAACGAATTCTTAGATATTACCACTAGCATACATATCTTTCCTCGTCCTTTACTGTCTTCTATATCGCGTCTATCTGCCCGCGATTCGAGCCGTACGATACACGGCAGCGCCCCTCGGTCGGTTGGGCGGGAGGTGTGGCCGTAGGACTCGCGCGATTAAAAAAAAAAAAAAAAAAAAAAAAGAAGGAGGCAGACTTAACAAACTCGAACCTTTGCATTACAGAGAGACGCCCAAACGGGCTACAATTCTGTAGCAAATGATTTGCTGCATTGCAATAGCTACAAGTTTGCTGAGGCTTGCTGTTGGAGAAGGAACACGAGAATGAGCTACGATTATGTGGCTTGCTCGACACAATTTTATCTTGCTTCGGCTTTGTCGATTCTTCAGCTGATAAATGCTGATATCGGCGACTTAATATTTTTTCAAAATCGGCCCAAAGCGGCAATGTCTCATAATCGAGCTGTTCCTCCCATTTTTGTTTGGTCACTGGGTCGACTCTATTCAATACCAAATATATCAACATTGCATTCGAAATTTTTGTATCATCTCCTATCGATAACAGAGAACCATAATTCGAAGAAACTGTATCGATAAGGTTTCTCAAGGAGGAAGCGGACTGATGCGATATTTTAGGCAGACTAAACAATGTTGATATATTATTCATAAAGATGAGGCATTCGTTATCGTAAACCTTTTTTAAACTGGCTAGTGCCTTTTCGTAATTGCTCTCGGTGACTTGTTAAGCTTTAACTGTTCCTAAAGCTTCACCAGAAAGACATGAAATTAAATGGTTAAATTTTTCGATAACTGGAATGCTGGCGTCTTTATGAACCAAAGTTTCGAAAAGGCTGATGAAATTTTTGAACTCCGAATAATACTGAATTTTGGCAATGCCAAATTCAGAAGTCGCGCACGAGTTGGAGCTACAGCAGCTGATTCCGGAGCTTCGCTGACGCTTGCTACCTTCAAGGCAGACAACAGAGACATTATTTTTGGCTTGGTCACTATACAAAGCTCTTCCAACCAAAGCTCGCCAAATTCATCGCTACAATCTATGTCTTCTATCTGTTCTTGTAATTGATTTGCCTTACTAATTGAAGCATTTAAGTTTTCTAGTCGACATTTCAATTCTTCCTCTAATAGCGGAATCGATCCCGTTTCTAGTCACTCATTTAATCGGCGAATTGTTCTGACCCGACTTTGGAGCTTGCTTTTCAGCTCTTCCAGAACAGATTTATTTTTGGTTTCTAGGCTCATTTTAAATTAAATATTTAAATTATTCTATCTGTTCTTGTAATTGATTTGCCTTACAAATTGAAGCATTTAAGTTTTCTAGTCGACATTTCAATTCTTCCTCTAATAGCGGAATCGATCCCGTTTCTAGTCGCTCATTTAATCGGCGAATTGTTCTGACCCGACTTTGGAGCTTGCTTTTCAGCTCTTCCAGAACAGATTTATTTTTGGTTTCTAGGCTCATTTTAAATTAAATATTTAAATTAAATAACTTAAATTAATTAAATTTTATTTCCGAATTAGCTAAATTAATGGCAGAAACAAATTATCTCAAATCAGACCGACAATATAATTTAATAACCTTCGAATCAATAATTAGAAATTTATAAATTATAATTATTTTTAATTTCATAAATTATTAATTTATTGTTCGAAATGTATATTAAATATTTTTCTGATGAGAACAACGAAAACAAATTATTTAAATTGAAATTCAAGACACGCAGTATCAATTAATCGAAAATTGAATTCAACACGAGCACACGCATTTTTTCGTTGTAGTAGTTCCGAGTTTAAACTAACTATTCTTGCCAAAGTTAAATATTTTTAATAAACTAATTAAATTCTTCATGGCGCCCCCGGGTGGACAAGAATTAGTTTAAACAAATAAAAGTGACAGTGACACATATAATATATATATAATAATATAAAAGTGCAACAAAAAAAAAAAAAATTGTTCTTTGTTTTTTTTTTTTGAGTGCGAAATGACGCCGAGAAGGGTATACCCGCAGAATACAGGGTAGAGCGTCACTTGACTGTCCGCTAATCTAAGCGCGCCAACGAAAAAGGGCCAAACAACAACAACGCAGGTAGCGGTGCAAAAGCGAAGCGAAAACGTCTGTGTCTGTGTATTAGTGCGCAAGCATGGATTAACTTCCCAACTATTAATGCGAGTTTCAACATACGAGAAGGGGAAGGGGGGGAGACAGTGATTGCAATAATACAGTACAAAATAATAAATAAATGTTGTGTCCAAAGCAGTTCAATATGTATGTGTATTTATTTTATCAACCAATAAATTGAATAATGTGCTCTACTACATTGATACGTACATATGTGCAAAGAACTGAAAGCGAGGTGCAATATTCCAGCACAAGACAATAAACATTAAATTTATTGTTTAAACACACTAGCGCGTCGCGGGCAACAATATATTTATTTATTGCACTCAAAAAAAAAAACAAAGAACAATTTTTTTTTTTTTTGTTGCACTTTTATATTATTATATATATATTATATGTGTCACTGTCACTTTTATTTGTTTAAACTAATTCTTGTCCACCCGGGGGCGCCATGAAGAATTTAATTAGTTTATTAAAAATATTTAACTTTGGCAAGAATAGTTAGTTTAAACTCGGAACTACTACAACGAAAAAATGCGTGTGCTCGTGTTGAATTCAATTTTCGACTTCATCTCTATTTAACATATGTGTTCTTAGGCCTAGCTTAACAGAGGTTGGCGAAGACGGGGCGACTTCGCAAAGAGCGAGAGAGAACTTTATTATGCTCCCGCCTTCGCCCTAAACTAACTTACACTAGACTTCAGATTTTTTCTACTTCACAATCCAACAATAAACAATAACCGACAATGTGAGTTCCGCCAACAACAGGAGTCTTGCGCTTATGCGTCTCTTCTACTGTGATTCTACGATGCAGAATAGACTGTAGCTTGTAGATTGAATGAATCACGTATCTTTTTAGGGGCTTATTAAGCATGCAGACTCCAGAGACATAGACGCAGCGCAAGTTGCCTCATGTTGCCACGCCCACTCTAACGCCAACAAACCGCCCAAAACTCACACGCCCACACTTTTGAAAAGTGTTTTCATATTTTTTTTATTTTTTTATTAGTCTGATAAATTTTTGTCGATTTGCATTTGTTGACCCATGTTGCCACGCCCAATCTAACGCCCACAAACCGCCCAAAACTGCCACGCCCACAATTTTGAAAAATGTTATAATATTTTTTCATTTTTTATTAGTCTGGTAAATTTCTATTGATTTGCCAAAAAACGTTTTGCCACGCGCACTCTAACGCCCACAAGCCGCCCAAAACTGCCACGCCCACACTTTTGAAAAAGGTTTTGATATTATTTTATTATTTTATTTATCATGTAAATTTCTATCGATTTGCCTAAAAACTTGTTGTAGTAGTTGTTGTAGTAGCTTTGAGTTGCTGTGATTGGATACTCAATGGTACTGAGGGCGTGCTCTTTCTTGCTTTGTTGGTAGAAGTGCATTTGCGGGCTTAGGTTCAATGACCGCTCGCTTACTGCATTTGTAACAGTTGCGGGTTGTGTTGATATAAATAGGAAGTAAGCGTTATTTTTTTGATCTTAGCTGATCTTACGGACGATACTCCCTGCCCCATAACATCCTAAGCCCCGGCCAAGCCCGCAGGTTGGTCCTTTCGCAAAAGCAGGAAGTGACGGTGGAGTCAGGGGTCGCAAAGGTGGTTCGGGGAGAAGCTCTATCTCATCTTACGGACGATACACCCTGCCCATAACATCCTAAGTCCAGTCGAGCCCCCACGGATACGCCGTCGAGAGCGACGCGGGACCAGCGAAGAAGGACGACGAAGGAGCGACGACGCGCATCCGAAGGCGTGGATCCCAGGATTCTCTTTACCAAGCCACTGAATAAAGGTGGTTTAAGTCTGAAACTCTGTCTTCTCGTTGGTCGGGCAATCACACAAATCATAAATTTGGTGGGACGAACAAACAAACTCTCTGAGCTAGCCGTTGCAAGAAATCAGTTCGTTACATCTGGCGCACAACCGTGATTGTCCCGGCCAAAAGAACAGAGGGGAAGATGGTGAAATCGTGGAAGTAGAAGTCGGAGTCACCAACGTGAGTGTCCTGATCAAGGAGCCAGCATGGAGGAGACCGGAGTTATGCCCAAGGAGCATGAGGAGCCTCGGGTCGAAGACACGGGAAGCGCGGGGTTGGATGCAGAGCTTAAGGACAGTCTCTAAAAGAGGAAGGGGGAAGACGATACAGGGTATCGTAACGCCCAACCGACGTTCAGAAGGAGTACAACCAGGAGATCCATGGCTGAGATTCCCAGTAGACGAAAGCCGATGACGAGTGGGTATGGACAGCATGAACGAGGCAGGGTTGCAAAGCGGCGGACCCAACATCAGGATGCAATGATGACACCATAAAGCTTCTTTAAAGGGAAACAAACCATATCATGATGGGGGCGCTACGATAACAGCGGTCGATCGATAGTGAGATCGATAGGGAACGATAAAAAATACTGGGATGAGAAAGCGGGAAGTTTGAATACCGAGCGGGTGACCAGAAGCAGACGGCAACAGATGCAGGAAGCTGGAGAAGGGCGCGAGGATCGAGATACCGAGCCGAGATGTCGAACGACAGGGTCTACTAGGCTGAGGCTGCCGAGCTGAGATTAAGGAGGCGCAGGTCGACGAGAGCAGGGAGGAACGACACAGTTCGAGTATCAAGATGCCACGTCTAGATGCTGAAAGACAGGGTCGAATAGGCTAAGACGATCAGAAAGGCGCAAGGATGTTTGAGATGCCAAGTCAAGACGCTGAACGACGGGGTCTATTAGACTGCGACTGCCAGGCTGAGAACGAAGGGCGGAGGGTCGACGAGAGGAGAACGAGGAAGCTGCCTATGCGAGAAGACGCTGCAGCGGAAGCATCATCCTTTTCTGCCCGTGTGGAACTCCGCGTACTTTCTTATTGAATGTCTGTGTACTCCGCGTACTTTTCCCGATCGACTGTGTGGCTGTATGGCTCTCCGCGCACTTCTCATTCAGTATGTTTGGCACTTTCTTCACTGACTGTCTGCACGTATGGCACTCCGCGTACTCTCCTGATCGAACGTGTCCGCACCTCACTCCTCACAACTCCCCCTTTCTTCGGAAGTTTTGAAAAGGATGATGCTTCCGCTGCAGCGTCTTCTCGCATAGGCAGCTTCCTCGTTCTCCTCTCGTCGACCCTCCGCCCTTCGTTCTCAGCCTGGCAGTCGCAGTCTAATAGACCCCGTCGTTCAGCGTCTTGACTTGGCATCTCAAACATCCTTGCGCCTTTCTGATCGTCTTAGCCTATTCGACCCTGTCTTTCAGCATCTAGACGTGGCATCTTGATACTCGAACTGTGTCGTTCCTCCCTGCTCTCGTCGACCTGCGCCTCCTTAATCTCAGCTCGGCAGCCTCAGCCTAGTAGACCCTGTCGTTCGACATCTCGGCTCGGTATCTCGATCCTCGCGCCCTTCTCCAGCTTCCTGCATCTGTTGCCGTCTGCTTCTGGTCACCCGCTCGGTATTCAAACTTCCCGCTTTCTCATCCCAGTATTTTTTATCGTTCCCTATCGATCTCACTATCGATCGACCGCTGTTATCGTAGCGCCCCCATCATGATATGGTTTGTTTCCCTTTAAAGAAGCTTTATGGTGTCATCATTGCATCCTGATGTTGGGTCCGCCGCTTTGCAACCCTGCCTCGTTCATGCTGTCCATACCCACTCGTCATCGGCTTTCGTCTACTGGGAATCTCAGCCATGGATCTCCTGGTTGTACTCCTTCTGAACGTCGGTTGGGCGTTACGATACCCTGTATCGTCTTCCCCCTTCCTCTTTTAGAGACTGTCCTTAAGCTCTGCATCCAACCCCGCGCTTCCCGTGTCTTCGACCCGAGGCTCCTCATGCTCCTTGGGCATAACTCCGGTCTCCTCCATGCTGGCTCCTTGATCAGGACACTCACGTTGGTGACTCCGACTTCTACTTCCACGATTTCACCATCTTCCCCTCTGTTCTTTTGGCCGGGACAATCACGGTTGTGCGCGTCGTCGCTCCTTCGTTGTCCTTCTTCGCTGGTCCCGCGTCGCTCTCGACGGCGTATCCGTGCCGGCTCGACTGGACTTAGGATGTTATGGGCAGGGTGTATCGTCCGTAAGATGAGATAGAGCTTCTCCCCGAACCACCTTTGCGACCACTGACTCCACCGTCCCTTCTTGCTCTTGCGAAAGGAACAACCTGCGGGCTTGGCCGGGGCTTAGGATGTTATGGGGCAGGGTGTATCGTCCGTAAGATCAGCAAAGATCAAAAAAATAACGCTTACTTCCTATTTATATCAACACAACCCGCAACTGTTACAAATGCAGTAAGCGAGCGGTCATTGAACCTAAGCCAATCAGGAGCAACTCAAAGCTACTACAACAACTTTGCTGAACATTCCCGAAATGGCACTACGCTTACCGACACTGACAAGTACAGTGACGTCAATAAGTACCGCAACTGCAGTTACAACAAGAAAGACCGCTATAGTCGAGCATCTGATAACCGTTACTCAGCTATTGGAAGTGCGAAGGAAAAACTTTAACACTGAGAGTTTTTGGCGGTTTGTGGGCGTGGCAAAAAGTTTTTAGGCAAATCGATAGAAATTTACATGATAAATAAAATAATATCAAAACCTTTTTCAAAAGTGTGGGCGTTGCAGTTTTGGGCGGCTTGTGGGCGTTAGAGTGGGCGTGGCCACATGAGGCAACTTGCGCTGCGTCTATGTCTCTGGAGTCTGCATGCTTAATCTCAACTTTCTAACTTTTATAGTTCCTGAGATCTCTACGTTCATACGGACGAACCGACGGACGAACAGACGGACGGGCAGACTGACGGACAGACGGACGTGGCCAGATCGTCACGGCTATTGATCCTGATTAAGAATATATATACTTTATATGGTCGGAAACACTTCCTTTTGCCTGTTACTCTACGAGTAACGGATATTGATCCCGAGGTGACGCCCTAAGAAATTATGGAGGCGCTACAGGAAAAGGGGCTTTCCGCTAAATCAGTTTTTAAAATTCTGAACAAGGTAGTAGTACCTGAAACCAAGCCCCTAAAAAGATACGTGATTCATTCAATCTACAAGCTACAGTCTATTCTGCATCGTAGAATCACCGTAGAAGAGACGCATAAGCGCAAGACTCCTGTACAATGTACAAAATGTCTGGAATATGGCCACGTCCAGTCTTACTGTTCATTACGCACAATATGCATAGTTTGTACCCCTCAAGCAAAGGTGCGGAAGCTGTGGTGGCAATCACACAGCAAACCACATAGGATGCCCAATGTACAAGGTTCACTATATCAAACATAAGTGCAGAAATCTTTTGACCCTGACTTTAGTAAAACATTTGACTTTGTAATTCATTCTCTTCTAATAAGAAAACTTGATTTAATAGGTGTCCCTGTTGATCTTCTAAGTGGGACTTAAATGATTTAATGGATCTGAATGGCAGGACGCAACGGGTCCTATTTAAAAATTATTTTTCTTGTAATCTCCGAGTCACATCCGGTGTTCAACAAGGGAGCCACCTGGCTCCGCTCCCTAGTAATACAACATTCCCGTGTACTCAAGTACGCAGACGATGCTCCTGTCGCTGCGGCGTCGGTGGTGGCGGTGGCTGCGACGGTAGCGGTGGTGTCGGTGGCAACGGTGGCTGCAGGTACTCGGTGGGTGTGGTACCAACAGCGCCTTCTCCTCCTTCTGCCACTCTGGCAGGCGTTTCTGCAACGCGGCCTTGGCGGCGGCTGCCTTCCGCTCCACCACCATCCGTTCAAACCGTCGCAGCGTGGCGTTCCGCGCGTCCGCGAACTCGCGTAACTCCTCCAGATCTTCCGATGGCATCGCGTCTCCTAAGCGGATCCGCCCGTGGCCCTGCATCGCCCGCCGCACGCTGCGGTAGGCCATACGGCCGGGGTGACCGTCTCACCCCCGTCGTCCTCCTCACTCTCCGACGAGAGGGAGACATACGTAACTGACCCCTCGGCCACCGTCTCCTCCTCCGACAGGTCCACGCCTGGGACCTCCTCCGGATCCTCCTGGACCAGGGATAGGGATCGCGACACCAGGGGTGACGCCAGAAGCTGGAGATAGGAATCCGCGTCCCTACTCCATATCGCTCCGGGCTGTTCCCCGGTGCCGGTCTCTCGCACCTCCCGATTGTTGCTCGCAGCGCGTGTTGACATCTTGACGACTTGATTTTTAAAAGACCGACTCTCGCTTTTTCCGCCGCGACAAAACCTCGGATTTCCTCCTGTCCTTTCCGCCGTTATTCCGCGAAGTCTGTACCGGTAACGGGATTCTGCCTCCCACGGAATTCGCAACTGTGTGCGTTAGCCGTTAACGGTTTTCCGGCTGTCTACCCTCCCTGTCCCGCTCTCGCGCTCCAACGGGCCTTTTGTGTGTCTGTGTGTGTGTGTTTATTTGAGTGACACTCGACTTGCGACTTTTCGATACCCTGTATCGTCTTCCCCCTTCTTCACGAAAGGGTTTTACTGTTGTTTTTCGCTCAAGGTATACTCTGGCCCGCCGGCGCCCGCGCTTCCCGGCTTCAAGTCGCCAATATGAGCCGTTTTCGTCTACCTTGGGTGTTGGGTGTTCCAATACACAAATTACTGGTGATGTGAATTTATTTGTTTTGAAAGGCCCGTCGAACCTTGGTGCCAGTTTCGCCGCGAAGCCCTCGGCTGCTTTCGACAGGTGGTGTTCTTTGGCCCATACAATTTCTCCCACCTTGGGTTTCTACGGCCTCCTTCGGAGATTATAGTTTCCTGCCCGGTGCGGAATGTGCCTATACAATTGGCCGGCCTCCTCTAGCTAGTCTGGGTATTTTCGGGGATCCTGCTCTATTTTCCTCCGCATCTCTTCCATCCACCTGCATATCTGCTGCTCGTCCGGTGCCCTTCTTCCTTCGCTGTTATACAGCGGCTCGTTTCCTGCAGCGGCTTTATCGACAGGGCGTCCGCGACGATGTTCAGCTGGCCCTTTGAGAGGCCCTGTATGAGATTTCGAAATCGAATTGTTGGAGCTCCAACGCCCACCTCGCGATCCTTCCGGACGGGCTCTCGATGCTGTTCAGCCACTTCAGGGCCATTTGATCTGTTATCACTTTGAAATGGTAGCCTTCCAGGTACGGTCTTAATTTCCTGACAGCCCACACTATCGCTAAACACTCCTTCTCTGTCGCAGAATAATTCTTTTCCGCTCCGTTCAGAGCTCTGCTGGAGTAGGATATGACCCGCTCGCCTTGCTCGGAGTGCGGTGTGAGGATAGCGCCCAGTCCGTAGTCGCTGGCGTCCGTCTGTAGCACGAAGGTCCTTCTGAAGTCGGGGCATGCCAGGATCGGGTCGGCGACCAACCTGGTTTTGACGGCCTCGAATGCTTCTTGGTGGGCGTCTGTCCATTCCCACCTTGCCTGTTTCTTGAGAAGTGCGTTCAGCGGTTGTACCAACGTCGCAAAATCCGGTACAAAACGTTTGTAACACGACGCCGCTCCTAGGTACTGTCGCAACTCCTTCACGTTTCCCGGGGGCTTTAGCTAAGCTATTGCTGCTACTTTCTCCGGATCCGTTCCGATGCCCTGGTCCGTCACTCGGTAACCCAAGTATGGTAGCTTCTTTTGAAAAAACTTGCACTTATCTGCGTTAACTTTCAGGTTTGCCGCCCATAGCCTCCGGAAAACCTCTTTCAGGTTGCGATTGTGTTCTTGTAGTGTCCGTCCGATTACAATTATGTCATCCTGATACGCAAAGGCGTGTGGCATCATCTCGGGTCCTATCACCTGGTCCAACGACCGCTGGAACGTTGCCGATGTGGCATTACTTTCCACTGAATTAGGCCCTTTCCCGGCACTGTAAATGCCGTATATTGCCGACTTGCCGCTGCCAACGGAATCTGCCAGTACCCGTCCTTCAAATCCAGGCTGCTTATGTACTTCGCCTCCCTTAATTGATCCAGAATGTAGTTAATCATTGGCATTGGGTACGCGTCCTTCACGGACGACCTTGTCGTTGATCTCCACTTGCATCTTCGGGTTCTTCGGGTAGTAGCGCTGCTTGACCGGTTGATCGTCTTTCATCGTGATTCTGTGCACCGCCACCGTTGACGTCCCTTGGACTCTTCCCTGTCCTCCGCATATTGGAAATATATGTATGCTAGTAGTAATATCTAAGAATTCGTTAAGTATGTTAGTATTGATCGCTTTAAAAACGGCAGAGAGTCAGAATTAGAGATAATAGGATAGAATCTATTATAGTCAGAACATAATACTCTGTAGGGATCATGCAACTCATAGTTAGATCTACAATGATTTAAAATTAGAGGTACGTAATTTCTAGTAAATCTACTTGGAACAGTGAAGTTTAGCCGACTAACCAAGTCGGGACTATCCACTTCACCACGAATAAGGTTAAAAATAAAGACTGTTCCAAGCATCGTTCTACGGTTAGCTGTGGAGGGTAAGTTAATTAACATTAATCTATTCGAATAAGGAGGTAATCTACGGTTTGCATCCCAATTAGGGCGCCGTAAGGCAAAAAGTAAGAAGTTCTTTTGAACCGATTTAATTCCGTCCGAGTAAACTTCATATTGTGGACTCCAAACAGGTGATCCATACTCGAGGATTTGACGGACTAGAGAAATAAATAATGTTTTGGTCAAGTAAGGATCATCAAATTCCTTTGACCACCGTTTTATAAAACCAAGCACACCCCTGGCCTTATTGACAATAGACGAAATACGGTCTGAAAATTTAAGTTTAGGGTCCAGAAGAACACCAAGATCATCAACATGTGTTATTCTGTCCAAAGAGCAGCCACTTAAAGTCTAAGTTGCGTGCATTGAGTTGGCACGACAAAAGGTCATAACTTGACACTTAGAGCCATTTAAGTTTAATACGTTATCACGGAACCAGGTTTGAAAGCAATCTAGATCGGATTGTAAGTCCAAATGGCGAGAAATGCCCTTATATTGCAAGCATAATTTTACATCATCAGCGTACATTAGTACACGCGAATGATTTATTATTAAGGGAAGGTCGTTAATAAATAAGGTAAAAAGGAGCGGACCTAGGTGGCTCCCTTGTGGGACGCCGGATGTGACTCGGAGAATACAAGAAAGAGAATTTTTAAAGAGGACCCGTTGCGTCCTGCCATTCAGATAACTTAGAATCCAATTTAGGAGATCAACAGGGAAACCTAATAAATCAAGTTTTTTTATTAAAAGTGAATGATTAACAGAGTCGAATGCTTTACTGAAATCCGTATAAATGACATCTGTTTGAAGATTATTTTTGAAACCCTGTACTACGAAGGAGGTTAGCTCCAGAAGGTTAGTAGTTGTTGATCTGCGTTTCATGAACCCATGCTGACATGGTGAAATAATTGACCTACAAAGCTGCTGCAAATGAGGAGTGATAACGTTTTCAAAAAGCTTAGGGATAGCAGACAATTTGGAGATTCCTCTGTAATTGCTTGCATCCGATTTGCTACCTTTTTTATGGAGAGGGATCACAAAGGACTCCTTCCATATTTGGGGGAACTGAGTAGATTCCAAAGATAATTTAAACAGTTTTAGTAGAGGTTTGCACAAGGCTTCCGCACAGAATCTAAGCACACAGCCAGGAATTCCGTCGGGACCTGGCGAATAGACAGGCTTAACTCGCTGAAGATCATAAAGCAGTGAGCTTTCGTTTAAAGTGGGACAGAATATTAAATTTGACTTTGATACCGCGTAAGAGTAAGGTCGTTCGGAATGAGGTAACGTAGAATATGTGGTTTGAAAAAACTTGGCAAATAGATCGGCTATTGCCTGATCCGAAGTATTTTCAAAAAATAGCGAGGAAGGGTAACTAGTTGTTTTGCGCTTAGGGTTAACGAAATTATAAAACTGTTTGGGATCCTGTGCGAACTGGAACTTACAACGGTTTAAATAATTCTTATAACACTGAGCATTAAGCACGGTAAAATTTAACCGAGCACTTACATATTTAGAAAATATAGATTGAGAACCGGTATTTTTAAATTTTATATAAAGTCTGGACTTAACATTTCTTAGATGTGTCAACTCTTTATTAAACCAAGGAGGTTTGTTAGAGGTAGACGGATAGTACATCGGAACACAAGAGTTGAAGAATGATTTAATTGCATTATAAAAAATATCTATGGCATCGGCCATTATGTTGCAAGAATATAGATCGGACCAATTAAAGCCAGATATAAAAAGATTTAGCCTCTGAAAGTTTGCCTTACGAAAACAATAAATTCGTTTGGTTGACTTTTCTGGCCTCTCTTTTATTACGGTACCTGTGTCGATTGTCACCTCGAAAGTTGGATGGTATGGATCTTCTAGATTTTAGTTTTTTGAAGATAAAGAAGTAGAAGTAGTAGAGGAGGATGGGGCAGTGATCTGGCCACTTGTGGGAAGTTTAATTCCCACGGGCCCTTTTTCCTTTTTTAATCTTAGCTTCAAACTCTTTTACAATCATGCTTTCCGGCCAAAAATCACCAGAACATATGGTTGAGAATAGCTCATTTGGGACAGTTATCTTGAAAGATGAGATGTCCCTAGCATAAGAAAAGTTAAATTTTTCCACTTTTATGTTGTCGGCTTTTGTTTTGTCTTGTATATAAGAAAGTACATCAGATGATGTTTGATCAGGGGAAAGCCGAGAAACAAAAATTTGTTTCTTTAGTGGAACCACCGAGAGGGGTTTCGGCACTGCAGATTGTATTTCTGAAGTGCCAACTTGAGCCGGTAGTCCGGACTCAATATTTCTTTGTGGTGGTAAACAATTTGGGACGGATGGAATCACCGGTTGAGAAACCAGTGCGGACAAAACGGAATCTTTAGCAATCCCAGGCTGGACTCCCTCCACAACCGATTGATCGGATTGCGCCGAATCTTTTTTAGCTGCCGATCTAAGCAATATTTGAGGGTTTGCTGCGATCGTCAACTGATCAGCTGTGGAGTCCTGTTGATCACTTGCCGAAGGTTGCGGGGCATTCCCCTTAGGCAGCCTACCACCAGCGGCTTTCTTGCGCTTTGGAGATTCTTCTAATAGTTTAAGGCTATTAAATTGCGAATCAAGCGCAGAAAGAAGATCATCAGCTCGACGAAAACTATCTCTAGCCACCAAAACTGCTGATCAGTCCTTTCAAGCCACCTTTAGTTTGGCGCATAAAGAGCTGCATTTCATTCGCAACTCCTAGGCAAGTATCACAACAGTATTTTAGATTAGGGCCTTTAGCTAGGTCATCACTTGTTCGGCCGTTAAAACCAGTGCACTTAGTGTGCACCATTCTATCACATAGCCAACAGGTCATTTTTGACTGATCAGGCTTTATTACCTGACGGCATTTGTTATGGAAGCAGACAACATTGGATTCCATGTTTAATTGGGTTTTGACCACTGTATCAAAAGACAAAATCAGAAAATGTACCGCAAGAGCGCAGTGTGCACTTTAAGATTTTGTGTGGGAGAGCGAGAGAGCGGGTGCACCGTGCAGTTAATTACAAAAACAACACCAAACAGCACTACGGACAACGCACGAAAAAGAGAGTAAGCAAAACGCAAAGACAGAAAGAGAACAGATTGAATTAATTTATTAAAATAATGCACATATCACAAAAGATTCACTCGCGAAGCGAACGGCACTTTAACTAGTACGGATTACGAAATTGAATTATTAAAGAATTTGTTAAATTCCACCGCTGGATTTAGCAGAACAAAAATAAATTCGGAGCGCAGAAAAAAAACACGACCGTTCGCTTTGAAGCTTGATGTAGCCCCATATTCTGTCGTCCTCTCCACGATTGCCACTGACAGCTTCTCGCGTGCACTGCTTCGAAACACCTGTCCCGCTGGTATCGTTTCGCTTAGACCCGCGCACTCTATCCTGGCTAACTAACTTTCGTTAGGAAATCCCATCCCAGTACTAGAGCGTCGATGATGTTATGGAGGATTAGCAGCTGCATTCTTACGGTCCTCTCTCCCAGTCCTATGTCCACTTCGAGCAGCTATGTGACCTTCTTATACCGTCCATCAGCCATCCGCACTTCTCTTCTCGTGGATACGACCTCTCCCACTGCCCGCAACCTGTCCGCCAACTCTTCGCTAATAAAACATGCTGTGGCTCCGGTGTCCATCGTGGCCTTAATTTCCATTCTTGCCTTTCTTCCGCCTTTAGCTTGCCCAATAATTTTTGAGGGGCAGCACCTTGCGAACCCTGGTTGGATCTCGGGCAGCACTCTGCGGTCCTCGGGCCGATTCTCCCGCACGTCCAGCAAAAAGTAATCGGTCGGTTCCGACATTCCCGCATCCAGTGATCCTGGCTTCCACACCTATGGCAGGCTTGTGCTGGGTTAAACACAAACCCCCGCCGCACCGGGGATGGCCCTCGTTCGTTTCGTGCCTCGATGGTCCTGTGGGCTCTTCTTGGCACCTTCTGCACACCGCGTTCTGTTCCCCTCTTGGGAAGTCCCGCTGGTGGCGGACTCTGTGGGTCCGCTCTAACTCGAACCGCTCCCTTTGGGTGTCCAGTTCCTCGAATTCGTCGGGCAGGGCCATCAGAGCATCCAGGTGTCGGCACTCGTACGGGCGGAAAAACATTCGCAGAGCTGGAGTGCTGTTCTCCCTTATCCTTTCCAAGGTCTCTTTCTGGGACATCCCCAAAGGCCGCATTAGGGTCTGCATGTCCACCATATAATCTTTGAAGCACTCGCCATGCCGCTGCTTCCTATGCCTGACCTGGTCTGCCAGCTTCGTCATGAAGCCCCTGGGCAGGAAAAATTCCTGAAAGCTGCGGATAAACTCTGCCCATGTCTCCCAGAATCTGTTGTTGGCGATGAACCACTTTAAGGCCCTGCCCTTCAGCAGTTCCGGCATCGCTCGTGGGATTTGGTTGATATCCAGACGTCATTGCTGACCACTCCACCTGCTCCAGGAACTCCAATGGCATGTAGTGACCGTCGTACCGTAAGATCCACTCCCGCACCTGTTTCGCCAACTCTGCGTAATTTGGAGGGGCTACTCTTGCGATGTCTCGCCGATCGCGGCTGGACTCCCGCCTCTCCCTTCTCTCGCGGCTGCTTTCCCGCCGTTCACTCCCGGTTTCCTGCCTTTCGGGTCTGCTCCCGCTGGCCTCCATCATGCTGTGGACATCGAGGCTCCTCATCAGACCTTGGGTGTATCGTCCGTGAGACAAGCTAGTGCTCCTCCCCGAACCACCTTTGCCGAACACTGACTCCACCGTCCCTTCCTGCGTATGCCAGGCACTCGTCTCCCTTGCCGAAGGATACCCTGCGGGCTCGACCGGGGCATCGGATGTTATGGGGCAGGGTGTATCGTCCGTGATACAAGCTAGCGCTCCTCCCCGAACCACCTTTGCGACCACTGACTCCACCGTCCCTTTCTGACCACGCTAGGTCCTGGTGTTCGTTAATCCTTCGCTGGTCCTTGATTGCGGAGATCCTCTCTGGATGCTCGCTTGACGCACTTGTACTTTCGCTGCTTCACTGTCACTCGGTATAGACTGTCTGGTCGTGTGGCGTATTTTCTCGCTGACTTTCCGTGTACTCCGCGTATCTTTCCCGATGGCTTGAGTCCAAGGTCCAGCGCGGTACCGTTATTTCACTGTCTCTCCGCTTTGCCGGGGTCCAAGGGGCATTATTTCCTGACCGCCCTTAACTCCTCTCGCATTCCAGCCGTCTTCTCTGTTGCTATACCGATCTACTGCACCCGTATTTGTGGGGAGTTTTAAGACTCCTCACAATAATACAAATAAATCAAATCCAAACACTAATTCAAGACCCTCCGAAATAAATCCGAGGTTACCAAATGAATTCACACAAAACCTAAATACAGGTAAAGTCTAGAATCATTGAAATATTTAACAAGGAAGTATTAGTGCACCAAACCCCCCCCGTCAATAACTCTCAATTGCCTTGTAGACACTGATTCTTTATTTTCCCAATCAAACCTTCTAAAGTAAAAGTCCACACTATAAATGGCATTATTATATTGAACCAAAGCGTTTCAGTCAAACGTTGTCCCACTAAACAAACATTTTATATTCACAGTTTTTCAGAAAAATATGACTCACTATTAGGCAGAAACTATTTAGAGCCAACCAGCAATCAAGTTAATTATTCAACACAAACAGTCACTTTAAATGCCTATACATTCAAAATGTGATTCGACCACATCCAAACAGATGAGTCCAAGGCTACCAACCCAGAAAAGGAGAACACCCTCCGGAAAATTAAGCGAAAACCCCACTTAAAACCAGATGTGCCAAAGGTTACTAACTAGTACCCCAAATCATATAATTCAGAAGAGTCCAAGACTACCTATGAGTGGCCCAAGTCTTCTTAATCCTTAACTACGCCTTAGACGACGAGTTAAGAGAATCTAACGTAATCAGATTAGAACATCTAAATACAGAAGAAAGGGAACAGCTTTCCTACGTCTTTCCTACGTAAGGTGAAAATTTGACTTACAAGTACGATGCTATTCACAAGTAAACATGCTATCCATACAAAACAGGAAGACCCTATCTATAAAAAAAACCATATATGTTCCCCCAAACGTTTGATCAAGAAGTCAACAAGGAAATTAATGAACAACAAATAATTAGAAAATCTAAATCCACCTATGGTTCACCAGTTTGGATCGTCCCAAAGAAAAGCAATGCTTCTGGTAAACCAAAATTTCGATTAGTCATAGACTAATCGTATTATAATCGAGACTACACATGGACATTATGAATATACTCATATGCCTTGGTCTAAAAAATGCACCAGCAACATTTCAACGCTGCTATCTTCTAAATGACTTAATTTATAAAGATTGTTTAGTTTACTCAGATGATATTATCAATAATTCCACTTCATTGGAGGAACACATAATGTCATTGAAAAAAGGATTTGATATATAACGATCAGCAAATCTTGCAACTTGATAAATGTGAATTTCTGAAGAAAGAAACAGAAGTTCTCATTCACATTATCACAACAAAACCAAACCCTAACAAAATAAATGCAATTATTATTTCTCTATTCCTAAAACCAGAAAACGAGTAAAATCTTTCCCTTGACTCTGCGGATTCTACCGAAAGTTCATTTTCAATTTTGCAAAAATAGCGAAACCGATCAAATTAAAAAAAGGAGCAGTAAATAACACAAAAGATAATAATAAAATTACTCATCACGTCCGATCTAATCCTTATATACCCTAACTTCAAAAAGAAATTTTCGATGACAACAGATGCGAGTAATATAGCCATAGGTCCTGTATTATCCCAAGAGCATAAACCCATCTGCTATGCAAGCAGAACTTTAAACGAACACGAACTTAACTATTCGGCAATAGAAATAGAACTATTAGCTATAGTATGGGCAATAAAATATTTCAGGTCCTACCTATTCGGTAGAAAGTTCGACATATTAAGCGATCATAGGCCACTTGTATGGTTAAGTAACATAAAAGACCCCAATATTAAATTACAGAGATGGAAGATAAAACTCAACGAATACGATTATAATATTTAATATCTACCCTGTAAAGAAAATCATTTCGCTGATGCTCTATCTAGAGTCAAAATTCAAGAAAACTTCCCACTGTGCATAGTGCACCAGAAGACAACCAAAGTCACATATCAATAACAGAAAGACCTCTTAATTATTATAACAGATAATTCGAAATCATTAAAGACGATTTTGCCGATGTCCAAATAATAAAATATTTCCATAAAACTAGAATAAAAATCAGTTATAAAGAAATGACTGATTCCCTTGTTAAAGATCTAATTAACGAATACTTCTGCAAAAGTGTTATTTATTTCCCTAATGAATTCGATTTTCAAATCTTTCAAAATGCGTATATTCAAATCATAAGTCCCGACAGTCTCATTAAAACTATGAAAACCAGTAATAAACTAATAGACATTCAAACATACGCCCAATTCAAGGAAATTATTACACCCTAGTATAGAAAAACTCACACTTCAGTTCAAAGAACTTTATTATTATTGCCCTGATTAACACAAACATATCCAAAACATCATAATGGATAAGTATGTCATGGACTTATACTTAATAAACAATAAACAATTTCCATCATGTATTGATATTTAATTTAAATACGCCTCTCTGATAGAAGTAAACAGTAGAGATTGGCTTGAAGCTAAAAGAGCTATTTTACGTATATTCACCGATATAGTTAAACCCATAGAAATAAAAGAAATAAATCTAAGTTTAAAACGAAAAAGAAAATTAATAAAAGTAAATATAATAAGGATAATTCCAGGCCTACTCATGTTATGCTTCCTATCAATTAACACACAATACCTAGAAGTAATCCCTATCCAAAAACGGCTACCTAATCTTTCAAACCTGATCAATAGATTTACCGATAAACTACGAATATCATTACTTATCTATTAACTTAACTAAAACAGAAAATTCAAACTCATCCTTTTAATAACATACCACAATATATGACAAATATTTTTCACATAACAATCAAACTTACACTGCAGGTTCTCAAAGCTTGGTTATAAATAAATGTATAACTGGTATACTGAACCAGTTTCAAACACAATGTAGAGACAGGAAAATTAGAAGAGATATTAATTACCAACACAATGTTGGACATGTAAACAATAATGTAACAAAACTTGAACCACTCGAATACATTCAGACAAAACAAATAATCGAACAACACAATCATACCAATTATGTCTTTCAAATAATAACACTTACAACCTTAATCATAATTGTTATGATTGCATTATTGTACTTTATCTATAAATATAAAATTTAATTGTAAAATTCAAAAATCAAACCCTAAAAAACGAAATTATTATACGTCCTGAAACAGACAACATTGTACCGCCCAATGGGGACGTAACATAACGCAACGGGTCCTATTTAAAAATTATTTTTCTTGTAATCTCCGAGTCACATCCGGTGTTCCACAAGGGAGCCACCTTGCTCCGCTCCTTAGTAATACAACATTCGCGTGTACGCGTAAAGTGTAACGAACTGATTTCTTAGTTTCTGCTCGCTACGAATTGCAACGGCTAGCTCAGAGAGTTTGTTTGTTCGTCCCACCAAATTTATGATTTGTGTGATTGCCCGACCAACGAGAATACAGAGTTTTAGATTTAAACCACCTTTATTCAGTGGCTTGATAAAGAGAATCCTGTGATCCTCGCATTCGGATGCGCGTCGTCGCTTCTTCGTCGTCCTTCTTCGCTGGTCCCGCGTCGCTCTCGACGGCGTATCCGTGCCGGCTCGACTGGACTTAGGATGTTATGGGCAGGGTGTATCGTCCGTAAGATAAGATAGAGCTTCTCCCCGAATTAACCCATACAGTGACCTCAATAACTACCGCAACTGCAGTTACAACCAGAAAGACCGCTATAGTCGAGTTCCCCGACTATCTGATACCCGTTACTCAGCTATTGGAAGTGCGAAGGAGAAACTTCAACACTGAGAGTTTTTCTAACTTTTATAGTTCCTGAGATCTCGACGTTCATACGGACGAACAGACGAACGGACAGACGGATGGACAGACGGACGGACAGACGGACGGACAGACGGACGGACAGACGGACGGACAGACGGACATGGCTAGATCGTCACGGCTATTGATCCTGATCAAGAATATATATACTTTATATGGTCGAAAACGCTTCCTTCTGCCTTTTACATACTTTTCAACGAATCTAGTATACCCTTTTACTCTACGAGTAACGGATATAATTATTACACCAACCAGTTTAAGAGAAGCTAAACAAGATGCTTTGAATGGCATTGAGCCCGAGGTGACGCCCTAAGAAATTATGGAGGCGCTACAGGAAAAGGGGGCAGCCTCAGCCTAGTAGACCCTGTCGTTCGACATCTCGATCCTCGCGCCCTTCTCCAGCTTCCTGTATTTGTTGCCGTCTGCTTCTGGTCACCAACTCCGCATTCAAATTTCCCGCCTTCTCATCGCTTCTCATCTCTGGCAACTCCACCAATACTCACCATGATCGAGTTATCGATGTTGGCGACCGGCGTTGCCACTACCTATTCCTATCGATGTTGTCCCATCGCTGATTGCGCGATCTAGCTATCGATATTGGCGACCGGCCTTGCCACTTCATGTTCCGATATTCCGATGTCGTGCCGATTGCTGTCAATAGTGTGACAGCGTGTTGAAAATCAATATAAAATCCAGGATTTTTTTGTTCCCTATCGATGTCACTATGGATCGACCGCTATTATCGTAGCGATTTTCTCTAAGCACGTGTATTTCGGAGTTGCAGCTCAATGGAGGTAAGTTGAGGATTTTTGCGTAAAAATCGCCATGTTTACTCATCCTCTCTGTTTTTAGCTCCTCCCACTCGATGCGATGCCCCTTGATGCTCCGGGGTTGCTGGTCCCGGACCCAGGCGACCTTTAGGCGCTTCTGCGGGGATCCAATAATGACTGCCCCTGCATGGTCCGGGCGGCTGTCCCTGGCCCCCAAGCGCCCTGGAGGCCTTCTTCCTCGTTACCGCGCCTGCGGCAGCCTCGCGTCGACTTGCCGGCCCGCGTGCCTGCCCTCGCGTCCGTTTGCTGGCCCGCGTGCCTGGCCCCCGCGTCCGTTTGCTGGCCCGCGTGCCTGGCCCCGCGTCTGTTTGCTGCTGCGGATGACTTCGCACCTTTTTTTTATGTGAGCAATGTTTGTGCCCTTGCCCTCCCCTGTCCCAATCAACTCGATTCTCGCGTTTGTTCTTTTCCTTTTATTGGGGCACATACACCCTAATCTCGCCGCCGCGACGCACCGTCAGTTGGAACCGCTGGCCGTCCAGTATGAACAGCTTGTCCCAGCGGTCCTCATGCCGTCTGCCCGCCTGGGCCTCGGCCTCCTCGACCACCTTTGGTGGCCACTCCGCGCGTTCGACCTCTCGCCACGGCTTCTCATTTAGCGACTCCTGCCTGCGGCGGTAGGGTCGCTGCGGCGGCCGTTGCTCGGAAGGCCTCCGACCGACCGCGCCCACTTCTTCAAACACGCAGGCCTCCGGCGTGTCCTCCGCTCCTCCGTGTTGGCGTGCGTGGTGGTGGCTGCGGCTGCGCCGGTGGCGGCGTCGGCGGCTGTGTCTCCTAAGCGGATCCGCCCGTGGGCCTGCATCGCCCGCCGCACGCTGCGGTAGGCCATATCGGCCCTCGCGCTCCGGCCTCCTTCGTCCTCGTCCGAGGACACCACCGGGGTGACCGTCTCACCCCCGTCGTCCTCCTCACTCTCCGACGAGAGGGAGACATACGTAACTGGCCCCTCGGCCACCGTCTCCTCCTCCGACAGGTCCACGTCTGGGACCTCCTCCGGATCCTCCTGGACCAGGGATGGGGATCGCGACACCAGGGGTGACGCCAGAAGCTGGAGATAGGAATCCGCGTCCCTACTCCATATCGCTCCGGGCTGTTCCCCGGTGCCGGTCTCTCGCACCTCCCGATTGTTGCTCGCAGCGCGTGTTAACATCTTGACGACTTAATTTTTAAAAGACCAACTCTCGCTTTTTCCGCCGCGACAAAACCTCGGTTTTTCCTCTGTCCTTTCCGCCGTTATTCCGCGAAGTCTGTACCGGTAACGGGATTCTCCTTCGTGTACCTGCCCCCCACGGAATTCGCAACTGTGTGCGTTAGCCGTTAACGGTTTTCCGGCTGTCTACCCTCCTTTTGTTTTGCTTCTTTTTCTTTGTGGTTGATCAGACTTTTTCTTAAGTGAAATGAAACGTTTCATTGATTATATATTTTTAGTCTATCCTTATGTACTTTTTGTTTCTTTTGCTTTGTATCTCTAATTACTATGTTATCTCTGTCTTCTATGGTTTCTACAGTATAAGGACCTAAATATACTGGATCTAACTTGTGACCCGTTTCGTTCCTTAGTATAACTTTATCTCCTATTTTTAATTGAAAATCTGAAGTTTTCTTATCATAATGTTGTTTTCTATAAGATTTGACTTTTTCTAACATAAGTCTAGCTCTTTTATATGCTATTTCTAATCTAAATTTTATTTCCTTCGAGTAATCTTCTACATTGTACAGTGGATCTACTCTATCTGTTTTATTAAAATTCGCGAACTGCCTTGGTAATCTTCAAAAGACTAGTTCATATGGACAGTAATCATGCATGACTGGTGGTGTTGTGTTGAAACAATATGTAAAATATTGTATCCAAACGTCCCAATCAGTTTTATCTGCAGAGATGTATGAACGAATGTATTCATTGAATGCTCTATGACTTCGTTCTATTGTCCCTAAAGTTTGGTGATGATGCACATATCTAAAATTACTTTATTATACCCGTTACTCGTAGAGTAAAAGGGTATACTAGATTCGTTGAAAAGTATGTAACAGGCAGAAGGAAGCGTTTCCGACCATATAAAGTATATATATTCTTGATCAGGATCAATAGCCGAGTCGATTTGGCCATGTCCGTCTGTCCGTCCGTCTGTCCGTCTGTCCGTCTGTCTGTCCGTATGAACGTCGAGATCTCAGGAACTACAAAAGCTAGAAAGTTGAGATTAAGCAAACAGACTCCAGGGACATAGACGCAGCGCAAGTTTGTCGAATCATGCTGCCACGCCCACTCTAACGCCCACAAACCGCCCAAAACTGCCACGCCCACACTTTTGAAAAATGTTTTGATATTTTTTCATTTTTGTATTGGTGTTGTAAATTTCTATCGATTTGTCAAAAAAAATTTTGCCACGCCCACTCTAACGCCCACAAACCGCCCAAAGCTGCCACGCCCACACTTTTGAAAAATGTTTTGATATTTTTTCATTTTTGTATTAGTCTTCTAAATTTCTATCGATTTGCCAAAAAACTTTCTGCCACGCCCACTATAACGCCCACAAACCGCCCAAAGCTTCTACGCCCACACTTTTGAAAAATGTTTTGATATTTTTTCATTTTTGTATTAGTCTTGTAAATTTCTACCGATTTGCCAAAAAACTTTCTGCCACGCCCACTATAACGCCTACAAACCGCCAAAAACTGTGTTTAAGACTCTCCTTCTCCCTTCCACTAGCTGAGTAACGGGTATCAGATAGTCGGGGAACTCGACTATAGCGTTCTCTCTTGTTTTTATACTCGGTACCCATGTCCGAAATGAACGTCTTCATTGGACTGTACTTTAGTATAAAATTTTCGAATATAGCCTTTGCGACAGTATTTTCGCTTTTGTATGCAACCGGTATGGTTACTAGATACTTCGAAAAAATCACATATAAGTGTGACGATGTATTCGTTGCCATATTCTGATTTCGGTAGTGGACCTACTGTGTCCACTATCACTATATCAAAAGCATTTGTTGGGGTTTCTGTGTGAGTCATTGGGGTCCTTGTATGTGTCGTTGTTTTCGACATTTGGCATTTATGACATCTACGTATGTACTCTTTTATATGACGAGTCATATTTTTCCAATAATAGTGTCTTTTTATTTTCGTTAGCGTTCTTGTAATGCCTGTATGACCTCCTTGAATTGGATCGTCATGATATGTAGACTGTATTAATTGTATCTCTTTTTCAGTTTTTATAATGGTCACCGGCTGGAGTAGTGCTACTCTTAATGATTTTAATTTTATATTGCCGGGTTTTTGAAATTATCTATTAAAATGGTTTCAAAGATTTTTTGAGTGGGCTGATTTTTAGTATACCGGCTTGCATTTCAAGCCTTTGAAAGAACTGACCTAAATCAAAAATTCCATTGGTATATAAACGTCAACATCAATTCTTGCAATAACTTTATTTCCTCGTTTCAGTAAACAAATAGATTCAGTTATTCGCAAGGTCACTATTTTTCGTACTTCATCATTTGTTATGACTTCGTGTACGTTGGGCTTAGATACATTTTGGATACTTTGCCTAGGCAATAGTTCCTTATTTGTTATTGTACAGTTTTTATCTTGTCTACTTTGTTGCCTGGTAGTGACTTTCAGGACTTTATGTTGCATGTCTTTGAGTTCTGTTATATTTATACGCGAGAGTGCGTCTGCTACAAAATTATCTTTCTCCTTTAGGTATTCTACAGTGAAGTCGTATTCTTCAAGCTCTAACCGCATGCGAGTTAATTTAGAACTGGGATTAGTCATAGAAAATAGGTACGTTAAAGGTCTGTGGTCCGTTTTAATGGTGAAATGTTTTCTATAAATGTATAGTCTAAAATGGGTAATTGCCCAATGAATTGCCGCTAGTTCTTGTTCCGTTGTACTCTTATTTCTTTCTAATTTTGTAAATGAACGTGATGCATAAGCTATTGGGAGCTGAATACCGTTACGGTTCTAAGTTAGAACTGCTCCGCAAGCTTGTTTACTAGCATCCGTTACAATGGAAAATTCTTTGCGAAAATCAGGATATTGTAATAATGTGGGTTGCATAAGATTTTCTTTAAGGAATTCGAATGCGTTCTGGCATTCGCTTGACCATTCAAAAGGGACATTCTTTTTACATAATCTAGTTATGTACCGTGAATAGTCGGCGAAGTTCCTTATAAATCGACGATAATAGTTGCAGAATGCTACAAATCGTCTTGCGCTGTCCGCATCATGAGGGACAGGATAATTTTTGATGACGTCATATTTCTTGTCATCTGGCAATACTCCTTTGTCTGTGCATTTGTGACCTAGGAATATCACTTCGTGCATGAAAAATGAACATTTTTCTGGATGCAACTTTAGGTTATATTTCCTACATACATTAAAAACGTCAGTTAAGTTCTTAATCATGTGTTTTTCTGAACATCCTATCACCATTAAGTCATCCATATAAAGGAATGCCTGAGAGGGTTCTAAACCTGAGAATGATATAGTCATCATCCTCTGAAATGAATTTGGTGCTATTTAAAGACCATACAGACTGGAATGGATAGCTACATAACAATGAAAAGAAAACTCAGCCCTCAAAATAATAAAAATCAAAAATCCGAAAATAAGGCAAAAATTACACGAGACGATGTCACTAATAAAACGCCAGCAAACACCAACAGATTTGAGCTTCTGGCAAATTCTACTGATGAAAGTGTACAAACGGCAAAGCCATCCAAAGAGGAACCTAAGAAGGTTAAGCCTCCTCCAATATACATTCGCGAAAAAAGCTGAAGTGCCTTAGTGAACAAAATAGCGACATTAATAGGAGAAAACTCGTTCTATATAATCCCCCTAAGAAAAGGGAACATTAATGAAACAAAAGTTCAAACTCACACCGTATCCTAACCAAATTCCTGGACGATGCAGGAAAAAAATTTTATACATACCAACTAAAAAGCGCAAGGGGCATACAGGTTGTTCTCAAAGGGATTGAGGCAACTGTTTCGACCACAGAAATCGTAGAAACGCTCAAGGAAAAGAACTTTAATGCAAAAATGGTCATGAACATACTTAACAAAAATAAGGAACCAATCAAGTTGGAGCCAGAGAGCCAGGTACTAAAAAACTAACTGCCGAGAATATGGCCACACTAAGGCTTACTGTACACTGAACTCTATCTGCGTAGTCTGCAGTGAAGCCCACAGCACAGCGAACTGTCATAAGAACAAGGAAGACAGCTCTGTTAAAATGTGCAGCAACTGCGGTGGAAGTCACACAGCGAATTGGCGTGGCTGTGTAGTATATAAGGAACTAAAGAACCGTCTTAACAAACACGGAGAATCAACACGAGCTCAGGCCACACACATCAGTCACACTCCGCCACAATCGGGCCCCTCTTACACGGCACCCCTTCCTACACATCGTACCAATCCTAGCGTTTCCTTCGCTACGGCCTAAAGATCGGGAATTAAAAGCGTGAATCCAATAACACAAAAGTTAACTACTTCGCGGGAAGAACAGGAAATTACTACTTCGAATGATCAAACGCAGCATATATCAACTGGCATTGAAACGATGATGATCTCACTCCAGCAAACCCTAAAAGAATTTATGACATTCATGCAAACCACAATGCAAGAGCTTATGCGAAACCAAAATATGCTGATACAGCTTCTCGTGTCATCAAAATCAACATAATGTCTCCACTTCAAATATCTATGTGGAACGCGAATGGCGTTTCACGGCATAAACTCGAACTTGCCCAGTTCCTATCCGAAAAAAATATTGACGTCATGCTCCTCTCCGAGACACATCTAACAGACAAGCACAACTTCCATGTTCCAGGATACGTATTCTACGCCACTAACCATCCGGACGGAAAAGCCCATGGCGGCACTGGCATACTTATCAGAGGTCGCATCAAACACCACCTTCATAATAGAACTGAAACGGACTACCTGCAATCCACTTCCATAAACATGCAATCTAGCATCGGCCCCGTCACTCTGGCCGCAGTCTACTGCCCTCCTCGTTTTGCAGTTTCTGAGGACCAATTCTTGGAATTTTTCAACTCACTCGGTGAGCGATTTATAGCGGCTGGTGACTACAATGCCAAGCACACGCACTGGTGTTCACGCCTTTTAAACCCAAAGGGTAAACAACTTTACAACGCGCTCATTAAGCCAGGAAATAAGCTCGATTATGTCACTCCGGGTAGGCCTACATACTGGCCAGCAGATCCAAATAAGCTCCCGGATCTCATTGACTTCGCAATAATAAGAAAGATCCCTAGAAATAATATTACGGCTGAGTCACTTGCAGAACTATCATCAGATCACTCACCAGTTTTACTTGCTCTCAGGCATCGACCACATATAACTGAGCACACCTACAAGCTGACAGGCAACAGGACCAACTGGGCAAGGTACACGAAATATGTTTGTACTCACATGGTACCAACTCAAACAGTATCTACCCATGAGGATATTGACCGCCTGACCGAATCGATGGAGGAAAATCTTGTTGCTGCAGCCAAGGCCTCTACCCCTCCAGACACACACAAAATGACAAATCATACCAAGACAACTCGCGAAATCGAACAGCTAGTACTTGAAAAACGAAGACTAAGAAGAGAATGGCAGAATCACAGATCCCCAAAGGCTAAGGAACAGCTAAAAATAGCAACACGTAGATTAACCAGGGCACTTAAGCTTGAGGAAGCAAACGCCAGCATCTATATATCGAACAACTATCGCCCACCAGCAAGAAGAACCCTTTGTGGAAAGCACACAAAAATATTCAGCCACCAGCAGAAACAGTCGTTCCACTGCGAGGCCCCTCAGGAAGCTCAGGATACGCAGCGAACAAGATAGAGCAAGTGCATTCGCCGATCACCTTCAAGGCGTATTCCAACCAAATACTGCTAGCAACTCATTTGTCCTACCTCTAGCAATTAAAATCCAGCCACCAATAAATCCAATAACATTTAGTCAACGTGAGATAGCATCTATAATAAAAGATCTTGAGCCCAAAAAATCACCTGGGCACGACTTGGTGACACCAAAAATGATCATAGAACTCCCACCGTGTGCGGTTCTGACCTTATGCAATCTCTTTAACGCTATTACGAAACTTAATTACTATCCCCAGAGGTGGAAAAAGGCGGTCATAGTGATGATTCCCATACCAGGAAAAGACAAAACGCAACCCTCATCCTACAGACCAATCAGTCTCCTATCCTGTCTCTCGAAACTGTTTGAAAAGGCATTTTTAAAACACCTAGCCCCCTACTTAAGAATGCGAAACACAATACCATCCCATCAATTTGGTTTTCGCAAAAATCGTGGAACGATCGAACAGGTCAATCGCATCACAAACGAAATTCGTACTGCTTTTGAGCACCGGGAATACTGCTCTACAATATTCTTAGATGTCGCACAAGCATTTGACCGAGTCTGGCTGGAAGGACTAATGTACAAGATAACAAAACTGCTTCCGCAGAATACCCACAAAGTGTTCGAATCTTATCTCTTCAAAAGAGTGTTCTCAACCAGGTGTAACAGTTCGACTTCACACGACCGCGTCATCAATGCTGAAGTTCCCCAAGGAAGTGTGCTGGGCCCCGTTCTTTACACTTTATATACAGCAGACATGCCTACAAACTATCAGCTCACAACCTCTACGTTTGCTGACGATACCGCAATACTCAGCCGATCCAAATGCCCATCAAAGGCAACAGAAAAACTTGACTGTCATCTTAAAACAGTGGAAAGATGGTTTGCGGACTGGCGCACTAAGATAAAGATCACAGCAGACTAAAGCGCAAAGATTCTCCAGCCCAGCAAAGAAATCCTAGGGCCGTCTCTATTTAATATTGTACTTAAACTAATTTATATAATAAGATTTGAAAAATTATTGTTAGTCTCATAATAAGAGAAGATCCAATAAATAACGCAAAAAGTTTGAAAAAAAAAAAACATTTTAAGACCAAATGGTAATTGCGTGAAGCGATATGAGCCATTGCTCGTTGAAAAAGACGTTATATTCCTTAAGTTTTCCCCAAGTTCTATTTGGTGGAAGCCTGACATCAAGTCAAGGCATGAAAAGTATGTAGCTCGACCTAGTTCATCTAAAATGTCATCAATTCTATGGAGTGGAAATTTGTCAGAAAGTAGTTTTTTATTTAGTTGACGATAGTCATTCTTCTCTTGCGAATTTGGTAATGATTTTTTCTGAACTAACAAGAGTGGGCTGTTATACTCGGATACAGACGGTTCGACGATTTTGTCGCTAATTAATTTCCCACTTGTTTTTGAATTTCTTCAATATGGCTATGCGGGCTTCTGTAGTTTTTTATATAAATGGGTTCATTATCTTTAAGTCATAATGTTTGTTTATAAAAGTTGTTTGTTGATATTGGTTCGGTTTCCAGTCCGAACACATCACTATACTGTGTGCATAATTCAGTTAATTGATTTTTGAATTGGTCTGGAAAATTTTTCTTTAGTTTTGAAAGTACTTGTTCGCTTCTATTTTTAGTGTTGGTATTATGAATGTCATAATCTTTTAAATTTTCATATTGGATTTTGTTTACTTTGACCAATTGATCGAAATTAGTTGTATTTAGAAGTCGAATGTATTAATGTTTGGATGCTGCTATTGTATTTGCAACATAAATCCCATTGTGTATTTTCTGATTAGGAACAAATATGTAATCATTTAAAGCATTAATGTCTATTTTCGGAATAACTTGTGATCTGGCTGGCAGAAGAACTGTATTGTTGCCAGCGCTATATGTTATCGAAACATATATTGGATCATTTAAATTTTGGGGTCTAATTATAAACCAGTCCTCACTTGGTTTGAAACCTAGTTGACAATTGAATTTCTTTATAAAATCAATGCCTATTATTCCATCACATGGTATTGCAAAATTTGGGTCTACCAAATGAAATTCATGTGGAATAATATATTTTGTTAATTGGAGTTCTATTGAGGTTGTTCCTCAAGACTTTATCACACCTTGGCCTATGCCTTCGATATTTATTATTTTTTCTGTTTGATTTTGGAAGTTATCAGAATTTACTTTCAGAAGTGAGATATCTGCACCAGTATCAATGAGAAATGTTAGTTTATTTTCAGTTGAATGATTATGGAAAGTTACGAATATATTAAGACTATAATTTATGGAATGAACTTTAACATTTATTGGTTGTTTCCTAAAGGGTTCTGTGAGTTTTCCGACGTATTTCGCGTGATATTATTATTACCCTGGTAGTAGTTTCCGCGGCCTCTCCCTTGGTTTTGGCCTCTTCTGCCTCCACGGTTATTAAAGTTATTATTGTTGTTGTTATTGCTGCCTCGGTTGTAATTGTTGTGGTAGTTATTTCCTCCACGATTATAACCTCGGCCTCCTCTATTATTATTTGCACCTCGTCGATAATAGAGTACAGTGTTACTCTGACCTGTTATCTCTGTGCAACTGTTTACAAATTTGGAGATGGCATCATTCATGTTTGTGAATGTGCCTGCTTGCATGATAAGTTTTACCTTATCAATGGAGCAATTCTGTGTCATTGCTTCACTGGCTTCACTGATATAGGCACATTCAAGGGCCTTTGTCAGTTTCTCCACCTCTTGGGTGTATTGGTTGGCCGTTTTATTTCTCTGTTGTAGATTGAGAAGCTTGGCAGATATCACTTCTACCGGTTCTCCTTTTACTGCACTTGAGAGTTGTGTAATGAGTGCAGCAATTGTCTGCTCATTACTTATAAGGTTTCTTACATGGCCTTAGGTTCTAGTTTAGTTTTTATTTCATGTGTGCTCTTTAAGCTGTCTAGTTGACCTAGAGCATCCAAAAAACTTTGTAGATTTTCTGGTTTACTATTAAACTCTGGTATCAGAGATGTGGATAGCCTGATAAAGTCTGTCACTGTCTGTGCCATTTCAGAAATTGTTATTGTTTCGGATTTAAATTCAATTCGGTCGGTTCCTTCTAGTGTTGCAATGCCACTATCGGACTCAGCGCCGCCTGATTGTACAGATTCGTCTAGTTCTTTAAACTGGTCTGGGTTGAATTCAACCAATTGACTTAGACTTTCTGGTACATCTATCAGAATATGACTCCTTTTTCTGATATTATTATACCCGTTACTCGTAGAGTAAAATGGTATACTAGATTCGTTGAAAAGTATGTAACAGGCAAAAGGAAGCGTTTCCGACCATATAAAGTATATATATTCTTGATCAGGATCAATAGTCGAGTCGATCTGGCCATGTCCGTCCGCCAGTCTGTCCGTCTGTCTGTCTGTCCGTCCGTATGAACGCTGAGATCTCAGGAACTACAAAAGCTAGAAAGTTGAGATTTTTTCATTTTTGTATTAGTCTTGTAAATTCCTATCGATTTGCAAAAAAACTTTTGCCGCGCCCACTCTAACGCCCACAAACCGGCAAAACCTGTCAGTGTTAAAGAATCTCCTTCGCACTTCCACTAACTGAGTAACGGGTATCAGATAGTCGGGGAACTCGACTATAGCGTTGTCTCTTGTTTAATCTTGTGTTTTGGGATTTTATAACCCTCAAACATTTGTTATTATGTTCAGATGTGTGTCTTTTTGCATATTTATTTACTAATGTAACTATATTAATATATTCTCCTACAACTATCTCTATATGATTTTTCAAAGTTTCGGATTTTATTACTGCATCTCTATTGATACATTTATAAGACTTTTCAAACCTGTAGCGAAATTTTTTTTTTTTAAGTCTGGTCTAAACGATTCCCTATTCATATAACGTTTTTTGATGATTTTGTTATGCTTAACATAAATTGCAAGCAGAAATTGTAGAATTAACACAATTGTAATGATCAGCAATAAAATCCACAACGCATTTATATCGTCTGTGTGATCTATAATTTTACCGTTATTAACTACGTTGGCAGTATTGTCTTTTGCCTCACTAGAATCGCTAAACCATCCCATATTTTAGTTTATATTCAATGAAACGTTTTTTGAAGGAAAAAGTGAGATTTTCTATTTATGAGTTTATTTCATTATTATTATATTATTTTCTTCTTCTAGAAAATCAAGAATAAAAATTTTTACGTTTAACAATTAAGAATTGTTATATTTTGTCATTTTAAAAAAAATATTGCAGACGTGAAAATATAAGTTGTTAATAAATGTGGCTGGCTCACACATTTGTCTACAATAATAAAAAAAAATTTTCCAACCGTCTTGTTAGTAAAAAAAAGCCTAACAGATATTAGGGATTTTCAAGCAGCGGTTTCCCGCATCGGCTTGGAATTAGAAATTTAAACTAAGGCAAATTGGGTCATTGGCAATTATTTATGAAGCCCGTTTGCGTTGTTTCGCACCTTGCGAAATCTTGATTTCAATGTCCTCCAGACGCTCTTTGTAGCGTTGCCGGGAAGTCTCGTCTCTGGCCAACTGGGTCATTTCCTTGACCAGTCGGCGTTGTTGTAGTAGCTTTACCCTGTTTCCGGAGCGTTTGTGCTTCTTTGGTTCATTCCTTTCCTGCCTTGCCCGGTACTCAGCTATTGTGAGTGGGCGTGGTCCATCTGCAGGGTTTTGCTGCAGAGCATCTTCTAACGTTGGCAAGTCCCTTTGTATCGTGAGCTGCGCGTTTAAAAATTGTGCCTCCTCTGCCATCAATTGTTGCGTGTTGTTGTTATTATTTTTGCACAAATGTTATCGGTGATTTGGTGGGCAAAGTGGCAAGGCATTTGTTGTCAGGCGGAGGCGAGACTTAGTCTCATGTCCTGATGTCTTGACGTCCTGAGGTCCTAAGGTCCTGACGTTCTGAGGTCCTGACGTCCTGTCACGGTCGCCATATGATCTCAAGGATCCCAAAGAAGGTTCAGTGTTTTAGATTCAGAGCGTCTGCTCAGTTAGATTTACTTTATTCGAATGTTTCTTATGCGCTCAACTTGGGCTGAGCTGACCCGTATATATAGTAATTATTATTATATACATATAGTTCCATATACATATACATATGTATGCAGAAGGCATGCATTTGTCATGTATGGTCTGACCACTTGAGCTGCAAAGTGCATGCTCAGCATTCCCACGCTCCGCGATCGGCTTATGTATAAGCGTTAGATCATATTACTTGAGCGCTGGAACACTTGTGTAATTGTTGGTGGTCTTTTGGGTACTTGAACGTTATGTTTATTATGACAAAGTGTCACAATGTTTTGAAGATAAGTTGTACCCATTAATTTAGTATATTTATAGGGTAGATATGCTACAGTGTGTTTATTTGAGTGACACTCGATTTGCGACTTTTCGATACCCTGTATCGTCTTCCCCCTTCTTCACGAAAGGGTTTTACTGTTGTTTTTCGCTCAAGGTATACTCTGGCCCGCCGGTGCCCGCGCTTCTCGGCTTCAAGTCGCCAATATGAGCCGTTTTCGTGTTCCTTTTTGTTGCGTGCTCCAATACACAAATTACTGGTGAAGTGAATTTCTTTATTTTGAAAGGCCCGTCGAACCTTGGTGCCAGTTTCGCCGCGAAGCCCTCGGCTGCTTTCGACAGGTGGTGCTCTTTGGCCCATACAGTTTCTCCCACCTTGGGTTTCCACGGCCTCCTTCGGAGATTATAGTGGCGCGCTGATCCTGCGCTGCCTTTTCCATGTTACGCGTTTTCTGCCGGCGTCTGTTTACACCTGCCCGTTCCGGCCGTCTGTTCGTCGAACAACGCGTTCGGCAGCCTTGGTTCTCTTCCCTGCTTTATAAATGCCGGCGGGTATCCGGTGGTCTCCGCCACACTCGGGTTTACTGCCAGTTGCAGCTCCGTCCCGGTTCTTCCGGGACCTGGGTCAGAATTTTTCCGGCTGCTTGCAGCTGGTTGGGCTTGTACTTCATGCAGCTCTCGCAGTTCCGCACGTACCTTCTTATGTCTCGGTGCATTCCTGGCCAGTGGTACCTGGCTGCCACCCGCGCAGTTGTCTTCCGATTTCCCTGGGTATTTTTGGGGATCCTGCTTTATTTTCCTTCGCATCTCTTCTATCCACCTGCATTCCGTCGCCGTTATCCTGCGGCTCGTTTCCTGCAGCGGCTGTCTTGACAGGGCGTCCGCGACGATGTTCAGCTGGCCCTTTCTGTATGAGATTTCGAAATCGAATTGTTGGAGCTCCAACGCCCACCTCGCGATCCTTCCGGACGGGCTCTCGATGCTGTTCAGCCACTTCAGGGCCATGTGATCTGTTATCACTTTGAAATGGTAGCCTTCCAGGTACGGTCTTAATTTCCTGACAGCCCACACTATCGCTAAACACTCCTTCTCTGTCGCAGAATAATTCTTTTCCGCTCCGTTCAGAGCTCTGCTGGAGTAGGATATGACCCGCTCGCCTTGCTCGGAGTGCGGTGTGAGGATAGCGCCCAGCCCGTAGTCGCTGGCGTCCGTCTGTAGCACGAAGGTCCTTCTGAAGTCGGGGCATGCCAGGATCGGGTCGGTGACCAACCTGGTTTTGACGGCCTCGAATGCTTCTTGGTGCCTGTTTGCCTGTTTCTTGAGAAGTGCGTTCAGCGGTTGTACCAACGTCGCAAAATCCGATACAAAACGTTTGTAACACGACGCCGCTCCTAGGTACTGTCGCAACTCCTTCACGTTTCCCGGGGGCTTTAGCTAAGCTATTGCTGCTACTTTCTCCGGATCCGTTCCGTTCCCATCCCAGTACTAGAGCGTCGATGATGTTATGGACGATTAGCAGTTGCATTCTTACGGTCCTCTCTCCCAGTCCTATGTCCACTTCGAGCAGCTATGTGACCTTCTCATACCGTCCATCAGCCATCCGCACTTCTCTTCTCGTGGATACGACCTCTCCCACTGCCCGCAACCTGTCCGCCAACCTGTCTTCGTTAATAAAACTTGCTGTGGCTCCGGTGTCCATCGTGGCCTTAATTTCCATTCTTGCCTTTCTTCCGCCTTTAGCTTGCCCATTAATTTTGAGGGGCAGCACCTTGAGAACCCTGGTTGGATCTCGGGCAGCACTCTGCGGTCCTCGGGCCGATTCTCCCGCACGTCCAGCTAAAAGTAATCGGTCGGATCCGACATTCCCGCATCCAGTGATCCTGGCTTCCACACCTATGGCAGGCTTGTGCTGGGTTAAACACAAACCCCCGCCGCACCGGGGATGGCCTTCTTTCGTTCGTTTCATGCCTCGATGGTCCTGTGGGTTCCTCTTGGCACGCCGCGTGCTGTTCCCCTCTTGGGAAATCCCGCTGGTGGTGGGCTCTGTGGGTCCGCTCTGACTCGAACCCTTTGGGAGTCCAGTTCCTCGAATTCGTCGGCCAGGGCCATCAGAGCATCCAGGTGTCGGCACTCGTACGGGCGGACAAACATTCGTAAAGCTGGAGTGCTGTTCTCCCTTATCCTTTCCAAGGTCTCTTTCTGGGACATCCCCAAAGGCCGCATTAGGGTCTGCATGTCCACCATATAATCTTTGAAGCACTCGCCATGCCGCTGCTTCCTATGCCTGACCTGGTCTGCCAGCTTCGTCATGAAGCCCCTGGGCAGGAAAAATTCCTGAAAGCTGCGGATAAACTCTGCCCATGTCTCCCAGAATCTGTTGTTGGCGATGAACCACTTTAAGGCCCTGCCCTTCAGCAGTTCCGGCATCGCTCGTGGGATTTGGTTGATATCCAGACGTCATTGCTGACCACTCCACCTGCTCCAGGAACTCCAATGGCATGTAGTGACCGTCGTACCGTAAGATCCACTCCCGCACCTGTTTCGCCACCTCTGCGTAATCCGGAGGGGCTACTCTTGCGATGTCTCTCCGATCGCGGCTGGACTCCCGCCTCTCCCTTCTCTAGCAGCTGCTTTCCCGCCGTTCACTCCCGGTTTCCTGCCTTTCGGGTCTGCTCCCGCTGGCCTCCATCATGCTGTGGACATCGAGGCTCCTCATCAGACCTTGGGTGTATCGTCCGTGAGACAAGCTAGTGCTCCTCCCCGAACCACCTTTGCCGAACACTGACTCCACCGTCCCTTCCTGCGTATGCCAGGCACTCGTCTCCCTTGCCGAAGGATACCCTGCGGGCTCGACCGGGGCATCGGATGTTATGGGGCAGGGTGTATCGTCCGTGAGACAAGCTAGCGCTCCTCCCCGAACCACCTTTGCGACCACTGACTCCACCGTCCCTTTCTGACCATGCTAGGTCCTGGTGTTCGTTAATCCTTCTCTGGTCCTTGATTGCGGAGATCCTCTCTGGATGCTCGCTTGACGCACTTGTACTTTCGCTGCTTCACTGTCACTCGGTATAGACTGTCTGGTCGTGTGGCGTATTTTCTCGCTGACTTTCCGTGTACTCCGCGTATCTTTCCCGATGGCTTGAGTCCAAGGTCCAGCGCGGTACCGTTATTTCACTGTCTCTCCGCTTTGCCGGGGTCCAAGGGGCATTATTTCCCGTTTGACCTGACCGCCCTTGACTCCTCTCGCATTCCAGCCGTCTTCTCTGTTGCTATACCGATCTACTGCACCCGTATTTGTGGGGAGTTTTAAGACTCCTCACAATAATACAAATAAATCAAATCCAAACACTAATTCAAGACCCTCCGAAAAAAATCCGAGGTTACCAAATGAATTCACACAAAACCTAAATACAGGTAAAGTCTAGAATCATTGAAATATTTAACAAGGAAGTATTAGTGCACCAAACCCTCCCGTCAATAACTCTCAATTGCCTTGTAGACACTGATTCTTTATTTTCCCAATCAAACCTTCTAAAGTAAAAGTCCACACTATAAATGGCATTATTATATTGAACCAAAGCGTTTCAGTCAAACGTTGTCCCACTAAACAAACATTTTATATTCACAGTTTTTCAGAAAAATATGACTCACTATTAGGCAGAAACTATTTAGAGCCAACCAGCAATCAAGTTAATTATTCAACACCCTCCGGAAAATTAAGCGAAAACCCCACTTAAAACCAGATGTGCCAAAGGTTACTAACTAGTACCCCAAATCATATAATTCAGAAGAGTCCAAGACTACCTATGAGTGGCCCAAGTCTTCTTAATCCTTTAACTACGCCTTAGACGACGAGTTAAGAGAATCTAACGTAATCAGATTAGAACATCTAAATACAGAAGAAAGGGAACAGCTTTCCTACGTCTTTCCTACGTAAGGTGAAAATTTGACTTACAAGTACGATGCTATTCACAAGTAAACATGCTATCCATACAAAACAGGAAGACCCTATCTATAAAAAAAACCATATATGTTCCCCCAAACGTTTGATCAAGAAGTCAACAAGGAAATTAATGAACAACAAATAATTAGAAAATCTAAATCCACCTATGGTTCACCAGTTTGGATCGTCCCAAAGAAAAGCAATGCTTCTGGTAAACGAAAATTTCGATTAGTCATAGACTAATCGTATTATAATCGAGACTACACATGGACATTATGAATATACTCATATGCCTTGGTCTAAAAAATGCACCAGCAACATTTCAACGCTGCTATCTTCTAAATGACTTAATTTATAAAGATTGTTTAGTTTACTCAGATGATATTATCAATAATTCCACTTCATTGGAGGAACACATAATGTCATTGAAAAAAGGATTTGATATATAACGATCAGCAAATCTTGCAACTTGATAAATGTGAATTTCTGAAGAAAGAAACAGAAGTTCTCATTCACATTATCACAACAAAACCAAACCCTAACAAAATAAATGCAATTATTATTTCTCTATTCCTAAAACCAGAAAACGAGTAAAATCTTTCCCTTGACTCTGCGGATTCTACCGAAAGTTCATTTTCAATTTTGCAAAAATAGCGAAACCGATCAAATTAAAAAAAGGAGCAGTAAATAACACAAAAGATAATAATTACATGTCCGCCTTCGAGAAACTAAAATTACTCATCACGTCCGATTTAATCCTTATATACCCTAACTTCAAAAAGAAATTTTCGATGACAACAGATGCGAGTAATATAGCCATAGGTCCTGTATTATCCCAAGAGCATAAACCCATCTGCTATGCAAGCAGAACTTTAAACGAACACGAACTTAACTATTCGGCAATAGAAATAGAACTATTAGCTATAGTATGGGCAGTAAAATATTTCAGGTCCTACCTATTCGGTAGAAAGTTCGACATATTAAGCGATCATAGGCCACTTGTATGGCTAAGTAACATAAAAGATCCCAATATTAAATTACAGAGATGGAAGATAAAACTCAACGAATACGATTATAATATTTAATATCTACCCTGTAAAGAAAATCATTTCGCTGATGCTCTATTTAGAGTCAAAATTCAAGAAAACTTCCCACTGTGCATAGTGCACCAGAAGACAACCAAAGTCACATATCAATAACAGAAAGACCTCTTAATTATTATAACAGACAATTCGAAATCATTAAAGACGATTTTGCCGATGTCCAAATAATAAAATATTTCCATAAAACTAGAATAAAAATCAGTTATAAAGAAATGACTGATTCCCTTGTTAAAGATCTAATTAACGAATACTTCTGCAAAAGTGTTATTTATTTCCCTAATGAATTCGATTTTCAAATCTTTCAAAATGCGTATATTCAAATCATAAGTCCCGACAGTCTCATTAAAACTATGAAAACCAGTAATAAACTAATAGACATTTAAACATACGCCCAATTCAAGGAAATTATTACACCCTGGTATAGAAAAACTCACACTTCAGTTCAAAGAACTTTATTATTATTGCCCTGATTAACACAAACATATCCAAAACATCATAATGGATAAGTATGTCATGGACTTATACTTAATAAACAATAAACAATTTCCATCATGTATTGACATTTAATTTAAATACGCCTCTCTGATAGAAGTAAACAGTAGAGATTGGCTTGAAGCTAAAAGAGCTATTTTACGTATATTCACCGATATAGTTAAACCCATAGAAATAAAAGAAATAAATCTAAGTTTAAAAAGAAAAAGAAAATTAATAAAAGTAAATATAATAAGGATAATTCCAGGCCTACGCCTATGCTTCCTATCGTCAATTAACACACAATACCTAGAAGTAATCCCTATCCAAAAACGGCTACCTAATCTTTCAAACCTGATCAATAGATTTACCGATAAACCACGAATATCATTACTTATCTATTAACTTAACTAAAACAGAAAATTCAAACTCATCCTTTTAATAACATACCACAATATATGACAAATATTTTTCACATAACAATCAAACTTACACTGCAGGTTCTCAAAGCTTGGTTATAAATAAATGTATAACTGGTATACTGAACCAGTTTCAAACACAATGTAGAGACAGGAAAATTAGAAGAGATATTAATTACCAACACAATGTTGGACATGTAAACAATAATGTAACAAAACTTGAACCACTCGAATACATTCAGACAAAACAAATAATCGAACAACACAATCATACCAATTATGTCTTTCAAATAATAACACTTACAACCTTAATCATAATTGTTATGATTGCATTATTGTACTTTATCTGTAAATATAAATTTTAATTGTAAAATTCAAAAATCAAACCCTAAAAAACGAAATTATTATACGTCCTGAAACAGACAACATTGTACCGCCCAATGGGGAAGTAACATAACGCAACGGGTCCTATTTAAAAATTATTTTTCTTGTAATCTCCGAGTCACATCCGGTGTTCCACAAGGGAGCCACCTTGCTCCGCTCCCTAGTAATACAACATTCGCGTGTACGCGTAAAGTGTAACGAACTGATTTCTTAGTTTCTGCTCGCTACGAATTGCAACGGCTAGCTCAGAGAGTTTGTTTGTTCGTCCCACCAAATTTATGATTTGTGTGATTGCCCGACCAACGAGAAGACAGAGTTTTAAATTTAAACCACCTTTATTCAGTGGCTTGATAAAGAGAATCCTGTGATCCTCGCATTCGGATGCGCGTCGTCGCTCCTTCGTCGTCCTTCTTCGCTGAACCCGCGTCGCTCTCGACGGCGTATCCGTGCCGGCTCGACTGGACTTAGGATGTTATGGGCAGGGTGTATCGTCCGTAAGATGAGATAGAGCTTCTCCCCGAACCAACTTTGCGACCACTGACTCCACCGTCCCTTCTTGCTCTTGCGAAAGGACCAACCTGCGGGCTTGGCCGGGGCTTAGGATGTTATGGGGCACGGTGTATCGTCCGTAAGATCAGCTTAGATCAAAAAAATAACGCTTACTTCCTAAATATATCAACACAACCCGCAACTGTTACAAATGCAGTAAGCGAGCGGTCATTGAACCTAAGCCCGCAAATGCACTTCAACCAACAAAGCAAGAAAGAGCGCGCCCTCAGTACCATTGAGTATCCAATCACAGCAACTCAAAGGTACTACAACAACTTTGCTGAACATTCCCGAAATTGCACTACGCTTACCGACACTGACAAGTACAGTGACCTCAATAACTACCGCAACTGCAGTTACAACCAGAAAGACCGCTATAGTCGAGTTCCCCGACTATCTGATACCCGTTACTCAGCTATTGGAAGTGCGAAGGAGAAACTTCAACACTGAGAGTTTTTGGCGGTTTGTGGGCGTGCAAAAAGTTTTTAGGCAAATCGATAGAAATTTACATGATAAATAAAATAATTAAATAATATCAAAACCTTTTTCAAAAGTGTGGGCGTGTGAGTTTTGGGAGGTTTGTTGGCGGTAGAGTGGGCGTGGCAGCATGAGGCAACTTGCGCTGCGTCTATGTCTCTGGAGTCTGCATGCTTAATCTCAACTTTCTAATTTTTATAGTTCCTGAGATCTCGACGTTCATACGGACGAACAGACGAACGGACAGACGGATGGACAGACGGACGGACAGACGGACGGACAGACGGACATGGCCAGATCGTCACGGCTATTGATCCTGATCAAGAATATATATACTTTATATGGTCGAAAACGCTTCCTTCTGCCTTTTACATACTTTTCAACGAATCTAGTATACCCTTTTACTCTACGAGTAACGGATATAATTATTACACCCTGGTTGGTGGTTTAAGAGAAGCTAAACAAGATGCTTTGAATGGCATTGAGCCCGAGGTGACGCCCTAAGAAATTATGGAGGCGCTACAGGAAAAGGGGGCAGCCTCAGCCTAGTAGACCCTGTCGTTCGACATCTCGATCCTCGCGCCCTTCTCCAGCTTCCTGTATTTGTTGCCGTCTGCTTCTGGTCACCAACTCCGCATTCAAATTTCCCGCCTTCTCATCGCTTCTCATCTCTGGCAACTCCACCAATACTCACCATGATCGAGTTATCGATGTTGGCGACCGGCGTTGCCAATACCTATTCCTATCGATGTTGTCCCATCGCTGATTGCGCGATCTAGCTATCGATATTGGCGACCGGCCTTGCCACTTCATGTTCCGATATTCCGATGTTCCGATGTCGTGCCGATTGCTGTCAATAGTCAAATATAAAATCCAGGATTTTTTTGTTCCCTATCGATGTCACTATGGATCGACCGCTATTATCGTAGCGATTTTCTCTAAGCACGTGTATTTCGGAGTTGCAGCTCAATGGAGGTAAGTTGCGGATTTTTGCGTAAAAATCGCCATGTTTACTCATCCTCTCTGTTTTTAGCTCCTCCCACTCGATGCGATGCCCCTTGATGCTCCGAGGTTGCTGGTCCCGGACCCAGGCGACCTTTAGGCGCTTCTGCGGGGATCCAATGATGACTGCCCCTGCATGGTCCGGGCGGCTGTCCCTGGCCCCCAAGCGCCCTGGAGGCCTTCTTCCTCGTTACCGCGCCTGCGGCAGCCTCGCGTCGACTTGCCGGCCCGCGTGCCTGCCCTCGCGTCCGTTTGCTGGCCCGCGTGCCTGGCCCCCGCGTCCGTTTGCTGGCCCGCGTGCCTGGCCCCGCGTCTGTTTGCTGCTGCGGATGACTTCGCACCTTTTTTTTATGTGAGCAATGTTTGTGCCCTTGCCCTCCCCTGTCCCAATCAACTCGATTCTCGCGTTTGTTCTTTTCCTTTTATTGGGGTACATACACCCTAATCTCGCCGCCGCGACGCACCGTCAGTTGGAACCGCTGGCCGTCCAGTATGAACAGCTTGTCCCAGCGGTCCTCATGCCGTCTGCCCGCCTGGGCCTCGGCCTCCTCGACCACCTTTGGTGGCCACTCCGCGCGTTCGACCTCTCGCCACGGCTTCTCATTTAGCGACTCCTGCCTGCGGCGGTAGGGTCGCTGCGGCGGCCGTTGCTCGGAAGGCCTCCGACCGACCGCGCCCACTTCTTCAAACACGCAGGCCTCCGGCGTGTCCTCCGCTCCTCCGTGTTGGCGTGCGTGGTGGTGGCTGCGGCTGCGCCGGTGGCGGCGTCGGCGGCTGTGGTTTCGGCTGCGTCATCGGCGTCGGTGGCTGCGGCAGCTCCTGTCGCTGCTGGCGGTGGCTGCGACGGTGGCAGTGGTGTCGGTGGCTGCAGCAATGGCGACTGCGGCAACAACGACGGTGGGTGTGGTACCCACACGCCTCCTCTCCTTCTGCCACTCTGCCAGGCGTTTCTGCGACGCGGCCTTGGCGGCGGCTGCCTTCCGCTCCACCACCATCCGCTCAAACCGTCGCAGCGTGGCGTTCCGCGCGTCCGCGAACTCGCACAACTCCTCCAGATCTTCCGATGGCATCGCGTCTCCTAAGCGGATCCGCCCGTGGGCCTGCATCGCCCGCCGCACGCTGCGGTAGGCCATACCGGCCCTCGCGCTCCGGCCTCCTTCGTCCTCGTCCGAGGACACCACCGGGGTGACCGTCTCACCCCCGTCGTCCTCCTCACTCTCCGACGAGAGGGAGACATACGTAACTGGCCCCTCGGCCACCGTCTCCTCCTCCGACAGGTCCACGTCTGGGACCTCCTCCGGATCCTCCTGGACCAGGGATGGGGATCGCGACACCAGGGGTGACGCCAGAAGCTGGAGATAGGAATCCGCGTCCCTACTCCATATCGCTCCGGGCTGTTCCCCGGTGCCGGTCTCTCGCACCTCCCGATTGTTGCTCGCAGCGCGTGTTGACATCTTGACGACTTGATTTTTAAAAGACCAACTCTCGCTTTTTCCGCCGCGACAAAACCTCGGTTTTCCCTCTGTCCTTTCCGCCGTTATTCCGCGAAGTCTGTACCGGTAACGGGATTCTCCTTCGTGAACCTGCCCCTCACGGAATTCGCAACTGTGTGCGTTAGCCGTTAACGGTTTTCCGGCTGTCTACCCTCCTTTTGTTTTGCTCCTTTTTTTTTGTGGTTGATCAGACTTTTTCTTAAGTGAAATGAAACGTTTCATTGATTATATATTTTTAGTCTATCCTTATGTACTTTTTGTTTCTTTTGCTTTGTATCTCTAATTACTATGTTATCTCTGTCTTCTATGGTTTCTACAGTATAAGGACCTAAATATACTGGATCTAACTTGTGACCCGTTTCGTTCCTTAGTATAACTTTATCTCCTATTTTTAATTGAAAATCTGAAGTTTTCTTATCATAATGTTGTTTTCTATAAGATTTGGCTTTTTCTAACATAAGTCTAGCTCGTTTATATGCTATTTCTAATCTAAATTTTATTTCCTTCGAGTAATCTTCTACATTGTACAGTGGATCTACTCTATCTGTTTTATTAAAATTCGCGAACTGCCTTGGTAATCTTCAAAAGACTAGTTCATATGGACAGTAATCATGCATGACTGATGGTGTTGTGTTGAAACAATATGTAAAATATTGTATCCAAACGTCCCAATCAGTTTTATCTGCAGAGATGTATGAACGAATGTATTCATTGAATGCTCTATGACTTCGTTCTATTGTCCCTAAAGTTTGGTGATGATGCACATATCTAAAATTACTTTATTTTTATACTCGGTACCCATGTCCGAAATGAACGTCTTCATTGGACTGTACTTGAGTATAAAATTTTCGAATATAGCCTTTGCGACAGTATTTTCGCTTTTGTATGTAACCGGTATGGTTACTAGATACTTCGTAAAATCACATATAAGTGTGACGATGTATTCGTTGCCATATTCTGATTTCGGTAGTGGACCTACTGTGTCCACTATCACTATATCAAAAGCATTTGTTGGGGTTTCTGTGTGAGTCATTGGGGTCCTTGTATGTGTCGTTGTTTTCGACATTTGGCATTTATGACATCTACGTATGTACTCTTTTATATGACGAGTCATATTTTTCCAATAATAGTGTCTTTTTATTTTCGTTAGCGTTCTTGTAATGCCTGTATGACCTCCTTGAATTGGATCGTCATGATATGTAGACTGTATTAATTGTATCTCTTTTTCAGTTTTTATAATGGTCACCGGCTGGAGTAGTGCTACTCTTAATGATTTTAATTTTATATTGCCCGTATTTTTGAAATTATCTATTAAAATGGTTTCAAAGATTTTTTGAGTGGGCTGATTTTTAGTATACCGGCTTGCATTTCAAGCCTTTGAAAGAACTGACCTAAATCAAAAATTCCATTGGTATATAAACGTCAACATCAATTCTTGCAATAACTTTATTTCCTCGTTTCAGTAAACAAATAGATTCAGTTATTCGCAAGGTCACTATTTTTCGTACTTCATCATTTGTTATGACTTCGTGTACGTTGGGCTTAGATACATTTTGGATACTTTTCCTGGGCAATAGTTCCTTATTTGTTATTGTACAGTTTTTATCTTGTCTACTTTGTTGCCTGGTAGTGACTTTCAGGACTTTATGTTGCATGTCTTTGAGTTCTGTTATATTTATACGCGAGAGTGCGTCTGCTACAAAATTATCTTTCTCCTTTAGGTATTGTACAGTGAAGTCGTATTCTTCAAGCTCTAACCGCATGCGAGTTAATTTAGAACTGGGATTAGTCATAGAAAATAGGTACGTTAAAGGTCTGTGGTCCGTTTTAATGGTGAAATGTTTTCTATAAATGTATAGTCTAAAATGGGTAATTGCCCAATGAATTGCCGCTAGTTCTTGTTCCGTTGTACTCTTATTTCTTTCTAATTTTGTAAATGAACGTGATGCATAAGCTATTGGGAGCTGAATACCGTTACGGTTCTAAGTTAGAACTGCTCCGCAAGCTTGTTTACTAGCATCCGTTACAATGGAAAATTCTTTGCGAAAATCAGGATATTGTAATAATGTGGGTTGCATAAGATTTTCTTTAAGGAATTCGAATGCGTTCTGGCATTCGCTTGACCATTCAAAAGGGACATTCTTTTTACAAATTCTAGTCATGTACCGTGAATAGTCGGCGAAGTTCCTTATAAATCGACGATAATAGTTGCAGAATGCTACAAATCGTCTTGCGCTGTCCGCATCATGAGGGACAGGATAATTTTTGATGACGTCATATTTCTTGTCATCTGGCAATACTCCTTTGTCTGTGCATTTGTAACCTAGAAATATCACTTCGTGCATGAAAAATGAACATTTTTCTGGATGCAACTTTAGGTTATATTTCCTACATACATTAAAAACGTCAGTTAAGTTCTTAATCATGTGTTTTTCTGAACATCCTATCACCATTAAGTCATCCATATAAAGGAATGCCTGAGAGGGTTCTAAACCTGAGAATGATATAGTCATCATCCTCTGAAATGAATTTGGTGCTATTTTAAGACCATACAGACTGGAATGGATAGCTACATAACAATTAAAAGAAAACTCAGCCCTCAAAATAATAAAAATCAAAAATTCGAAAATAAGGCAAAAATTACACGAGACGATGTCACTAATAAAACGCCAGCAAACACCAACAGATTTGAGCTTCTGGCAAATTCTACTGATGAAAGTGTACAAACGGCAAAGCCATCCAAAGAGGAACCTAAGAAGGTTAAGCCTCCTCCAATAAACATTCGCGAAAAAAGCTCAAGTGCCTTAGTGAACAAAATAGCGACATTAATAGCAGAAAACTCGTTCTATATAATCCCCCTAAGAAAAGGGAACATTAATGAAACAAAAGTTCAAACTCACACCGAGGCTACCCATCGTATCCTAACCAAATTCCTGGACGATGCAGGAAAAAAATTTTATACATACCAACTAAAAAGCGCAAGGGGAATACAGGTTGTTCTCAAAGGGATTGAGGCAACTGTTTCGACCACAGAAATCGTAGAAACGCTCAAGGAAAAGAACTTTAATGCAAAAATGGTCATGAACATACTTAACAAAAATAAGGAACCAATCGAGTTGGAGCCAGAGAGCCAGGTACTAAAAAACTAACTGCGGCAACTGCGGTGGAAGTCACACAGCGAATTGGCGTGGCTGTGTAGTATATAAGGAACTAAAGAACCGTCTTAACAAACACGGAGAATCAACACGAGCTCAGGCCACACACATCAGTCACACTCCGCCACAATCGGGCCCCTCTTACACGGCACCCCTTCCTACACATCGTACCAATCCTAGCGTTTCCTTCGCTACGGCCTAAAGATCGGGAATTAAAAGCGTGAATCCAATAACACAAAAGTTAACTACTTCGCGGGAAGAACAGGAAATTACTACTTCGAATGATCAAACGCAGCATATATCAACTGGCATTGAAACGATGATGATCTCACTCCAGCAAACCCTAAAAGAATTTATGACATTCATGCAAACCACAATGCAAGAGCTTATGCGAAACCAAAATATGCTGATACAGCTTCTCGTGTCATCAAAATCAACATAATGTCTCCACTTCAAATATCTATGTGGAACGCGAATGGCGTTTCACGGCATAAACTCGAACTTGCCCAGTTCCTATCCGAAAAAAATATTGACGTCATGCTCCTCTCCGAGACACATCTAACAGACAAGCACAACTTCCATGTTCCAGGATACCTATTCTACGCCACTAACCATCCGGACGGAAAAGCCCATGGCGGCACTGGCATACTTATCAGAGGTCGCATCAAACACCACCTTCATAATAGAACTGAAACGGACTACCTGCAATCCACTTCCATAAGCATGCAATCTAGCATCGGCCCCGTCACTCTGGCCGCAGTCTACTGCCCTCCTCGTTTTGCAATTTCTGAGGACCAATTCTTGGAATTTTTCAACTCACTTGGTGAGCGATTTATAGCGGCTGGTGACTACAATGCCAAGCACACGCACTGGGGTTCACGCCTTTTAAACCCAAAGGGTAAACAACTTTACAACGCGCTTATTGAGCCAGGAAATAAGCTCGATTATGTCACTCCGGGTAGGCCTACATACTGGCCAGCAGATCCAAATAAGCTCCCGGATCTCATTGACTTCGCAATAATAAGAAAGATCCCTAGAAATAATATTACGGCTGAGTCACTTGCAGAACTATCATCAGATCACTCACCAGTTTTACTTGCTCTCAGGCATCGACCACATATAACTGAGCACACCTACAAGCTGACAGGCAACAGGACCAACTGGGCAAGGTACACGAAATATGTTTGTACTCACATGGTACCAACTTAAACAGTATCTACCCATGAGGATATTGACCGCCTGACCGAATCGATGGAGGAAAATCTTGTTGCTGCAGCCAAGGCCTCTACCCCTCCAGACACACACAAAATGACAAATCATACCAAGACAACTCGCGAAATCGAACAGCTAGTACTTGAAAAACGAAGACTAAGAAGAGAATGGCAGAATCACAGATTCTTAAAGGCTAAGGAACACTAACCAGGGCACTTAAGCTTGAGGAAGCAAACGCCCAGCATCTATATATCGAACAACTATCGCCCACCAGCAAGAAGAACCCTTTGTGGAAAGCACACAAAAATATTCAGCCACCAGCAGAAACAGTCGTTCCACTGCGAGGCCCCTCAGGAAGCTCAGGATACGCAGCGAACAAGATAGAGCAAGTGCATTCGCCGATCACCTTCAAGGCGTATTCCAACCAAATACTGCTAGCAACTCATTTGTCCTACCTCTAGCAATTAAAATCCAGCCACCAATAAATCCAATAACATTTAGTCAACGTGAGATAGCATCTATAATAAAAGATCTTGAGCCCAAAAAATCACCTGGGCACGACTTGGTGACACCAAAAATGATCATAGAACTCCCACCGTGTGCGGTTCTGACCTTATGCAATCTCTTTAACGCTATTACGAAACTTAATTACTATCCCCAGAGGTGGAAAAAGGCGGTCATAGTGATGATTCCCATACCAGGAAAAGACAAAACGCAACCCTCATCCTACAGACCAATCAGTCTCCTATCCTGTCTCTCGAAACTGTTTGAAAAGGCATTTTTAAAACACCTAGCCCCCTACTTAAGAATGCGAAACACAATACCATCCCATCAATTTGGTTTTCGCAAAAATCGTGGAACGATCGAACAGGTCAATCGCATCACAAACGAAATTCGTACTGCTTTTGAGCACCGGGAATACTGCTCTACAATATTCTTAGATGTCGCACAAGCATTTGACCGAGTCTGGCTGGAAGGACTAATGTACAAGATAACAAAACTGCTTCCGCAGAATACCCACAAAGTGTTCGAATCTTATCTCTTCAAAAGAGTGTTCTCAACCAGGTGTAACAGTTCGACTTCACACGACCGCGTCATCAATGCTGAAGTTCCTCAAGGAAGTGTGCTGGGCCCCGTTCTTTACACTTTATATACAGCAGACATGCCTACAAACTATCAGCTCACAACCTCTACGTTTGCTGACGATACCGCAATACTCAGCCGATCCAAATGCCCATCAAAGGCAACAGAAAAACTTGACTGTCATCTTAAAACAGTGGAAAGATGGTTTGCGGACTGGCGCACTAAGATAAAGATCACAGCAGACTAAAGCGCAAAGATTCTCCAGCCCAGCAAAGAAATCCTAGGGCCGTCTCTAACTAATACAACTATTTAATATTGTACTTAAACTAATTTATATAATAAGATTTGAAAAATTATTGTTAGTCTCATAATAAGAGAAGATCCAATAAATAACGCAAAAAGTTTGAAAAAAAAAAAAACATTTTAAGACCAAATGGTAATTGCGTGAAGCGATATGAGCCATTGCTCGTTGAAAAAGACGTTATATTCCTTAAGTTTTCCTCAAGTTCTATTTGGTGGAAGCCTGACATCAAGTCAAGGCATGAAAAGTATGTAGCTCGACCTAGTTCATCTAAAATGTCATCAATTCTATGGAGTGGAAATTTGTCAGAAAGTAGTTTTTTATTTAGTTGACGATAGTCATTCTTCTCTTGCGAATTTGGTAATGATTTTTCTGAACTAACAAGAGTGGGCTGTTATACTCGGATACAGACGGTTCGACGATTTTGTCGCTAATTAATTTCCCACTTGTTTTTGAATTTCTTCAATATGGCTATGCGGGCTTCTGTAGTTTTTTATATAAATGGGTTCATCATCTTTAAGTCATAATGTTTGTTTATAAAAGTTGTTTGTTGATATTGGTTCGGTTTCCAGTCCGAACACATCACTATACTGTGTGCATAATTCAGTTAATTGATTTTTGAATTGGTCTGGAAAATTTTTCTTTAGTTTTGAAAGTACTTGTTCGCTTCTATTTTTAGTGGTGGTATTATGAATGTCATAATCTTTTAAATTTTCATATTGGATTTTGTTTACTTTGACCAATTGATCGAAATTAGTTGTATTTAGAAGTCGAATGTATTAATGTTTGGATGCTGCTATTGTATTTGCAACATAAATCCCATTGTGTATTTTCTGATTAGGAACAAATATGTAATCATTTAAAGCATTAATGTCTATTTTCGGAATAACTTGTGATCTGGCTGGCAGAAGAACTGTATTGTTGCCAGCGCTATATGTTATCGAAACATATATTGGATCATTTAAATTTTGGGGTCTAATTATAAACCAGTCCTCACTTGGTTTGAAACCTAGTTGACAATTGAATTTCTTTATAAAATCAATGCCTATTATTCCATCACATGGTATTGCAAAATTTGGGTCTACCAAATGAAATTCATGTGGAATAATATATTTTGTTAATTGGAGTTCTATTGAGGTTGTTCCTCAAGACTTTATCACACCTTGGCCTATGCCTTCGATATTTATTATTTTTTCTGTTTGATTTTGGAAGTTATCAGAATTTACTTTCAGAAGTGAGATATCTGCACCAGTATCAATGAGAAATGTTAGTTTATTTTCAGTTGAATGATTATGGAAAGTTACGAATATATTAAGACTATAATTGATGGAATGAACTTTAACATTTATTGGTTGTTTCCTAAAGGGTTCTGTGAGTTTTCGACGTATTTTGCGTGATTCTCACATTGCTATTATTATTATTATTACCCTGGTAGTAGTTTCCGCGGCCTCTCCCTTGGTTTTGGCCTCTTCTACCTCCACGGTTATTAAAGTTATTATTGTTGTTGTTATTGCTGCCTCGGTTGTAAATGTTGTGGTAGTTATTTCCTCCACGATTATAACCTCGGCCTCCTCTATTATTATTATTTGCACCTTGTCGATAATAGAGTACAGTGTTACTCTGACCTGTTATCTCTGTGCAACTGTTTAAAAATTTGGAGATGGCATCATTCATGTTTGTGAATGTGCCTGCTTGCATGATAAGTTTTACCTTATCAATGGAGCAATTCTGTGTCATTGCTTTTAGAGCTGTTGTAGTGCTGTATTTATTCGCTAAAGACTGGCTTCACTGATATAGGCACATTCAAGGGCCTTTGTCAGTTTCTCCACCTCTTGGGTGTATTGGTTGGCCGTTTTATTTCTCTGTTGTAGATTGAGAAGCTTGGCAGATATCACTTCTACCGGTTCTCCTTTTACTGCACTTGAGAGTTGTGTAATGAGTGCAGCAATTGTCTGCTCATTACTTATAAGGTTTCTTACATGGCCTTAGGTTCTAGTTTAGTTTTTATTTCATGTGTGCTCTTTAAGCTGTCTAGTTGACCTAGAGCATCCAAAAAACTTTGTAGATTTTCTGGTTTACTATTAAACTCTGGTATCAGAGATGTGGATAGCCTGATAAAGTCTGTCACTGTCAGAAATTGTTATTGTTTCGGATTTAAATTCAATTCGGTCGGTTCCTTCTAGTGTTGCAATGCCACTATCGGACTCAGCGCCGCCTGATTGTACAGATTCGTCTAGTTCTTTAAACTGGTCTGGGTTGAATTCAACCAATTGACTTAGACTTTCTGGTACATCTATCAGAATATGACTCCTTTTTCTGATATTATTATACCCGTTACTCGTAGAGTAAAATGGTATACTAGATTCGTTGAAAAGTATGTAACAGGCAAAAGGAAGCGTTTCCGACCATATAAAGTATATATATTCTTGATCAGGATCAATAGTCGAGTCGATCTGGCCATGTCCGTCCGCCAGTCTGTCCGTCTGTCTGTCTGTCCGTCCGTATGAACGCTGAGATCTCAGGAACTACAAAAGCTAGAAAGTTGAGATTTTTTCATTTTTGTATTAGTCTTGTAAATTCCTATCGATTTGCAAAAAAACTTTTTGCCGCGCCCACTCTAACGCCCACAAACCGGCAAAACCTGTCAGTGTTAAAGAATCTCCTTCGCACTTCCACTAACTGAGTAACGGGTATCAGATAGTCGGGGAACTCGACTATAGCGTTGTCTCTTGTTTAATCTTGTGTTTTGGGATTTTATAACCCTCAAACATTTGTTATTATGTTCAGATGTGTGTCTTTTTGCATATTTATTTACTAATGTAACTATATTAATATATTCTCCTACAACTATCTCTATATGATTTTTCAAAGTTTCGGATTTTATTACTGCATCTCTATTGATACATTTATAAGACTTTTCAAACCTGTAGCGAAATTTTTTTTTTTAAGTCTGGTCTAAACGATTCCCTATTCATATAACGTTTTTTGATGATTTTGTTATGCTTAACATAAATTGCAAGCAGAAATTGTAGAATTAACACAATTGTAATGATCAGCAATAAAATCCACAACGCATTTATATCGTCTGTGTGATCTATAATTTTACCGTTATTAACTACGTTGGCAGTATTGTCTTTTGCCTCACTAGAATCGCTAAACCATCCCATATTTTAGTTTATATTCAATGAAACGTTTTTTGAAGGAAAAAGTGAGATTTTCTATTTATGAGTTTATTTCATTATTATTATATTATTTTCTTCTTCTAGAAAATCAAGAATAAAAATTTTTACGTTTAACAATTAACAATTAACGTTTAACAATTACGTTTATTTTGTCATTTTAAAAAAAATATTGCAGACGTGAAAATATAAGTTGTTAATAAATGTGGCTGGCTCACACATTTGTCTACAATAATAAAAAAAAATTTTCCAACCGTCTTGTTAGTAAAAAAAAGCCTAACAGATATTAGGGATTTTCAAGCAGCGGTTTCCCGCATCGGCTTGGAATTAGAAATTTAAACTAAGGCAAATTGGGTCATTGGCAATTATTTATGCAGCCCGTTTGCGTTGTTTCGCACCTTGCGAAAGCTTGATTTCAATGTCCTCTAGACGCTCTTTGTAGCGTTGCCGGGAAGTCTCGTCTCTGGCCAACTGGGTCATTTCCTTGACCAGTCGGCGTTGTTGTAGTAGCTTTACCCTTTTTCCGGAGCGTTTGTGCTTCTTTGGTTCATTCCTTTCCTGCCTTGCCCGGTACTCAGCTATTGTGAGTGGGCGTGGTCCATCTGCAGGGTTTTGCTGCAGAGCATCTTCTAACGTTGGCAAGTCCCTTTGTATCGTGAGCTGCGCGTTTAAAAATTGTGCGTCCTCTGCCATCAATTGTTGCGTGTTGTTGTTATTATTTTTGCACAAATGTTATCGGTGATTTGGTGGGCAAAGTGGCAAGGCATTTGTTGTCAGGAGGAGGCGAGACTTAGTCTCATGTCCTGATGTCTTGACGTCCTGAGGTCCTAAGGTCCTGACGTTCTGAGGTCCTGACGTCCTGTCACGGTCGCCATATGATGTTCTCAAGGATCCCAAAGAAGGTTCAGTGTTTTAGATTCAGCGCGTCTGCTCAGTTAGATTTACTTTATTCGAATGTTTCTTATGCGCTCAACTTGGGCTGAGCTGACCCGTATATATAGTAATTATTATTATATACATAAAGTTCCATATACATATACATATGTATGCAGAAGGCATGCATTTGTCATGTATGGTCTGACCACTTGAGCTGCAAAGTGCATGCTCAGCATTCCCACGCTCCGCGATCGGCTTATGTATAAGCGTTAGATCATATTACTTGAGCGCTGGAACACTTGTGTAATTGTTGGTGGTCTTTTGGGTACTTGAACGTTATGTTTATTATGACAAAGTGTCACAATGTTTTGAAGATAAGTTGTACCCATTAATTTAGTATATTTATAGGGTAGATATGCTACAGTGTGTTTATTTGAGTGACACTCGACTTGCGACTTTTCGATACCCTGTATCGTCTTCCCCCTTCTTCACGAAAGGGTTTTACTGTTGTTTTTCGCTCAATATGAGCCGTTTTCGTGTTCCTTGTTGTTGCGTGCTCCAATACACAAATTACTGGTGAAGTGAATTTCTTTATTTTGAAAGGCCCGTCGAACCTTGGTGCCAGTTTCGCCGCGAAGCCCTCGGCTGCTTTCGACAGGTGGTGCTCTTTGGCCCATACAGTTTCTCCCACCTTGGGTTTCCACGGCCTCCTTCGGAGATTATAGTGGCGCGCTGATCCTGCGCTGCCTTTTCCATGTTACGCGTTTTCTGCCGGCGTCTGTTTACACCTGCCCGTTCCGGCCGTCTGTTCGTCGAACAACGCGTTCGGCAGCCTTGGTTCTCTTCCCTGCTTTATAAATGCCGGCGGGTATCCGGTGGTCTCCGCCACACTCGGGTTTACTGCCAGTTGCAGCTCCGTCCCGGTTCTTCCGGGACCTGGGTCAGAATTTTTCCGGCTGCTTGCAGCTGGTTGGGCTTGTACTTCATGCAGCTCTCGCAGTTCCGCACGTACCTTCTTATGTCTCGGTGCATTCCTGGCCAGTGGTACCTGGCTGCCACCCGCGCAGTTGTCTTCCGATTTCCCTGGGTATTTTTGGGGATCCTGCTTTATTTTCCTTCGCATCTCTTCTATCCACCTGCATTCCGTCGCCGTTATCCTGCGGCTCGTTTCCTGCAGCGGCTGTCTTGACAGGGCGTCCGCGACGATGTTCAGCTGGCCCTTTCTGTATGAGATTTCGAAATCGAATTGTTGGAGCTCCAACGCCCACCTCGCGATCCTTCCGGACGGGCTCTCGATGCTGTTCAGCCACTTCAGGGCCATGTGATCTGTTATCACTTTGAAATGGTAGCCTTCCAGGTACGGTCTTAATTTCCTGACAGCCCACACTATCGCTAAACACTCCTTCTCTGTCGCAGAATAATTCTTTTCCGCTCCGTTCAGAGCTCTGCTGGAGTAGGATATGACCCGCTCGCCTTGCTCGGAGTGCGGTGTGAGGATAGCGCCCAGCCCGTAGTCGCTGGCGTCCGTCTGTAGCACGAAGGTCCTTCTGAAGTCGGGGCATGCCAGGATCGGGTCGGCGACCAACCTGGTTTTGACGGCCTCGAATGCTTCTTGGTGCCTGTTTGCCTGTTTCTTGAGAAGTGCGTTCAGCGGTTGTACCAACGTCGCAAAATCCGATACAAAACGTTTGTAACACGACGCCGCTCCTAGGTACTGTCGCAACTCCTTCACGTTTCCCGGGGGCTTTAGCTAAGCTATTGCTGCTACTTTCTCCGGATCCGTTCCGTTCCCATCCCAGTACTAGAGCGTCGATGATGTTATGGACGATTAGCAGTTGCATTCTTACGGTCCTCTCTCCCAGTCCTATGTCCACTTCGAGCAGCTATGTGACCTTCTCATACCGTCCATCAGCCATCCGCACTTCTCTTCTCGTGGATACGACCTCTCCCACTGCCCGCAACCTGTCCGCCAACCTGTCTTCGTTAATAAAACTTGCTGTGGCTCCGGTGTCCATCGTGGCCTTAATTTCCATTCTTGCCTTTCTTCCGCCTTTAGCTTGCCCATTAATTTTGAGGGGCAGCACCTTGAGAACCCTGGTTGGATCTCGGGCAGCACTCTGCGGTCCTCGGGCCGATTCTCCCGCACGTCCAGCTAAAAGTAATCGGTCGGATCCGACATTCCCGCATCCAGTGATCCTGGCTTCCACACCTATGGCAGGCTTGTGCTGGGTTAAACACAAACCCCCGCCGCACCGGGGATGGCCTTCTTTCGTTCGTTTCATGCCTCGATGGTCCTGTGGGTTCCTCTTGGCACGCCGCGTGCTGTTCCCCTCTTGGGAAATCCCGCTGGTGGTGGGCTCTGTGGGTCCGCTCTGACTCGAACCCTTTGGGAGTCCAGTTCCTCGAATTCGTCGGCCAGGGCCATCAGAGCATCCAGGTGTCGGCACTCGTACGGGCGGACAAACATTCGTAAAGCTGGAGTGCTGTTCTCCCTTATCCTTTCCAAGGTCTCTTTCTGGGACATCCCCAAAGGCCGCATTAGGGTCTGCATGTCCACCATATAATCTTTGAAGCACTCGCCATGCCGCTGCTTCCTATGCCTGACCTGGTCTGCCAGCTTCGTCATGAAGCCCCTGGGCAGGAAAAATTCCTGAAAGCTGCGGATAAACTCTGCCCATGTCTCCCAGAATCTGTTGTTGGCGATGAACCACTTTAAGGCCCTGCCCTTCAGCAGTTCCGGCATCGCTCGTGGGATTTGGTTGATATCCAGACGTCATAGCTGACCACTCCACCTGCTCCAGGAACTCCAATGGCATGTAGTGACCGTCGTACCGTAAGATCCACTCCCGCACCTGTTTCGCCACCTCTGCGTAATCCGGAGGGGCTACTCTTGCGATGTCTCTCCGATCGCGGCTGGACTCCCGCCTCTCCCTTCTCTAGCAGCTGCTTTCCCGCCGTTCACTCCCGGTTTCCTGCCTTTCGGGTCTGCTCCCGCTGGCCTCCATCATGCTGTGGACATCGAGGCTCCTCATCAGACCTTGGGTGTATCGTCCGTGAGACAAGCTAGTGCTCCTCCCCGAACCACCTTTGCCGAACACTGACTCCACCGTCCCTTCCTGCGTATGCCAGGCACTCGTCGCCCTTGCCGAAGGATACCCTGCGGGCTCGACCGGGGCATCGGATGTTATGGGGCAGGGTGTATCGTCCGTGAGACAAGCTAGCGCTCCTCCCCGAACCACCTTTGCGACCACTGACTCCACCGTCCCTTTCTGACCACGCTAGGTCCTGGTGTTCGTTAATCCTTCGCTGGTCCTTGATTGCGGAGATCCTCTCTGGATGCTCGCTTGACGCACTTGTACTTTCGCTGCTTCACTGTCACTCGGTATAGACTGTCTGGTCGTGTGGCGTATTTTCTCGCTGACTTTCCGTGTACTCCGCGTATCTTTCCCGATGGCTTGAGTCCAAGGTCCAGCGCGGTACCGTTATTTCACTGTCTCTCCGCTTTGCCGGGGTCCAAGGGGCATTATTTCCTGACCGCCCTTGACTCCTCTCGCATTCCAGCCGTCTTCTCTGTTGCTATACCGATCTACTGCACCCGTATTTGTGGGGAGTTTTAAGACTCCTCACAATAATACAAATAAATCAAATCCAAACACTAATTCAAGACCCTCCGAAAAAAATCCGAGGTTACCAAATGAATTCACACAAAACCTAAATACAGGTAAAGTCTAGAATCATTGAAATATTTAACAAGGAAGTATTAGTGCACCAAACCCTCCCGTCAATAACTCTCAATTGCCTTGTAGACACTGATTCTTTATTTTCCCAATCAAACCTTCTAAAGTAAAAGTCCACACTATAAATGGCATTATTATATTGAACCAAAGCGTTTCAGTCAAACGTTGTCCCACTAAACAAACATTTTATATTCACAATTTTTCAGAAAAATATGACTCACTATTAGGCAGAAACTATTTAGAGCCAACCAGCAATCTAGTTAATTATTCAACACAAACAGTCACTTTAAATGCCTATACATTCAAAATGTGATTCGACCACATCCAAACAGATGAGTCCAAGGCTACCAACCCAGAAAAGGAGAACACCCTCCGCAAAATTAAGCGAAAACCCCACTTAAAACCAGATGTGCCAAAGGTTACTAACTAGTACCCCAAATCATATAATTCAGAAGAGTCCAAGACTACCTATGAGTGGCCCAAGTCTTCTTAATCCTTTAACTACGCCTTAGACGACGAGTTAAGAGAATCTAACGTAATCAGAGTAGAACATCTAAATACAGAAGAAAGGGAACAGCTTTCCTACGTCTTTCCTACGTAAGGTGAAAATTTGACTTACAAGTACGATGCTATTCACAAGTAAACATGCTATCCATACAAAACAGGAAGACCCTATCTATAAAAAAAACCATATATGTTCCCCCAAACGTTTGATCAAGAAGTCAACAAGGAAATTAATGAACAACAAATAATTAGAAAATCTAAATCCACCTATGGTTCACCAGTTTGGATCGTCCCAAAGAAAAGCAATGCTTCTGGTAAACCAAAATTTCGATTAGTCATAGACTAATCGTATTCTAATCGAGACTACACATGGACATTATGAATATACTCATATGCCTTGGTCTAAAAAATGCACCAGCAACATTTCAACGCTGCTATCTTCTAAATGACTTAATTTATAAAGATTGTTTAGTTTACTCAGATGATATTATCAATAATTCCACTTCATTGGAGGAACACATAATGTCATTGAAAAAAGGATTTGATATATAACGATCAGCAAATCTTGCAACTTGATAAATGTGAATTTCTGAAGAAAGAAACAGAAGTTCTCATTCACATTATCACAACAAAACCAAACCCTAACAAAATAAATGCAATTATTATTTCTCTATTCCTAAAACCAGAAAACGAGTAAAATCTTTCCCTTGACTCTGCGGATTCTACCGAAAGTTCATTTTCAATTTTTTTCAAAAATAGCGAAACCGATCAAATTAAAAAAAGGAGCAGTAAATAACACAAAAGATAATAATAAAATTACTCATCACGTCCGATCTAATCCTTATATACCCTAACTTCAAAAAGAAATTTTCGATGACAACAGATGCGAGTAATATAGCCATAGGTCCTGTATTATCCCAAGAGCATAAACCCATCTGCTATGCAAGCAGAACTTTAAACGAACACGAACTTAACTATTCGGCAATAGAAATAGAACTATTAGCTATAGTATGGGCAATAAAATATTTCAGGTCCTACCTATTCGGTAGAAAGTTCGACATATTAAGCGATCATAGGCCACTTGTATGGTTAAGTAACATAAAAGACCCCAATATTAAATTACAGAGATGGAAGATAAAACTCAACGAATACGATTATAATATTTAATATCTACCCTGTAAAGAAAATCATTTCGCTGATGCTCTATCTAGAGTCAAAATTCAAGAAAACTTCCCACTGTGCATAGTGCACCAGAAGACAACCAAAGTCACATATCAATAACAGAAAGACCTCTTAATTATTATAACAGACAATTCGAAATCATTAAAGACGATTTTGCCGATGTCCAAATAATAAAATATTTCCATAAAACTAGAATAAAAATCAGTTATAAAGAAATGACTGATTCCCTTGTTAAAGATCTAATTAACGAATACTTCTGCAAAAGTGTTATTTATTTCCCTAATGAATTCGATTTTCAAATCTTTCAAAATGCGTATATTCAAATCATAAGTCCCGACAGTCTCATTAAAACTATGAAAACCAGTAATAAACTAAAAGACATTCAAACATACGCCCAATTCAAGGAAATTATTACACCCTGGTATAGAAAAACTCACACTTCAGTTCAAAGAACTTTATTATTATTGCCCTGATTAACACAAACATATCCAAAACATCATAATGGATAAGTATGTCATGGACTTATACTTAATAAACAATAAACAATTTCCATCATGTATTGACATTTAATTTAAATACGCCTCTCTGATAGAAGTAAACAGTAGAGATTGGCTTGAAGCTAAAAGAGCTATTTTACGTATATTCACCGATATAGTTAAACCCATAGAAATAAAAGAAATAAATCTAAGTTTAAAAAGAAAAAGAAAATTAATAAAAGTAAATATAATAAGGATAATTCCAGGCCTACGCCTATGCTTCCTATCGTCAATTAACACACAATACCTAGAAGTAATCCCTATCCAAAAACGGCTACCTAATCTTTCAAACCTGATCAATAGATTTACCGATAAACCACGAATATCATTACTTATCTATTAACTTAACTAAAACAGAAAATTCAAACTCATCCTTTTAATAACATACCACAATATATGACAAATATTTTTCACATAACAATCAAACTTACACTGCAGGTTCTCAAAGCTTGGTTATAAATAAATGTATAACTGGTATACTGAACCAGTTTCAAACACAATGTAGAGACAGGAAAATTAGAAGAGATATTAATTACCAACACAATGTTGGACATGTAAACAATAATTGAACCACTCGAATACATTCAGACAAAACAAATAATCGAACAACACAATCATACCAATTATGTCTTTCAAATAATAACACTTACAACCTTAATCATAATTGTTATGATTGCATTATTGTACTTTATCTGTAAATATAAATTTTAATTGTAAAATTCAAAAATCAAACCCTAAAAAACGAAATTATTATACGTCCTGAAACAGACAACATTGTACCGCCCAATGGGGAAGTAACATAACGCAACGGGTCCTATTTAAAAATTATTTTTCTTGTAATCTCCGAGTCACATCCGGTGTTCCACAAGGGAGCCACCTTGCTCCGCTCCCTAGTAATACAACATTCGCGTGTACGCGTAAAGTGTAACGAACTGATTTCTTAGTTTCTGCTCGCTACGAATTGCAGCGGCTAGCTCAGAGAGTTTGTTTGTTCGTCCCACCAAATTTATGATTTGTGTGATTGCCCGACCAACGAGAAGACAGAGTTTTAGATTTAAACCACCTTTATTCAGTGGCTTGATAAAGAGAATCCTGTGATCCTCGCATTCGGATGCGCGTCGTCGCTCCTTCGTCGTCCTTCTTCGCTGGTCCCGCGTCGCTCTCGACGGCGTATCCGTGCCGGCTCGACTGGACTTAGGATGTTATGGGCAGGGTGTATCGTCCGTAAGATGAGATAGAGCTTCTCCCCGAACCAACTTTGCGACCACTGACTCCACCGTCCCTTCTTGCTCTTGCGAAAGGACCAACCTGCGGGCTTGGCCGGGGCTTAGGATGTTATGGGGCACGGTGTATCGTCCGTAAGATCAGCTTAGATCAAAAAAATAACGCTTACTTCCTAAATATATCAACACAACCCGCAACTGTTACAAATGCAGTAAGCGAGCGGTCATTGAACCTAAGCCCGCAAATGCACTTCAACCAACAAAGCAAGAAAGAGCGCGCCCTCAGTACCATTGAGTATCCAATCACAGCAACTCAAAGGTACTACAACAACTTTGCTGAACATTCCCGAAATTGCACTACGCTTACCGACACTGACAAGTACAGTGACCTCAATAACTACCGCAACTGCAGTTACAACCAGAAAGACCGCTATAGTCGAGTTCCCCGACTATCTGATACCCGTTACTCAGCTATTGGAAGTGCGAAGGAGAAACTTCAACACTGAGAGTTTTTGGCGGTTTGTGGGCGTGCAAAAAGTTTTTAGGCAAATCGATAGAAATTTACATGATAAATAAAATAATTAAATAATATCAAAACCTTTTTCAAAAGTGTGGGCGTGTGAGTTTTGGGAGGTTTGTTGGCGGTAGAGTGGGCGTGGCAGCATGAGGCAACTTGCGCTGCGTCTATGTCTCTGGAGTCTGCATGCTTAATCTCAACTTTCTAATTTTTATAGTTCCTGAGATCTCGACGTTCATACGGACGAACAGACGAACGGACAGACGGATGGACAGACGGACGGACAGACGGACGGACAGACGGACGGACAGACGGACATGGCCAGATCGTCACGGCTATTGATCCTGATCAAGAATATATATACTTTATATGGTCGAAAACGCTTCCTTCTGCCTTTTACATACTTTTCAACGAATCTAGTATACCCTTTTACTCTACGAGTAACGGATATAATTATTACACCAACCAGTTTAAGAGAAGCTAAACAAGATGCTTTGAATGGCATTGAGCCCGAGGTGACGCCCTAAGAAATTATGGAGGCGCTACAGGAAAAGGGGGCAGCCTCAGCCTAGTAGACCCTGTCGTTCGACATCTCGATCCTCGCGCCCTTCTCCAGCTTCCTGTATTTGTTGCCGTCTGCTTCTGGTCACCAACTCCGCATTCAAATTTCCCGCCTTCTCATCGCTTCTCATCTCTGGCAACTCCACCAATACTCACCATGATCGAGTTATCGATGTTGGCGACCGGCGTTGCCACTACCTATTCCTATCGATGTTGTCCCATCGCTGATTGCGCGATCTAGCTATCGATATTGGCGACCGGCCTTGCCACTTCATGTTCCGATATTCCGATGTCGTGCCGATTGCTGTCAATAGTGTGACAGCGTGTTGAAAATCAATATAAAATCCAGGATTTTTTTGTTCCCTATCGATGTCACTATGGATCGACCGCTATTATCGTAGCGATTTTCTCTAAGCACGTGTATTTCGGAGTTGCAGCTCAATGGAGGTAAGTTGAGGATTTTTGCGAAAAAATCGCCATGTTTACTCATCCTCTCTGTTTTTAGCTCCTCCCACTCGATGCGATGCCCCTTGATGCTCCGGGGTTGCTGGTCCCGGACCCAGGCGACCTTTAGGCGCTTCTGCGGGGATCCAATAATGACTGCCTCTGCATGGTCCGGGCGGCTGTCCCTGGCCCCCAAGCGCCCTGGAGGCCTTCTTCCTTCTGCCTCGCGTCGACTTGCCGGCCCGCGTGCCTGCCCTCGCGTCCGTTTGCTGGCTCGCGTGCCTGGCCCCCGCGTCCGTTTGCTGGCCCGCGTGCCTGGCCCCGCGTCTGTTTGCTGCTGCGGATGACTTCGCACCTTTTTTTTATGTGAGCAATGTTTGTGCCCTTGCCCTCCCCTGTCCCAATCAACTCGATTCTCGCGTTTGTTCTTTTCCTTTTATTGGGGCACATACACCCTAATCTCGCCGCCGCGACGCACCGTCAGTTGGAACCGCTGGCCGTCCAGTATGAACAGCTTGTCCCAGCGGTCCTCATGCCGTCTGCCCGCCTGGGCCTCGGCCTCCTCGACCACCTTTGGTGGCCACTCCGCGCGTTCGACCTCTCGCCACGGCTTCTCATTTAGCGACTCCTGCCTGCGGCGGTAGGGTCGCTGCGGCGGCCGTTGCTCGGAAGGCCTCCGACCGACCGCGCCCACTTCTTCAAACACGCAGGCCTCCGGCGTGTCCTCCGCTCCTCCGTGTTGGCGTGCGTGGTGGTGGCTGCGGCTGCGCCGGTGGCGGCGTCGGCGGCTGTGGTTTCGGCTGCGTCATCGGCGTCGGTGGCTGCGGCAGCTCCTGTCGCTGCTGGCGGTGGCTGCGACGGTGGCAGTGGTGTCGGTGGCTGCAGCAATGGCGACTGCGGCAACAACGACGGTGGGTGTGGTACCCACACGCCTCCTCTCCTTCTGCCACTCTGCCAGGCGTTTCTGCGACGCGGCCTTGGCGGCGGCTGCCCTCCGCTCCACCACCATCCGCTCAAACCGTCGCAGCGTGGCGTTCCGCGCGTCCGCGAACTCGCACAACTCCTCCAGATCTTCCGATGGCATCGCGTCTCCTAAGCGGATCCGCCCGTGGGCCTGCATCGCCCGCCGCACGCTGCGGTAGGCCATACCGGCCCTCGCGCTCCGGCCTCCTTCGTCCTCGTCCGAGGACACCACCGGGGTGACCGTCTCACTCCCGTCGTCCTCCTCACTCTCCGACGAGAGGGAGACATACGTAACTGGCCCCTCGGCCACCGTCTCCTCCTCCGACAGGTCCACGTCTGGGACCTCCTCCGGATCCTCCTGGACCAGGGATGGGGATCGCGACACCAGGGGTGACGCCAGAAGCTGGAGATAGGAATCCGCGTCCCTACTCCATATCGCTCCGGGCTGTTCCCCGGTGCCGGTCTCTCGCACCTCCCGATTGTTGCTCGCAGCGCGTGTTGACATCTTGACGACTTGATTTTTAAAAGACCAACTCTCGCTTTTTCCGCCGCGACAAAACCTCGGTTTTCCCTCTGTCCTTTCCGCCGTTATTCCGCGAAGTCTGTACCGGTAACGGGATTCTCCTTCGTGAACCTGCCCCTCACGGAATTCGCAACTGTGTGCGTTAGCCGTTAACGGTTTTCCGGCTGTCTACCCTCCTTTTGTTTTGCTCCTTTTTTTTTTGTGGTTGATCAGACTTTTTCATTCGTTTCGTTTCATTGATTATATATTTTTAGTCTATCCTTATGTACTTTTTGTTTCTTTTGCTTTGTATCTCTAATTACTATGTTATCTCTGTCTTCTATGGTTTCTACAGTATAAGGACCTAAATATACTGGATCTAACTTGTGACCCGTTTCGTTCCTTAGTATAACTTTATCTCCTATTTTTAATTGAAAATCTGAAGTTTTCTTATCATAATGTTGTTTTCTATAAGATTTGGCTTTTTCTAACATAAGTCTAGCTCGTTTATATGCTATTTCTAATCTAAATTTTATTTCCTTCGAGTAATCTTCTACATTGTACAGTGGATCTACTCTATCTGTTTTATTAAAATTCGCGAACTGCCTTGGTAATCTTCAAAAGACTAGTTCATATGGACAGTAATCATGCATGACTGATGGTGTTGTGTTGAAACAATATGTAAAATATTGTATCCCAATCAGTTTTATCTGCAGAGATGTATGAACGAATGTATTCATTGAATGCTCTATGACTTCGTTCTATTGTCCCTAAAGTTTGGTGATGATGCACATATCTAAAATTACTTTATTTTTATACTCGGTACCCATGTCCGAAATGAACGTCTTCATTGGACTGTACTTGAGTATACAATTTTCGAATATAGGCTTTGCGACAGTATTTTCGCTTTTGTATGCAACCGGTATGGTTACTAGATACTTCGTAAAATCACATATAAGTGTGACGATGTATTCGTTGCCATATTCTGATTTCGGTAGTGGACCTACTGTGTCCACTATCACTATATCAAAAGCATTTGTTGGGGTTTCTGTGTGAGTCATTGGGGTCCTTGTATGTGTCGTTGTTTTCGACATTTGGCATTTATGACATCTACGTATGTACTCTTTTATATGACGAGTCATATTTTTCCAATAATAGTGTCTTTTTATTTTCGTTAGCGTTCTTGTAATGCCTGTATGACCTCCTTGAATTGGATCGTCATGATATGTAGACTGTATTAATTGTATCTCTTTTTCAGTTTTTATAATGGTCACCGGCTGGAGTAGAGCTACTCTTAATGATTTTAATTTTATATTGCCGGGTTTTTGAGATTATCTATTAAAATGGTTTCAAAGATTTTTTGAGTGGGCTGATTTTTAGTATACCGGCTTGCATTTCAAGCCTTTGAAAGAACTGACCTAAATCAAAAATTCCATTGGTATATAAACGTCAACATCAATTCTTGCAATAACTTTATTTCCTCGTTTCAGTAAACAAATAGATTCAGTTATTCGCAAGGTCACTATTTTTCGTACTTCATCATTTGTTATGACTTCGTGTACGTTGGGCTTAGATACATTTTGGATACTTTTCCTGGGCAATAGTTCCTTATTTGTTATTGTACAGTTTTTATCTTGTCTACTTTGTTGCCTGGTAGTGACTTTCAGGACTTTATGTTGCATGTCTTTGAGTTCTGTTATATTTATACGCGAGAGTGCGTCTGCTACAAAATTATCTTTCTCCTTTAGGTATTGTACAGTGAAGTCGTATTCTTCAAGCTCTAACCGCATGCGAGTTAATTTAGAACTGGGATTAGTCATAGAAAATAGGTACGTTAAAGGTCTGTGGTCCGTTTTAATGGTGAAATGTTTGCTATAAATGTATAGTCTAAAATGGTTAATTGCCCAATGAATTGCCGCTAGTTCTCTTATTGCTTTCTCCTTTTGTAAATGAACGTGATGCATAAGCTATTGGGAGCTGAATACCGTTACGGTTCTAAGTTAGAACTGCTCCGCAAGCTTGTTTACTAGCATCCGTTACAATGGAAAATTCTTTGCGAAAATCAGGATATTGTAATAATGTGGGTTGCATAAGATTTTCTTTAAGGAATTCGAATGCGTTCTGGCATTCGCTTGACCATTCAAAAGGGACATTCTTTTTACATAATCTAGTTATGTACCGTGAATAGTCGGCGAAGTTCTTTATAAATCGACGATAATAGTTGCAGAATGCTACAAATCGTCTTGCGCTGTCCGCATTATGAGGGACAGGATAATTTTTGATGACGTCATATTTCTTGTCATCTGGGAATACTCCTTTGTCTGTGCATTTGTAACCTAGGAATATCACTTTGTGCATGAAAAATGAACATTTTTCTGGATGCAACTTTAGGTTATATTTCCTACATACATTTAAAACGTCAGTTAAGTTCTTAATCATGTGTTTTTCTGAACATCCTATCACCATTAAGTCATCCATATAAAGGAATGCCTGAGAGGGTTCTAAACCTGAGAATGATATAGTCATCATCCTCTGAAATGAATTTGGTGCTTTTTTAAGACCATACAGACTGGAATGGATAGCTACATAACAGTTAAAAGAAAACTCAGCCCTCAAAATAATAAAAATCAAAAATCCGAAAATAAGGCAAAAATTACACGAGACGATGTCACTAATAAAACGCCAGCAAACACCAACAGATTTGAGCTTCTGGCAAATTCTACTGATGAAAGTGTACAAACGGCAAAGCCAATATACATTCGCGAAAAAAGCTCAAGTGCCTTAGTGAACAAAATAGCGACATTAATAGGAGAAAACTCGTTCTATATAATCCCCCTAAGAAAAGGGAACATTAATGAAACAAAAGTTCAAACTCACACCGAGGCTACCCATCGTATCCTAACCAAATTCCTGGACGATGCAGGAAAAAAATTTTATACATACCAACTAAAAAGCGCAAGGGGCATACAGGTTATTCTCAAGGGGATTGAGGCAACTGTTTCGAACACAGAAATCGTAGAAACGCTCAAGGAAAAGAACTTTAATGCAAAAATGGTCATGAACATACTTAACAAAAATAAGGAACCACAGCCAATGTTCAAAATCGAGTTAGAGCCAGAGAGCCAGATACTAAAAAAAAATGAAGTTCACCCAATCTACAAGTTACAGCTCCTATTGCATCGGCGTATCACAGTAGAAGAGCCACACAAGCGCAACCGCCCAGTGCAGTGCACTAACTGCCAAGAATATGACCACACTAAGGCTTACTGTACACTGAACTCTATCTGCATAGTCTGTAGTGAAGCCCACAGCACAGCGAACTGTCATAAGAACAAGGAAGACAGCTCTGTTAAAATGTGCAGCAACTGCGGTGGAAGTCACACAGCGAATTGGCGTGGCTGTGTAGTATATAAGGAACTAAAGAACCGTCTTAACAAACACGGAGAATCAACACGAGCTCAGGCCACACACATCAGTCACACTCCGCCACAATCGGGCCCCTCTTACACGGCACCCCTTCCTACACATCGAACCAATCCTAGCGTTTCCTTCGCTACGGCCTTAAGATCGGGAATTAAAAGCGTGAATCCAATAACACAAAAGTTAACTACTTCGCGGGAAGAACAGGAAATTACTACTTCGAATGATCAAACGCAGCATATATCAACTGGCATTGAAACGATGATGATCTCACTCCAGCAAACCCTAAAAGAATTTATGACATTCATGCAAACCACAATGCAAGAGCTTATGCGAAACCAAAATATGCTGATACAGCTTCTCGTGTCATCAAAATCAACATAATGTCTCCACTTCAAATATCTATGTGGAACGCGAATGGCGTTTCACGGCATAAACTCGAACTTGCCCAGTTCCTATCCGAAAAAAATATTGACGTCATGCTCCTCTCCGAGACACATCTAACAGACAAGCACAACTTCCATGTTCCAGGATACCTATTCTACGCCACTAACCATCCGGACGGAAAAGCCCATGGCGGCACTGGCATACTTATCAGAGGTCGCATCAAACACCACCTTCATAATAGAACTGAAACGGACTACCTGCAATCCACTTCCATAAGCATGCAATCTAGCATCGGCCCCGTCACTCTGGCCGCAGTCTACTGCCCTCCTCGTTTTGCAGTTTCTGAGGACCAATTCTTGGAATTTTTCAACTCACTCGGTGAGCGATTTATAGCGGCTGGTGACTGCAATGCCAAGCACACGCACTGGGGTTCACGCCTTTTAAACCCAAAGGGTAAACAACTTTACAACGCGCTAATTAAGCCAGGAAATAAGCTCGATTATGTCACTCCGGGTAGGCCTACATACTGGCCAGCAGATCCAAATAAGCTCCCGGATCTCATTGACTTCGCAATAATAAGAAAGATCCCTAGAAATAATATTACGGCTGAGTCACTTGCAGAACTATCATCAGATCACTCACCAGTTTTACTTGCTCTCAGGCATCGACCACATATAACTGAGCACACCTACAAGCTGACAGGCAACAGGACCAACTGGGCAAGGTACACGAAATATGTTTGTACTCACATGGTACCAACTCAAACAGTATCTACCCATGAGGATATTGACCGCCTGACCGAATCGATGGAGGAAAATCTTGTTGCTGCAGCCAAGGCCTCTACCCCTCCAGACACACACAAAATGACAAATCATACCAAGACAACTCGCGAAATCGAACAGCTAGTACTTGAAAAACGAAGACTAAGAAGAGAATGGCAGAATCACAGATCCCCAAAGGCTAAGGAACAGCTAAAAATAGCAACACGTAGACTAACCAGGGCACTTAAGCTTGAGGAAGCAAACGCCCAGCATCTATATATCGAACAACTATCGCCCACCAGCAAGAAGAACCCTTTGTGGAAAGCACACAAAAATATTCAGCCACCAGCAGAAACAGTCGTTCCACTGCGAGGCCCCTCAGGAAGCTCAGGATACGCAGCGAACAAGATAGAGCAAGTGCATTCGCCGATCACCTTCAAGGCGTATTCCAACCAAATACTGCTAGCAACTCATTTGTCCTACCTCTAGCAATTAAAATCCAGCCACCAATAAATCCAATAACATTTAGTCAACGTGAGATAGCATCTATAATAAAAGATCTTGAGCCCAAAAAATCACCTGGGCACGACTTGGTGACACCAAAAATGATCATAGAACTCCCACCGTGTGCGGTTCTGACCTTATGCAATCTCTTTAACGCTATTACGAAACTTAATTACTATCCCCAGAGGTGGAAAAAGGCGGTCATAGTGATGATTCCCATACCAGGAAAAGACAAAACGCAACCCTCATCCTACAGACCAATCAGTCTCCTATCGTGTCTCTCGAAACTGTTTGAAAAGGCATTTTTAAAACACCTAGCCCCCTACTTAGGAATGCGAAACACAATACCATCCCATCAATTTGGTTTTCGCAAAAATCGTGGAACGATCGAACAGGTCAATCGCATCACAAACGAAATTCGTACTGCTTTTGAGCACCGGGAATACTGCTCAGCAATATTCTTAGATGTCGCACAAGCATTTGACCGAGTCTGGCTGGAAGGACTAATGTACAAGATAACAAAACTGCTTCCGCAGAATACCCACAAAGTGTTCGAATCTTATCTCTTCAAAAGAGTGTTCTCAATCAGGTGTAACAGTTCGACTTCACACGACCGCGTCATCAATGCTGAAGTTCCCCAAGGAAGTGTGCTGGGCCCCGTTCTTTACACTTTATATACAGCAGACATGCCTACAAACTATCAGCTCACAACCTCTACGTTTGCTGACGATACCGCAATACTCAGCCGATCCAAATGCCCATCAAAGGCAACAGAAAAACTTGACTGTCATCTTAAAACAGTGGAAAAATGGTTTGCGGACTGGCGCATTAAGATAAAGATCACAGCAGACTAAAGCGCAAAGATTCTCCAGCCCAGCAAAGAAATCCTAGGGCCGTCTCTAACTAATTTAGTCTCTAACTATTTAATATTGTACTTAAACTAATTTATATAATAAGATTTGAAAAATTATTGTTAGTCTCATAATAAGAGAAGATCCAATAAATAACGCAAAAAGTTTGAAAAAAAAAAAAAAACATGTTGATATTGGTTCGGTTTCCAGTCCGAACACATCACTATACTGTGTGCATAATTCAGTTAATTGATTTTTGAATTGGTCTGGAAAATTTTTCTTTAGTTTTGAAAGTACTTGTTCGCTTCTATTTTTAGTGTTGGTATTATGAATGTCATAATCTTTTAAATTTTCATATTGGATTTTGTTTACTTTGACCAATTGATCGAAATTAGCTGTATTTAGAAGTCGAATGTATTAATGTTTGGATGCTGCTATTGTATTTGCAACATAAATCCCATTGTGTATTTTCTGATTAGGAACAAATATGTAATCATTTAAAGCATTAATGTCTATTTTCGGAATAACTTGTGATCTGGCTGGCAGAAGAACTGTATTGTTGCCAGCGCTATATGTTATCGAAAGATATATTGGATAATTTAAATTTTGGGGTCTAATTATAAACCAGTCCTCACTTGGTTTGAAACCTAGTTGACAATTGAATTTCTTTATAAAATCAATGCCTATTATTCCATCACATGGTATTGCAAAATTTGGGTCTACCAAATGAAATTCATGTGGAATAATATATTTTGTTAATTGGAGTTCTATTGAGGTTGTTCCTCAAGACTTTATCACACCTTGGCCTATGCCTTCGATATTTATTATTTTTTCTGTTTGATTTTGGAAGTTATCAGAATTTACTTTCAGAAGTGAGATATCTGCACCAGTATCAATGAGAAATGTTAGTTTATTTTCAGTTGAATGATTATGGAAAGTTACGAATATATTAAGACTATAATTGATGGAATGAACTTTAACATTTATTGGTTGTTTCCTAAAGGGTTCTGTGAGTTTTCCGACGTATTTTGCGTGATTCTCACATTGCTATTATTATTATTATTACCCTGGTAGTCCGCGGCCTTTCCCTTGGTTTTGGCCTCTTCTACCTCCACGGTTATTAAAGTTATTATTGTTGTTGTTATTGCTGCCTCGGTTGTAATTGTTGTGGTAGTTATTTCCTCCACGATTATAACCTCGGCCTCCTCTATTATTATTATTTGCACCTTGTCGATAATAGAGTACAGTGTTACTCTGACCTGTTATCTCTGTGCAACTGTTTACAAATTTGGAGATGGCATCATTCATGTTTGTGAATGTGCCTGCTTGCATGATAAGTTTTACCTTATCAATGGAGCAATTCTGTGTCAAAGTTTTTTTTCAAAGTTTCGGATTTTATTACTGCATCTCTATTGATACATTTATAAGACTTTTCAAACCTGTAGCGAATTTTTTTTTTTTTAAGTCTGGTCTAAACGATTTGCCCTATTCATATAACGTTTTTTGATGATTTTGTTATGCTTAACATAAATTGCAAGCAGAAATTGTAGAATTAACACAATTGTAATGATCAGCAATAAAATCCACAACGCATTTATATCGTCTGTGTGATCTATAATTTTACCGTTATTAACTACGTTGGCAGTATTGTCTTTTGCCTCACTAGAATCGCTAAACCATCCCATATTTTAGTTTATATTCAATGAAACGTTTTTTGAAGGAAAAAGTGAGATTTTCTATTTATGAGTTTATTTCATTATTATTATATTATTTTCTTCTTCTAGAAAATCAAGAATAAAAATTTTTACGTTTAACAATTAAGAATTGTTATATTTTGTCATTTTAAAAAAAATTTTGCAGACGTGAAAATATAAGTTGTTAATAAATGTGGCTGGCTCACATATTTGTCTACAATAATAAAAAAAAATTTTCCAACCGTATTGTTAGTAAAAAAAAGCCTAACAGATATTAGGGATTTTCAAGCAGCGGTTTCCCGCATCGGCTTGGAATTAGAAATTTAAGCTAAGGCAAATGGGGTCATTGGCAATTATTTATGCAGCCCGTTTGCGTTGTTTCGCACCTTGCGAAAGCTTGTTTTCAATGTCCTCCAGACGCTCTTTGTAGCGTTGCCGGGAAGTCTCGTCTCTGGCCAACTGGGTCATTTCCTTGACCAGTCGGCGTTGTTGTAGTAGCTTTACCCTTTTTCCGGAGCGTTTGTGCTTCTTTGGTTCATTCCTTTCCTGCCTTGCCCGGTACTCAGCTATTGTGAGTGGGCGTGGTCCATCTGCAGGGTTTTGCTGCAGAGCATCTTCTAACGTTGGCAAGTCCCTTTGTATCGTGAGCTGCGCGTTTAAAAATTGTGCCTCCTCTGCCATCAATTGTTGCGTGTTGTTGTTATTATTTTTGCACAAATGTTATCGGTGATTTGGTGGGCAAAGTGGCAAGGCATTTGTTGTCAGGCAGAGGCGAGACTTAGTCTCATGTCCTGATGTCTTGACGTCCTGAGGTCCTAAGGTCCTGACGTTCTGAGGTCCTGACGTCCTGTCACGGTCGCCATATGATCTCAAGGATCCCAAAGAAGGTTCAGTGTTTTAGATTCAGAGCGTCTGCTCAGTTAGATTTACTTTATTCGAATGTTTCTTATGCGCTCAACTTGGGCTGAGCTGACCCGTATATATAGTAATTATTATTATATACATAAAGTTCCATATACATATACATATGTATGCAGAAGGCATGCATTTGTCATGTATGGTCTGACCACTTGAGCTGCAAAGTGCATGCTCAGCATTCCCACGCTCCGCGATCGGCTTATGTATAAGCGTTAGATCATATTACTTGAGCGCTGGAACACTTGTGTAATTGTTTGTGGTCTTTTGGGTACTTGAACGTTATGTTTATTATGACAAAGTGTCACAATGTTTTGAAGATAAGTTGTACCCATTAATTTAGTATATTTCCTTCGGAGATTATAGTGGCGCGCTGATCCTGCGCTGCCTTTTCCATGTTACGCGTTTTCTGCCGGCGTCTGTTTACACCTGCCCGTTCCGGCCGTCTGTTCGTCGAACAACGCGTTCGGCAGCCTTGGTTCTCTTCCCTGCTTTATAAATGCCGGCGGGTATCCGGTGGTCTCCGCCACACTCGGGTTTACTGCCAGTTGCAGCTCCGTCCCGGTTCTTCCGGGACCTGGGTCAGAATTTTTCCGGCTGCTTGCAGCTGGTTGGGCTTGTACTTCATGCAGCTCTCGCAGTTCCGCACGTACCTTCTTATGTCTCGGTGCATTCCTGGCCAGTGGTACCTGGCTGCCACCCGCGCAGCTGTCTTCCGATTTCCCAGGTGTCCTGCCGTCGGCATGTCGTGGTTCTCGGCCATGACGCGCTGCCTCTCCCTGGTTGGTACACACACACAGCTTCCATGATACCACATCCTCGTTTCCTGCCCGGTGCGGAATGTGCCTATACAATTGGTAGTCTGGGTATTTTTGGGGATCCTGCTTTATTTTCCTTCGCATCTCTTCTATCCACCTGCATTCCGTCGCCGTTATCCTGCGGCTCGTTTCCTGCAGCGGCTGTCTTGACAGGGCGTCCGCGACGATGTTCAGCTGGCCCTTTCTGTATGAGATTTCGAAATCGAATTGTTGGAGCTCCAACGCCCACCTCGCGATCCTTCCGGACGGGCTCTCGATGCTGTTCAGCCACTTCAGGGCCATGTGATCTGTTATCACTTTGAAATGGTAGCCTTCCAGGTACGGTCTTAATTTCCTGACAGCCCACACTATCGCTAAACACTCCTTCTCTGTCGCAGAATAATTCTTTTCCGCTCCGTTCAGAGCTCTGCTGGAGTAGGATATGACCCGCTCGCCTTGCTCGGAGTGCGGTGTGAGGATAGCGCCCAGCCCATAGTCGCTGGCGTCCGTCTGTAGCACGAAGGTCCTTCTGAAGTCGGGGCATGCCAGGATCGGGTCGGCGACCAACCTGGTTTTGACGGCCTCGAATGCTTCTTGGTGCCTGTTTGCCTGTTTCTTGAGAAGTGCGTTCAGCGGTTGTACCAACGTCGCAAAATCCGGTACAAAACGTTTGTAACACGACGCCGCTCCTAGGTACTGTCGCAACTCCTTCACGTTTCCCGGGGGCTTTAGCTAAGCTATTGCTGCTACTTTCTCCGGATCCGTTCCGATGCCCTGGTCCGTCACTCGGTAGCCCAAGAATTGTAGCTCCTTTCGAAAAAACTTGCACTTATCTGCGTTAACTTTCAGGCTTGCCGCCCATAGCCTCCGGAAAACCTCTTTCATGTTGCGATTGTGTTCTTGTAGTGTCCGTCCGATTACAATTATGTCATCCTGATACGCAAAGGCGTGTGGCATCATCTCGGGTCCTATCACCTGGTCCAACGACCGCTGGAACGTTGCCGATGTGGCATTACTTTCCACTGAATTAGGCCCTTTCCCGGCACTGTAAATGCCGTATATTGCCGACTTGCCGCTGCCAACGGAATCTGCCAGTACCCGTCCTTCAAATCCAGGCTGTTTATGTACTTCGCCTCCCTTAATTGATCCAGAATGTAGTTAATCATTGGCATTGGGTACGCGTCCTTCACGGACTTCGCGTTTATTTGGCGGAAATCCACGCACAACCGCCACTGCCCCTTCTTCTTTTTCACCATCACTATGGGAGAGCTGTACGGGCTCCTAGACGGCTCGATGCACCCTTTCTGTAACAACTCGTCGAATGCACCTGCTTCTTCGGGTTCTTCGGGTAGTAGCGCTGTTTGACCGGTTGATCGTTTTTCATCGTGATTCTGTGCACTGCCACCGTTGACGTCCCTTGTACTCTTCCCAACTCTGCTGGCTCTGGCTTCAGGAAGCCGTCAATATCTTCCTTGCGAAGTCTGTCGTCCTCTTTACGACTGCCACTGACATCTTCTCGCGTGCACTGCTTCGAACCGCCTGTCCCGCTGGTATGTTACGCTTAGACCCGCGCACTCTATCCTGGCTCCAACTTTCGTTAGGAAATCCCATCCCAGTACTAGAGCGTCGATGATGTTATGGAGGATTAGCAGTTGCATTCTTACGGTCCTCTCTCCCAGTCCTATGTCCACTTCGAGCAGCTATGTGACCTTCTCATACCGTCCATCAGCCATCCGCACTTCTCTTCTCGTGGATACGACCTCTCCCACTGCCCGCAACCTGTCCGCCAACCTGTCTTCGTTAATAAAACTTGCTGTGGCTCCGGTGTCCATCGTGGCCTTAATTTCCATTCTTGCCTTTCTTCCGCCTTTAGCTTGCCCATTAATTTTGAGGGGCAGCACCTTGCGAACCCTGGTTGGATCTCGGGCAGCACTCTGCGGTCCTCGGGCCGATTCTCCCGCACGTCCAGCTAAAAGTAATCGGTCGGATCCGACATTCCCGCATCCAGTGATCCTGGCTTCCACACCTATGGCAGGCTTGTCCTGGGTTAAACACAAACCCCCGCCGCACCGGGGATGGCCCTCGTTCGTTCGTTTCATGCCTCGATGGTCCTGTGGGTTCCTCTTGGCACACCGCGTGCTGTTCCCCTCTTGGGAAATCCCGCTGGTGGTGGGCTCTGTGGGTCCGCTCTGACTCGAACCCTTTGGGAGTCCAGTTCCTCGAATTCGTCGGCCAGGGCCATCAGAGCATCCAGGTGTCGGCACTCGTACGGGCGGACAAACATTCGTAAAGCTGGAGTGCTGTTCTCAATTATCCTTTCCAAGGTCTCTTTCTGGGACATCCCCAAAGGCCGCATTAGGGTCTGCATGTCCACCATATAATCTTTGAAGCACTCGCCATGCCGCTGCTTCCTATGCCTGACCTGGTCTGCCAGCTTCGTCATGAAGCCCCTGGGCAGGAAAAATTCCTGAAAGCTGCGGATAAACTCTGCCCATGTCTCCCAGAATCTGTTGTTGGCGATGAACCACTTTAAGGCCCTGCCCTTCAGCAGTTCCGGCATCGCTCGTGGGATTTGGTTGATATCCAGACGTCATTGCTGACCACTCCACCTGCTCCAGGAACTCCAATGGCATGTAGTGACCGTCGTACCGTAAGATCCACTCCCGAACCTGTATCGCCACCTCTGCGTAATACGGAGGGGCTACTCTTGCGATGTCTCTCCGATCGCGGCTGGACTCCCGCCTCTCCCTTCTCTAGCAGCTGCTTTCCCGCCCTTCTCTCCCGGTTTCCTGCCTTTCGGGTCTGCTCCCGCTGGCCTCCATCATGCTGTGGACATCGAGACTCCTCAACAGACCTTGGGTGTATCGTCCGTGAGACAAGCTAGTGCTCCTCCCCGAACCACCTTTGCCGAACACTGGTCCTGGTGTTCGTTAATCCTTCGCTGGTCCTTGATTGCGGAGATCCTCTCTGGATGCTCGCTTGACGCACTTGTACTTTCGCTGCTTCACTGTCACTCGGTATAGACTGTCTGGTCGTGTGGAGTATTTTCTCGCTGACTTTCCGTGTACTCCGCGTATCTTTCCCGATGGCTTGAGTCCAAGGTCCAGCGCGGTACCGTTATTTCACTGTCTCTCCGCTTTGCCGGGGTCCAAGGGGCATTATTTCCCGTTTGACCTGACCGCCCTTGACTCCTCTCGCATTCCAGCCGTCTTCTCTGTTGCTATACCGATCTACTGCACCCGTATTTGTGGGGAGTTTTAAGACTCCTCACAATAATACAAATAAATCAAATCCAAACACTAATTCAAGACCCTCCGAAATAAATCCGAGGTTACCAAATGAATTCACACAAAACCTAAATACAGGTAAAGTCTAGAATCATTGAAATATTTAACAAGGAAGTATTAGTGCACCAAACCCTCCCGTCAATAACTCACAATTGCCTTGTAGACACTGATTCCTTATTTTCCCAATCAAACCTTCTGAAGTAAAAGTCCACACTATAAATGGCATTATTATATTGAACCAAAGCGTTTCAATCAAACGTTGTCCCACTAAACAAACATTTAATATTCACAATTTTTCAGAAAAATATGACTCACTATTAGGCAGAAACTATTTAGAGCCAACCAGCAATCAAGGTAATTATTCAACACAAACAGTCACTTTAAATGCCTATACATTCAAAATGTGATTCGACCACATCCAAACAGATGAGTCCAAGGCTACCAACCCAGAAAAGGAGAACACCCTCCGGAAAATTAAGCGAAAACCCCACTTAAAACCAGATGTGCCAAAGGTTACTAACTAGTACCCCAAATCATATAATTCAGAAGAGTCCAAGACTACCTATGAGTGGCCCAAGTCTTCTTAATCCTTTAACTACGCCTTAGACGACGAGTTAAGAGAATCTAACGTAATCAGAGTAGAACATCTAAATACAGAAGAAAGGGAACAGCTTTCCTACGTCTTTCCTACGTAAGGTGAAAATTTGACTTACAAGTACGATGCTATTCACAAGTAAACATGCTATCCATACAAAACAGGAAGACCCTATCTATAAAAAAAACCATATATGTTCCCCCAAACGTTTGATCAAGAAGTCAGGAGGAACACATAATGTCATTGAAAAGAGGATTTGATATATAACGATCAGCAAATCTTGCAACTTGATAAATGTGAATTTCTGAAGAAAGAAACAGAAGTTCTCATTCACATTATCACAACAAAACCAAACCCTAACAAAATAAATGCAATTATTATTTCTCTATTCCTAAAACCAGAAAACGAGTAAAATCTTTCCCTTGACTCTGCGGATTCTACCGAAAGTTCATTTTCAATTTTGCAAAAATAGCGAAACCGATCAAATTAAAAAAAGGAGCAGTAAATAACACAAAAGATAATAATTACATGTCCGCCTTCGAGAAACTAAAATTACTCATCACGTCCGATCTAATCCTTATATACCCTAACTTCGAAAAGAAATTCTCGATGACAACAGATGCGAGTAATATAGCCATAGGTCCTGTATTATCCCAAGAGCATAAACCCATCTGCTATGCAAGCAGAACTTTAAACGAACACGAACTTAACTATTCGGCAATAGAAATAGAACTATTAGCTATAGTATGGGCAATAAAATATTTCAGGTCCTACCTATTCGGTAGAAAGTTCGACATATTAAGCGATCATAGGCCACTTGTATGGTTAAGTAACATAAAAGACCCCAATATGAAACTACAGAGATGGAAGATAAAACTTAACGAATACGATTATAAGATTCAGTATCTACCCGGTAAAGAAAACCACGTCGCTGACGCTCTATCTAAAGTCCAAGTACAAGAAAACTTCCTAGGAGAAGATGACCCAGTTTCCGCTCCCACAGCAGCTACTGTGCATAGTGCACCAGAAGACATCCAAAGTCACATCGCAATAACAGAAAGACCTCTTAATTATTATAACAGACAATTCGAAATCATTAAAGACGATTTTGCCGATGTCCAAATAATAAAATATTTCCATAAAACTAGAATAAAAATCAGTTATAAAGAAATGACTGATTCCCTTGTTAAAGATCTAATTAACGAATACTTCTGCAAAAGTGTTATTTATTTCCCTAATGAATTCGATTTTCAAATCTTTCAAAATGCGTATATTCAAATCATAAGTCCCGACAGTCTCATTAAAACTATGAAAACCATATCCAAAACATCATAATGGATAAGTATGCCATGGACTTATACTTAATAAACAATAAACAATTTCTATCATGCATTTTTTTATTTTTTTTTATTTTTAATGCTTTGCTTTTATTTATTGAATCTTCTCATTTACGAGACTAACAAGAAGTGTATCAAATCTTATACTATAACCTAACTAGGAGTCATGTAGACTCAGACAGTGGCCCTGACAAGTTATGGCTGGGTTGGAAGGTCTGTACGTTTCAGGCGGGTTCGGCTGGAGACCCGAGTCAAGACCCTTGCTAGAGGATTTGGGTGGACAGAGAGTTTATCATTGTAGGACGCTTTTTGCTTGTCTATTTCATCTTTTACTGCGAGAATGCCGAGGTCCCTGTGGATGTTTTGGTTACGAATATACCATCGATCGTGAGTTTATAATCCAGTGGAGGCTGCTGGCTTTCAGTTTTAGGTGCAGTTTCTTGCATTTGATATGTCTACGCCATGTTAGACATCTGTCGAGGTGGATGCCGAGATACGTTACTTCATTAACTTGGGGGATCTGCGTGCTATTCATACAGAGCGGAGGGCAAGTTTGTCTGTTAAGGGTAAACGTTATGTGTTTAAACTTTTGTTCGTTTATTTTAATACGCCAGTCAGATAGCCACTTCTCGACTACCACGAGGTGATTGGCGAGTTGGGTTGTTGCACGGACTTGGCATCTGGAGCGGCTAAGGATCGCAGTGTCGTCGGCGAAGGTGGATGTTGTAAGTCGGTCACTAGTGGGAATATCTGCTGTGTAAAGGACGAATAAAGTTGGAACAAGTGCTCTACCTTGTAAGACCCCAGCTTCGAGGGTGCAGCTGTCGGAAATTGTTGTGTTACATCTTACTGCGAAGGCTCTATTGTAGAGGTAGGATTCAAGGAGTTTATGAGTGTACCCGGGCAAGTGTGTTTTAATTTTATGCATGAGACCTTTGAGCCAGACGCGGTCGAATGCTTGAGATACGTCGAGGAATATCGCGCTGCAATATTCCCTATGTTCGAAGGCTGTGCGAATTTCTGATGTTATTCTGTTTACATGCTCTATAGTTCCGTGTTTTTCTCTGAAGCCAAATTGATGGGCTGGGATAATGTTGTGGGCTCCCATATATGGTATTATGCGCGTTAGAAGGCATTTTTCGGCCAATATGTGGGGCTACCAGGAGAAACGTAGTCCAGTTTATTGCTCACCTTTAAAAGTGCATTATACAGTTGCCTTCCCTTGGGAGTCACGAGGCGTGATCCCCAGTGCGTGTGTTTGGCGTTGTAGTCCCCTGCGGCTATGAAGCGACCCCCCAGAGTGTTGTAGAAGTCCATGAATTGACCTTCAGAGATATTAAATCGAGGTGGGCAGTAGACAGCGGCAATGCAAAGGTTGCCGTTTCCTGAGATCACTTTTATGGACGTGGCTTGCAGGTAATTTGTTGCAAACCTTTGATGAAAGTAGTGTTTGATTAAGATGCCCGTTCCGCGGTGGGCCTTGCCAACCGGATGATCTGTGCGGTAAAAGGTATAACCTCTTATATGGAAGTTATATCTCCCTGTGAGGTGCGTTTCAACCAGCAGCATGGCGTCGATGTGATTTACGTTTAGGAATTGAGTTATTTCAAGTTAATGCCGTGAAATGCCGTTGGCATTCCACATGGATATACGTAGGTTAGTCATTTATTATTTGGACTGTTGTGCTACAAGCAACTGAATTACCACGTTCTGGTTCTGAACAAGGGTTAGCATGGTTGTTTTCATGAATGACATAAGTTCCATCATACTTTGTTGCATGGTAAACATCATAGATTCCAATTTGCTTTGCGGCTGCACTGGAACCTGCTGAGCATTTTCTGAGTGAGGCTGGGGTGGATTTTCCATGCCTGTTCTTAGTGCTTCGGCGTAGGAGATTCCCTTGGTTGTATTTAGCTGCCCGAATGATGATCTGGCTGCCTTGGCGAAATGTTGTTGGTGCGTAGCTGTCGCTCGTCGCATGCGATTTTTCAGCTCCTTGTAGACCGCACAGCCTCTGTGGTTTGCCGTATGGTTTCCTCCACAGTTGCCACATTTTTTCATTTGGGGGTCTTCTTTGTTTGCGGGGCTGTTTACGGAGTTGTGGAAGTCTCCGCAGACTACGCAGACCGTCCGAAGTGTGCAGTATGTCTTGGTGTGTCCATACTCTTGGCAGTTTGTGCATTGAACAGGGCCGTTGCGTTTGTGGGGTTCCTCCACGGTGATTCTTCGATGCAGTAACAGCTGCAGCTTGTAGATCGGGTGCACTTCGTTTTTCTTTAAGGCTTTGCTATCTGGTTTGAGCTCGACCTTGAAGAGTGGTTGGTGTTTTTTTTTTCTGTTAACAATATTGCTAACATTTTTGGCACAGAAGCCCCTGGCCTTAAGGGCTTCTTGAATTTCAGAGGGTTCTATACCTTTTAGCACAACTTGCAGTCCCTTGCTGCTTTTTAGTTGATAGGTGTAAAAGTTCTTTTTTGTGTCTTCCAGGTACTTAGACTCAGCTCGGAAGTGTTCTTCGGACTTCGTTTGAACCTTTGTTTCGTGTATGTTCCCTTTAATAAGCGGAACAACATGGAAATTCTCGTCCCCGACCAGCGCAACAATTTTGTTGACCAGGGCGCTTGAACTTTTTTCCCTTATGTAAATAGGTGGGGGCTTAGCTTTCCTTTGGGTCTCCTGCCCCAACTCTGGTTGGTTGTTGTCCGCCTCTGCTAAGATGGAGAAACGGTTTTCATTGGAGCTCCTCGTTTGGTCTGTGGTTTTGTTGGTTCGGTTGATCTTTGGTTTATTACCAACCGTGTTGAGTAGACTAAGATTGCGCTTAATCTGGATGTAGCGGTCCATACCGGTCCGTATAGCCGGGACCGCTTGTTGCTTATCGAAGCTAACTGTTTTTGTTGCCATTTTATTTTGTTGTGCGGTATTGGTAGTTGGTTTAATTATTGGTGGTGAGTTTGCTGCAGAAATTTTAGCACTGCTTGTTGTTGGAGCTTTATTCAGCGAAGCCGGCGGTGATGGGGTTTGGCATTGGTAACTCCATGATGCGGGAGTTGGGGTGAGCAGAGAGGGTGAGCAAGAGCTGGCTCTCTTGCTGTCGACGGTCAGTAGAGTCGAGTTGCTCTTTGTCGCCTTCTGATGTTGATCTATATCTCTAGTTGAGAAATAGGAGTAGCAAGCATTTCTTGGGTTGACGGAGCTTCTACGCTCATTCTTTTGATCGCTGCTCATTTTTTTGAGCTTATTATGCGTGGCACTTATTTGTTTAAATTAAATAAGCACTTGTATTAATCATAACACTAGTTATGATTATATTTTTTCTTTGTTTTTTAAATTGTTAGCGTCTTTTCGCACTGTTTGGACTGCTCCAGTCCAATATTCTTTAAGTTTTCACTATTTCATCCACTATTTTAAATTGTTTTCCCGGAGCTCGCTCGAGACCACGTCCGCTCTATGCTGGAGTAGAGATGTATTTCTCTCATGTATTGACATTTAATTTAAATACGCCTCTCTGATAGAAGTAAACAGTAGAGATTGGCTTGAAGCTAAAAGAGCTATTTTACGTATATTCACCGATATAGTTAAACCCATAGAAATAAAAGAAATAAATCTAAGTTTAAAAAGAAAAAGAAAATTAATAAATGTAAATATAATAAGGATAATTCCAGGCCTACATATGTTATGCTTCCTATCGACAATTAACACACAATACCTAGAAGTAATCCATATCCAAAAACGACCACCTAATCTTTCAAACCGGATCAATAGATTTACCGATAAACCACGAATATCATTACTTATCTATTAACTTAAATAAAACAGAATATTCAAACTCAATCTTTGTTCACACATGAACACGAATATATTTAAAGACTTACAATTTTGGGCTCCGTTCATATCTTATGTAAATGAATCGAGAGCGATAAATTATATTTAGGATTTTGTTATCTAAGGCGACATGGGTGCAGTGCTCAAAAACATGTAATTTAAGTGCACACTACATGAGTCAGTCACTTGAGATCGTTCCCCGCCTCCTAAAATAGTCCCTTAGTGGGAGACCACAGATAAGGTCCTCGCCGCTCAAGATAGGCAGATGTGCCGGAGCGTGGGACCTCGATAAGGCGGGGACTATTTACTTAGGCCTCTGCGTAGGCCATTTACTTTAAGATGCGATTCTCATGTCACCTATTTAAACCGAAGATATTTCCAAATAAAATCAGTTTTCTTACAAAAACTCAACGAGTAAAGTCTTCTTATTTGGCATTTTACATTTGGTCAATAGAGCCTTTAATCGACTCTGCGGTTTCCCCCTACCAAAGGTAAGGGACTCAGAGAAAGGCCAGCTCCTTTAAGCATCTTACAGCTAAAGGTAGCAAAAATAATTGACTCTTGTTTCCTCCTACCAAAGGTAAGGAACAGAGTATAAATATAAAAAGCAAAAAGATACAAAAGAATCTTTTATGTTTTAAAACAAGCACCTTATAGTCTATAGCTAAAGGTTGCTTTGTGTACCATTATAAATTGTGGTAAGGCGTGCTTGAGGCCATACATCAGCAATTGTGAAATTAAAAAAGTGCATAACAAAAGTGCCTTATAAATGCTCTAATAGCATTAAATCAGCTCATAAAGAGAGTGCAGTGTATATGCCAAAAGAGCATAAATTAAATAAAAAGTGCCTGAAAACAGTGCCTTATAAATGCTCTAATAGCATTAAATCAGCTCATAAAGAGAGTGCAGTGTATATGCCAAAAGAGCATAAATTAAATAAAAAGTGCCTGAAAACAGTGCCTTATAAATGCTCTAATAGCATTAAATCAGCTCATAAATAGAGTGCAGTGTATATGCCAAAAGAGCATAAATGCCGAAATAAAAGGCTAAAAAACAAAAAATCTGACTGGACTACAAAAATAAAAAAACGTGCCAAAAAAAAAAAAAAAAAAATCATCTTTAAACATCGACGGAGCCTTAAAGAAGAGAAGGAAATCAAATTCAAAGGAGCCTCTACCAGCAGCAGAAGCAGCAACAACAGCAGCAGCAGAAGCAGCAACAGCAGTAGCAACAGCAGCAACAACAGCAGCAACAGCAGTAGCAACAGCAGCAGCAACAACAACGACATCAGCTAAGTCAAAACAAGAATTTTCTGTTTATCCAAACACACATATATATATAAATACATATAAAATACATATACACGTACTATATATATTAAGAAATTACACAAAATTTTCAAAATGATGTCAGAAAAGACTATTCAATTCCTTAAGAAGCAGTCCGAAATTATTTTGGAAATTAGAAAGTTGGAAGTAAAACCAACATTAACAGATGTAGAAATTCTAAGATTAAATGAGCTTCAAAAATGTTTCATTGCTAATCATAGCAATTTGTTAAAGATCGGCGTTGTCGATCATGAATATTTTAACACGAAGCAGTATGATTTAATAATGATGGTGTTAGAAAAAATTAAAAATAAAAATGAAAAAATTAAGGGCGAGTCGGTAGAAAACACTTTCCCTAAATCAAACACTGTCCCTAAATCAAACCCTCCCCCTACATTAAACCTTGAAATGTGTGGTCACCCTGAAAAAGAGGGTATAGCACAAAACAACGCTTTAAAAGTAGAGCAGGCATTCCGAAATAATGTTGGCCAATTTCGAGTATATCTAGAAGATACGTCTAAACTAATAGACAGTAGTCCAGATTTCCTTAAAAAAGGGAAAAATAAAATTGAATTTTTATGGCATAAAATAGATAACCTGATTGAACAGGTGAATAGTCATTTTGAGAGTTCGCTATTCGAAGAAGAAATTAGCGAACTTGAATTTGACAAACAAAATATTCTAACAGCCATTAATAGTCGACTCAGTGGCACAATAAATAAAGCTGAAATGTCAACGGTTGTTAAGGCGGAGGAGTTACCAACCCTGCCTAAAATACAGATACCCACTTTCTTTGGTGATTCCAAAGAATGGGATCTTTTTAATGAACTCTTTACAGAGCTCATACATGTGAGAGAGGATCTCAGTCCTTCTCTCAAATTTAATTATCTAAAGTCAGCATTAAAAGGAGAAGCCAGAAATGTGGTTACTCATTTACTGCTCGGCTCTGGAGAAAATTATGAAGCCACTTGGGAGTTTTTGACCAAGCGATATGAGAATAAAAGAAACATATTCTCAGATCATATGAATAGGCTTATGGATATGCCAAATTTAAATTTAGAATCCAATAAGCAAATAAAGACATTTATTGACACGATTAACGAGTCAATTTATATTATAAAATTAAAGGCACAATTACCAGAAGATGTGGATGCAATTTTCGCTCACATAATTCTTCGGAAATTCAATAAAGAATCACTCAATTTATATGAAAGCCATGTTAAAAAGACAAAAGAAATACAGGCACTTTCTGATGTCATGGATTTTTTAGAGCAAAGGCTCAATTCTATATCATCATTTTCACAGGAAGTAAAACCTGTAAAGAAAATGATTAATAATAACAAGAATAAAAATTATAGTGACAATTGTGCATATTGCAAACTACCAGGGCATTATTTAATTCAATGCCATAAATTTAAAATAATGAATCCAGCAGAACGGTCTGACTGGGTAAGAAAAAATGGGATTTGCCTAAGATGTCTGAGGCATCCGTTTGGTAAAAAATGTATAAGCGAGCAGCTTTGTTCGACTTGTCGTAAACCTCACCACACTTTACTTCACTTTGCAGGTCATAATCCAGAAAAAGTGAATACGTGTAGAACAACAGGTCAAGCCTTGTTGGCCACGGCCTTGATTCAAGTAAAGTCGAGGTATGGAGGCTTTGAACAGTTAAGAGCATTGATTGATAGTGGCTCTCAAAGCACAATTATTTCAGAAGAGTCTGCACAGATTCTAAAATTGAAAAAATTTCGGTCTCATACTGAAATAAGTGGAGTATCTTCCACAGGAACGTGCATCTCCAAGCACAAAGCGGTTATTTCGATAAAAAATTCTCCGAAAAATTTAGAAATTGAAGCACTTATTCTCCCAAAGCTTATGAAGGCACTTCCAGTCAACACGATTAATGTTGATCAGAAAAAATGGAAGAACTTTAAATTAGCCGACCCCGATTTTAATAAACCGGGTCGCATTGATCTAATCATTGGAGCAGACGTATATACTCACATTCTGCAAAATGGAGTTATAAAAATAGATTGTCTCCTTGGGCAAAAAACTGATTTCGGGTGGATAGTTTCTGGATGTAAAAAATCCAAAGGAAAAGAAACCATTGTAGCCACAACAATAGAAATAAAAGAGTTAGATCGCTACTGGGAAGTGGAAGAAGAAGAAAAAGATGATATCGAGTCTGAAATCTGTGAAAATAAATTTATCAAAACGACAAAAAAAAATTCAGATGGGCGATACATTGTGTCATGTACATGTCACCTTAGGAGATTCAAAGAAACAAGCGATAGCTCGTTACATGAATCTGGAGAAAAAACTAAAAAGAAATGAAAAACTTAAGGTTGACTACACTAAATTCATGAATGAATACATGGATTTAGGACACATGATTGAAGTGAGTGATGAAGGCAAATATTTTTTACCGCACCAGGCAGTGATTAGAGATTCAAGCCTTACGACCAAATTGAGAGTAGTTTTTGATGCTTCAGCAAAAACTACGAATAACAAAAGTTTGAATGACATAATGTGGGTTGGGCCACGAGTTCAAAAAGATATTTTTGACATTATTATTAAATGGAGAAAATGGGAATTTGTGGTTTCGGCAGACATTGAAAAGATGTACCGACAAATTAAAATATATAATAATGATCAAAAATATCAATATATTTTATGGAGAAATTCTCCAAAAGAAAAAATTAAAACATATAAATTAACCACAGTCACTTACGGAACTGCATCTGCACCATATTTGGCTACCAGGGTTCTGGTAGATATTGCAGATAAATGTAAAAACCAAGTTATTAGTGCAATAATTAGGAATGATTTCTATATGGATGACCTAATGACTGGAGCTGATTCGGTAGAAGAAGCTAATAAATTAATAACATTAATTTCCCATGAATTGCAGAAAGTTGGATTCAACTTAAGGAAATGGATTTCCAACAATTCCAAAATATTAACCACTGTGGAGGACACAGGGGACAATAAGGTTCTCAATATTATCGAAAATGAATGTGTTAAAACTTTAGGACTAAAATGGGAACCTCAAAATGATTTATTTAAATTCAGCGTAAATTGTAATGATGAATCAAAAAATATAAATAAGCGCGTTGTGTTATCAACGCTAGCAAAAATATTTGATCCGTTAGGATGGTTGGCACCAGTCACGGTTTCAGGAAAACTTTTTATTCAAAAACTTTGGATAAATAAAAGTGAATGGGATCAGGAATTATCCATAGAAGATAAAAATTATTGGGAAAAATATAAAGAAAATTTATTATTGTTAGAGAATATTCGAATCCCAAGGTGGATTAATTCAAACAGTTCTTCAGTCATTCAGATTCACGGATTTGCGGACGCCTCCGAAAAAGCATATGCTGCAGTAGTCTATGCTAAAGTAGGACCTCATGTTAATATAATAGCTAGCAAAAGTAGAGTCAACCCTATAAAAAATAGGAAGACAATTCCCAAACTCGAGCTGTGTGCAGCTCACCTGCTTAGTGAATTAATCCAAAGACTAAAAGGATCAATTGACAATATAATGGAGATCTATGCTTGGAGTGATTCCACGATTACCTTAGCATGGATTAACAGTGGTCAAAGTAAGATCAAATTTATAAAAAGAAGAACGGATGACATTCGGAAATTAAAAAATACTGAATGGAATCATGTTAAGTCAGAGGATAATCCAGCAGATTTAGCATCCAGGGGAGTGGATTCTAACCAGTTGATCAACTGTGATTTTTGGTGGAAAGGTCCGAAATGGCTAGCAGACCCAAAAGAACTTTGGCCTCGGCAGCAGTCTGTAGAAGAACCTGTCTTAATAAATACGGTATTAAATGACAAAATAGATGATCCTATTTACGAATTAATAGAAAGGTATTCCAGTATAGAAAAACTTATACGTATAATAGCATACATAAATAGATTCGTGCAGATGAAAACAAGAAATAAAGCCTATTCATCAATTATTTCAGTAAAGGAGATAAGAATAGCGGAAACAGTTGTTATTAAGAAACAACAAGAATACCAGTTTAGGCAAGAGATAAAGTGCCTTAAAATCAAAAAGGAAATCAAGACAAAATTCCAATGCAGAATTTAATGTTAAACTCATTTTAGAAAAATGCCACCTAACAAGCTTATTAATAAAAAATGCTCATAAGGAAACATTGCATGGAGGGATAAACCTAATGCGAAACTATATCCAAAGAAAGTATTGGATTTTCGGGTTGAAAAATTCGTTGAAAAAGTATTTAAGAGAATGTGTAACGTGTGCAAGGTATAAACAAAATACAGCTCAGCAAATAATGGGTAACTTGCCAAAATATAGAGTGACGATGACATTCCCGTTTCTTAATACTGGAATAGATTACGCAGGTCCTTATTATGTTAAATGTTCAAAAAATCGTGGCCAAAAAACATTTAAAGGATACGTTGCCGTATTCGTTTGCATGGCCACCAAAGCCATACACTTAGAAATGGTAAGTGATCTAACTTCAGACGCATTTTTAGCAGCACTCAGAAGATTTATTGCTAGACGGGGAAAATGTTCCAATATCTATTCAGACAACGGAACAAATTTTGTAGGAGCTGCAAGAAAATTAGATCAAGAGTTATTTAATGCAATACAAGAAAATATAACGATTGCAGCGCAGCTTGAAAAGGACAGGATTGATTGGCATTTTATTCCCCCGGCAGGACCTCACTTCGGAGGTATTTGGGAAGCTGGAGTTAAGTCAATGAAATACCATTTAAAGCGTATAATCGGCGACACTATTTTGACTTACGAAGAAATGTCAACTCTTTTATGTCAAATAGAAGCATGCTTAAATTCAAGGCCATTATACACTATAGTTAGTGAGATGGACCAACAAGAAGTTTTAACACCAGGTCATTTTTTAATTGGAAGACCACCTTTAGAAATAGTCGAACCAATGGAAGATGAAAAAATCGGAAATTTGGATAGGTGGAGACTTATCCAAAAAATGAAGAAAGATTTCTGGGTTAAGTGGAAAAGTGAATATTTGCATACGCTCCAGCAAAGGAATAAATGGAAAAAGGAAATTCCTAATATAGAAGAAGGGCAAATAGTTTTATTAAAGGATGAGAATTGTCATCCTGCAAGATGGCCTTTAGGAAAGGTGGAAAAGGTCCATAAGGGGAATGATGATAAGGTCCGGGTGGCTAAAGTAAAGATGCAGGAAGGATATATCACTAGACCCATTACTAAAATTTGTCCCTTGGAAGGAATAAAGTCTGTTGACAAAAATGAGGCTGACCAGGAGCCAAAAAGGCGAACTAGAGCGACATCGGGAATGTCCAAGATCGGAATCATCATGGCAATGTTGTTGTTTGTGTTAAGTTGTCAAGTTTCTAGCGCATTACCTAAAGATATAGCACCAAGATATTCTATAGACAAAATAAATAAAACCTCAGCAATATATCTAGACCCGCTAGGAGATGTTGAGATTGTGAGTACTTCTTGGAATTTGGTTATCTATTATAAAATGGATCCATATTTTAAAATGTTAACAAAGGGTAATGCGCTTATACAAAGTATGAGGAAATTTTGCGAAAGACTTCATAGCTTTGAAGAGCAATGTAGTCTAGTCTTAGATAATATGCAAAGTCAGTTATCGGAACTTGAAGAAAACAATAAATTGTGTATGATGCAGTCTAGATCTAGAAGCAAGCGTGCTCCTTTCGAATTTATGGGTTCCTTGTATCATATTTTATTTGGTATAATGGATGAAAATGATAGAGAGCAATTAGAAGAAAATATGAAGAATTTGTTAGATAACCAGAACAAACTTGATAAACTAATTCAAAAACAAACATCTGTGGTTGATTCAACTTCTAATCTATTAAAGAGAACAACAGAAGATGTTAACTCCAATTTTAGAAGTATGCAAATAAGAATTGAGAACATGACAGAAGTTCTTAAAGAAAATTATGATGTTTATAAGGAATCAATAAAATTCTTTATGATTACGAAACAGCTACACTCATTGATTGAAGAAGGCGAAAAAATTCAAGAAGGCATTATAAGCCTGTTGATTGATATTAATCACGGTAGGCTAAATACAAATATTCTCAGGCCAAATCAGCTTAAAAAAGAAGTTGCCAAAATTCAGCAGAGTCTTTCGGAGAACCTAGTAATTCCAGGAAAACGGTCAGGTACGGAACTTAAGGAGGTGTATACACTGTTAACAGCCAGGGGTTTATTCATCGACGATAAATTGATCATTAGTGCAAAAGCGCCTCTGTTTAGCAGGCATCCATCCAAATTGTTCAGGCTTATTCCGGTGCCAATTCGAAATGAAGATCGGATAATAATGGTGCATACAACGTCCGAATATTTAATTTATAATTTTGAGATAGATTCCTATCACATAATGACGGAAGCCACATTAAATCAATGTCAGAAATGGCAATTAAATAAGAGAATATGCAAAGGAAGTTGGCCCTGGAATTCAGCGAATGATAATGCATGTGAGATTCAGCCTCTAAAGCCAAATAAAGCGGCGAACTGCATCTATAAAACAGTAGTCGACTCTAAAAGTTACTGGGTAGAGTTAGAAAAGAAAAGTAGTTGGTTGTTTAAGGTTCCTGTGAATTCAAAAGTCCGTCTGCAATGTACTGGCTCTCAAATTGAATTGTTTGATTTGCCTCAGCAAGGAGTTTTAAGCATTGCGCCATATTGTACGGCAAGAACCGACGATAAAATTCTAGTTGCCCACCATAACATTCAGTCCGAAAGTGAAGAATTATTATCAACACCTTATATGGTATAGGAGAAGTTAGTGAAGTGCCGAAGATTATTTGGGATCCGCTGAAACTATCAATATTAAATCATACTGAGGAATTTGAACGATTGAATAATGAAATTAAATTTATGAAAGAGAACCATCAAAAATTGAAAGATTTACATTTCCATCATATTTCCGGACATGCTGGATTAATTATTGCTTTAATACTAATGATAGTATTAATAATATATTTCATACGGAAATGTGCTGTGCAACAAAGAATGCAAGCAATAACCTTTGCAGGTCCGTTGCCAGTACTATAAATATCAATAGTAAATAAACAATAAAATTATATAACAAATAAAATTATACAGTCCACTATATCGTTGTTTAATAGAAAATGTACTTCTACATAGAAAAAGCAAAATGTTTAAAATAAGTTAATTGAGTACAAATTGTTGAATTAAAAATAATATAAACCATAATTGTAATCCAATAAAATTAAAAGCCAGAAAAACTAGGCCCATTGAAATCTTAGTTGCAAAATAAATAAACATATATCAAATAAATACAGTCCACTACTGTTATAAATGCAACTAATATACTAATGTAAGTTAACAACTAAGAGTACCAACACTTTTGTCACCAATACACAAACACTAGTACTTCATATAAACAATGCTGACGCGCCCCAACCGAGTTCAGCGCTCCGCGCTACGAACGGTCAGCAACAGCAACCGGACACCCCTTATCCGGGGTACCGAGCTATGTTGCATAAATGCTGAGTCGGCTTGCCGACCATGGGTTTATGGCGTGATGCATTGGAGCCAGAGTAGATCCACACTTTCATATTCTTTTGTATTTAGTCTTAAGCCAGAGCTTTTATAAAGAGCAGCTATTCACTCCGGCACGCAGCCGTAAAATATCATTTTATTATTTGAATACTCTTGCTGAGCCAAAAGGCCAGCGATCGACAAAGAGGGCAAAGTCACGCCCTCCAACCTAAACTTCGTAAGAAGATATAAATCCCTGGTGGCAGCATCGTACCGGATCCCACGGGAAGGAATATCCGCACGTCAGGAGGCCATAGGACCAACCACGACGGAGGAACATATTAATTGGCGCCCAACGTACATTTAGTACCCGCACCTAATAATATCTTAACATAACAACGTAGTTAAGAGTACAGGCCATGTAAGTTTGATTAGTGAAGTCACTCGGCAACCTAAGGAATTTTGTGTGGAATATTAAATAAATAAAAAAGCTAACAGCCCTTTTTTGCATGCTTTTAGGGAGCATTATTTTCCACATCATACTTTTACCAACAGAAAATTCTGTAGCATACCCCAAACGTAAATTCTACTTTACTTTACCTCGACCCATTGATTTTACACAGCCTACTTTTTACAAGAGTAAATTCTGTGCAGACCTTTTCCTTGTCGTTTTTAGGGGAAACACCTTTTTCCCTTTGTGTCGCCTTATATTTCTCGCGCGTGCAAATATCACGCCTCGCATAGCCGATCGACCGTGCTCGGAAAGAATTAATTTGCGTGGTGTCAACCAATGGTAAATGAGTTGGACGGCATATAGAAACATAAAAGTCGAAGACGTTAGTGACGACGAGTTTAGTTCAGAGCCAGTAGGTTTTTGTCCGAATACTACAAGTAGCACTGCAGCCATGGACGCCGCACAGCTACAAGCTATTATAGCTGGAGCTGTTAGCCAGGCTTTGGCTGAACAAGAACACAGACTAACGCAGGCCTTCCAGGCACAATTAGATGAGGTTAAACAGCAGATGCAAAACTTGCGTGTAGAAGCACCACAGGTAGAGGCATACAAAAAAATAATCCCAAACCCTGACGTACGGTGCGAGGTCAAGCTTGACATTGTGAAGACCTTGCCAGACTTTTCGGGGGAACAGGACGACTATGTGTCATGGCGGCAGTCAGCCGTAGACGCATACGAAATCTTCAAACGGTATGACGGTAGCGAGGCACATTACCAAGCTGTCTCGATTATCAGGAACAAAGTTAGGGGGCCAGCGAGAGGGCTACTAGTTGCCCATAACACAGTCCTAAATTTCGATGCCATTATTGCTCGACTGGATTGTACCTACGCGGACAAAACGTCGCTGCGCGTGCTTAGGCAGGGACTCGAAACAGTTAGGCAAGGAGAGCTTAGCCTAATGGAATATTACGACGATGTAGAGAAACGATTGACGTTAATAACAAACAAGATCGTTATGTCTCACGAACCGGACAGTGCGATTCTGTTTAATAATGAAGTTAGAGAGGATGCTCTCCACGCATTTATTGCCGGTCTTAGGAAACCCTTGAGGGCCATAGTCTTGCCGGCGCAGCCCAAGGATTTGCCCTCAGCTTTAGCTTTTGCTAGGGAGTCCGAGGCTACCATAGAACGCACAAACTTTGCCAATACATATGCAAAGGTTTTAGAGGACAAGGCAACCGCCTATGAGCACCGAAAGGATCGAAACCGCTCAAAGGAGCCGCATGGAAAATATAGCAGGGCCGAGGACGGCCTAGGGAAAAACCCTCATTTTTACAAGAAGCAGGGTAAACAAAATAATTTTGCCCAGAATAATAACAGCTATCAGAATCAAGCACCTGAGCCTATGGAGTTAGGCTCCACTGTAATCCAACAAAGGCAACCGACCTCCTTTGGAAACGGTCAGCCTACAAACGCCAAGGCCGAGAGTACTCGAGGCCAGAAAAGATTCGGCTCCGCTCGCATGACCGGGCAGAGGCGTCAGAAATTGCAGAACACTATGCAACAGGCTGAAGAGAATAATGGCGGCGAGTATGATGGTGCGGCCGCAGCGGCCGTTACCGAGTTAGATGACGAATCCGATGAAAATGATCAGATCAATTTTTTAGGGAGCGCTCCCGACTGCCGTTCATTGAACGACAGCTCCAAGGGAGACTACTAAAAATACTAATTGACACAGGGGCGGCGAAAAACTACATCAAGCCCGTAAAGGAGCTTAAACATGTAGTGCCCGTCGATTCCCCTTTCACGGTTAGTTCCATTCATGGTTCTAACAGGGTTCACCAAAAATGTTTAATGAATATTTTTGGAAAAACATCTGCGTTTTTTCTTTTGGACGCACTGACACCATTCGATGGTATAATTGGATTTGATCTCCTAGCTCAAGTAGGAGCAAAACTCGACGCAGAGAAAGGTACGATAAATTATGGTTCTGTTTCTGAGAAGCTTCAGCATCATCATAATTGCGATAATGTTAATTTTACTAACGTAAATGACATCGCCGTGCCAGAGCCTGTAAAAGCGCAATTTCGAGGTATGATCGAAAACAGATCTAAGGCATTTTCAGCCTCTAACGAGGCACTGCCGTTTAACACCTCTGTTGTCGCCAGAATTCGCACAAGCGATGATAAGCCGGTATACTCCAAGCTATACCCGCATCCAATGGGTGTATCTGAGTTTGTTAAGCGAGAAATCGCAGACTTACTTCAGAAAGGCATCATTAGAACCTCTAAATCGCCTTACAACAATCCAACATGGGTTGTAGACAAAAAAGGCCAGGATGAATTGGGGAACAAAAATAAGCGTTTAGTTATAGACTTTAGGAAACTTAATGAAAAAACCATCGCTGATAAATACCCAATGCCAAACATCTCCATGATACTGGCGAACCTAGGAAAAGCTAAGTACTTTACGACGTTAGATCTAAAGTCTGGCTACCACCAAATATACTTGGCCGAACAGGACCGCGAAAAGACCTCTTTTTCGGTAAACGGCGGAAAGTATGAGTTTTGTCGGTTACCGTTCGGATTGAAGAATGCGGGAAGCATCTTCCAAAGAGCGATCGACGACGTCTTACGAGACCAAATTGGCAAGTCATGCTATGTTTACGTAGATGACGTCATTATTTTTTCTGAAAACGAAAATGACCACGTCAAGCATATAGATTGGGTTTTAAAAAGCCTGTGCAATGCTAATATGAAGGTATCCAGCGAAAAAACACACTTCTTTAAGCAGAGTGTTGAATATCTGGGATTTATTGTTACCAATGGAGGTGCAAAAACCGACCCAGAAAAAGTAAAGGCCATAAAGGAATATCCAGAGCCTACAAATTTGTATGAGCTAAGGTCATTTTTGGGTCTGGCCAGTTATTACCGTTGCTTCGTGAAGGACTTTGCGGCGATCGCGAGGCCCTTGACAGACTTGCTGAAAGGAGTAAACGGCTCTATCAGCAAACACATGTCCAAGAAAACACCTATTGAGTTTAGTGATTTGCAGAGAGATGCATTTGAGAGGCTGAGGAACATCTTGGCTTCTGAAGATGTAATGCTCAGATACCCCGATTTCAAGAAGCCATTCGATCTGACGACGGATGCCTCTGCGAACGGTATTGGTGCGGTTTTATCGCAAGATAAAAGACCCATCACTATGATCTCTAGGACCCTGAAAGAAAGCGAGTCACACTACGCCACAAATGAAAGAGAATTGTTGGCGATAGTGTGGGCCTTGGGCAAGTTACAACACTACCTCTACGGCACTCGCGATATAAATATTTATACGGACCATCAGCCGCTGACATTCGCGGTGTCCGATCGGAATCCAAATCCGAAGATAAAAAGATGGAAAGCGTATATCGATGATCATAACGCAAAAATCCACTACAAACCAGGTAAAGATAACCATGTGGCTGACGCTCTTTCTAGGCAGAACATTAATGCCCTACAAAATGAGCCTCAGTCAGACGCTGCGACTATCCACAGCGAACTGTCATTGACCTACACGGTCGAAACGACAGACCAACCGGTGAACTGCTTCAGAAATCAGATTGTCATAGAAGAAGCACGTTTCCGACTAAAACGAAGCTTGGTGTTGTTTCGCAGTAAAACTCGCCACTTAATCAATTTCGCCGACAAAAGCACCATTTTGGAAATGCTGAAGGAGGTCGTAAACCCCGAAGTCGTGAATGCGATACACTGCGATCTACCCACCCTGGCAAGTTTTCAACATGATTTAATTTCTCATTTCCCAGCTACGCAGTTCCGATACTGTAAGAATATGGTTATAGACGTTACGAATAGAAATGAGCAGTTGGAAATTGTCACGACAGAACATAATCGTGCACACAGGGCGGCTCAGGAGAATACCAAGCAAGTCCTCCGCGATTACTATTTCCCCAAAATGAGCAGCCTAGCAAAGGAAGTGGTTGCAAATTGCAAAATATGCACCAAAGCCAAATACGACAGGCATCCTAAAAAACAAGAGCTCGGGGAAACACCCATACCAGGCTATACCGGCGAAATGTTGCACATCGATATCTTCTCAACTGATAAGAAGCAATTCTTAACATGTGTTGACAAGTTCTCGAAATTTGCAATAGTGCAACCAGTGCTGTCCAGAACAATAGTGGACGTCACGGGGCCCCTGCTTCAACTCGTAAATTTGTTTCCCAAAATCAAAATGATATATTGCGACAATGAAGCCGCCTTCAATTCGGAGACTATCACCTCCTTACTTAAAAACAACTACCACATAGACATTGTAAATGCGGCCCCGCTGCATAGCCTGTCAAACGGTCAAGTGGAACGATTCCACAGTACCTTGACAGAAATAGCCAGGTGTCTTAAGTTAGACAAAAAAATCAGCGATACGACAGAATTAATATTGAGGGCAACAATAGAGTATAATAAGACCCTACATTCTGTCACTCAGGAGAGACCAGTCGAGATTCTCCACACGGGTTTTGATGATCGCTGCCTAGGCATAAAAGACAGGCTGGTAAAGGCCCAGCAAAACAACATCGAAAGATGCAACCCAGCTAGGCAGAACCGTGTTTTTGAGGTAGGAGAAGAAGTGTTTGTCAAAAACAATAAAAGGTTAGGAAATAAGCTAACCCCGTTATGCACAGAACAAAAGGTGCAAGCAGACCTGGGAACGTCTGTTCTCATTAAGGGGAGGGTGGTCCACAAGGACAACCTCAAATAAAATTCCCACTTTTATTTGCCTATTCCTAGTAGTAAGCCAGATTTAAGTATTTGTGCCGTGGTCTCATTCTACGTTTGGTTTGAAGGTTCGCCATCATAACACTCATCACCCTGGCAGTGGCAAGTGCTCGGATTACCGACTTTTGCCACGCCAAATACATTCCCGTCGTAGATGGAGACGTATTGGTGTTCGAGCATCGTAATTGCCTGAGGCATTCGAGCAACCTGTCTGATTATATTTACATGGTAGATGAAACAAAGAAATTGTCCGCTTCCTTTCCACAATCGCATATGCGCAAGTTGTTAGACGTGGATACAGATCACATTATAAACTTGTTGTCCGTTTTAAAAATACACCACCGTATCGCTAGAAGCTTAGACTTTTTAGGTACAGCCCTTAAGGTAGTTGCAGGAACTCCCGACGCCTCAGATTTTCTAAAGATCAAAATGACCGAAGCCCAGCGAATAGATTCCAACTCCAGGCAAATTAATATAAATTCCGAAACCCAAATACAAATAAACAAACTGACCGACACCGTAAACAAAATTATTAAAGCCCGAAACAACGACTTGGTCGACACCCCGCATTTGTATGAGGCATTACTAGCGAGAAATAGAATGCTGACAACAGAGATCCAAAATTTAATTCTCACAATCACATTGGCTAAAGCTAACATAGTGAATCCCACAATCCTTAATCATGCCGATTTGAGCTCATTAATTGAACAAGACACTCCAATAGTTAGCTTATTAGAAGCCTCTAAGATTAGGGTTCTTCAGTCCGACAGCATTATTCACATACTAATAGCCTATCCTAGGGTGAAGGTCAGATGTAAGAAGGTTCTCGTATACCCCGTATCACACTATCAGACAATCTTGCGACTCGATGAAGACACCTTAGCAGAGTGCGAGGAAGACACCTTTTCGCTCACCGAGTGCATGGAAACCACTCACAACACTTTCTGCGAGCGATCCCGACGCGAAACCTGCGCCCGCTCACTCCATGCGGGAAATACAGCCCACTGCCACACGCAATCCAGTCACCTTAGGGCAGTAATGCCTATAGATGACGGCATAGTTATCATCAATGAGGCAACAGCTCGCATCAGCACGGACGGCGGTCCAGAGGTGCTCGTCAAAGGAACACATCTTGTGACATTCGAGCGATCAGCTACCATCAACGGAACGGAGTTCGTAAACTTCCGGAAAACAATAGACAAGCAGCCTGGCGTAGCAAGATCGCCGCTACTGAACATCGTCGGCCATGACCAGGCACTGAGCATGCCCTTGCTACACCGCATGAACAACGATAACCTGCGCTTTATCCAAGGGTTCAAAGACGAGGTTGACGCCGCGGGCCCCCCCAAACTTTGGTTCGCGGCTGGAGTAGTCATTAACATTGGTCTGATTGGTTCATTCATCCTTTTTCTGGCATTAAGGAGAAGGCGAGCCTCCGCTGAAATTCAACAAACCATCGATAAACTCAATATAACCGAGGACGGTCATAATCTTAGAGGGGGAGTAGTTAACAACTAAGAGTACCAACACTTTTGTCACCAATACACAAACACTAGTACTTCATATAAACAATGCTGACGCGCCCCAACCGAGTTCAGCGCTCCGCGCTACGAACGGTCAGCAACAGCAACCGGACACCCCTTATCCGGGGTACCGAGCTATGTTGCATAAATGCTGAGTCGGCTTGCCGACCATGGGTTTATGGCGTGATGCATTGGAGCCAGAGTAGATCCACACTTTCATATTCTTTTGTATTTAGTCTTAAGCCAGAGCTTTTATAAAGAGCAGCTATTCACTCCGGCACGCAGCCGTAAAATATCATTTTATTATTTGAATACTCTTGCTGAGCCAAAAGGCCAGCGATCGACAAAGAGGGCAAAGTCACGCCCTCCAACCTAAACTTCGTAAGAAGATATAAATCCCTGGTGGCAGCATCGTACCGGATCCCACGGGAAGGAATATCCGCACGTCAGGAGGCCATAGGACCAACCACGACGGAGGAACATATTAATTTGTACATCTCAGCTTTGCTGGCCCTTTGGCAGAATGTTCACACATGAACACGAATATATTTAAAGACTTACAATTTTGGGCTCCGTTCATATCTTATGTAAATGAATCGAGAGCGATAAATTATATTTAGGATTTTGTTATCTAAGGCGACATGGGTGCAGTGCTCAAAAACATGTAATTTAAGTGCACACTACATGAGTCAGTCACTTGAGATCGTTCCCCGCCTCCTAAAATAGTCCCTTAGTGGGAGACCACAGATAAGGTCCTCGCCGCTCAAGATAGGCAGATGTGCCGGAGCGTGGGACCTCGATAAGGCGGGGACTATTTACTTAGGCCTCTGCGTAGGCCATTTACTTTAAGATGCGATTCTCATGTCACCTATTTAAACCGAAGATATTTCCAAATAAAATCAGTTTTCTTACAAAAACTCAACGAGTAAAGTCTTCTTATTTGGGATTTTACAATCTTTTAATAACATACCACAAAATCAGTATCTAGTAGAAAAACTTAACAAAGAAACTGTAACGGTATAATAATTGTAAAACGTAGTAAACGCGGTAATGTTAACCTTATGGGAACAATTTACAAATACTTATTCGGTACTTTAGATCAAGAAGATAAAGAAGATAACTCTAAAAATAATGTACAAATAAGCGAACTCAACCACGTAATAGAAGTCATTAATCAAGGAATCGAATTGACTAATCATTTAAATTATAACTTTGAAGGAGATCAAATAATAAGTTTCAACTTACAACAATTCACAGAATACGTTGAAGACATAGAGCTTGGAATCAATAATCCACGTCAATTCTAAAAAAACTTCTTAATATTAAAACTTCAGCTTGGCTTAAATTAGATACCAACGAAATTCTGATAATATCCCACATTCCAAGAGACATAATCAAAACACCAGTTTTTGAAATAATACCATACCCAGACAAAAAAAGTAACATACTAACCGAAACAATATATGACAAATATTTTTCACATAACAATCAAACTTACACTGCAGGTTCCCAAAGCTTGGTTATAAATAAATGTATAACTGGTATACTGAACCAGTTTCCAACACAATGTAGATACAGGAAAATTAGAAGAGATATTAATTACCAACACAATGTTGGACTAGTAAACAATAATGTAACAAAACTTGAACCCCTCGAATACATTCAGACAAAACAAATAATAGAACAACACAATAATAGCACTTACAACCTTAATCATAATTGTTATAATTGCATTATTGTACTTTATCTATAAATATAAAACTATACCCCAAAATTTAATTGTAAAACTCAAAAATCAAACCCTAAAAAACGAAATTATTATACGTCCTGAAACAGACAACATTGTAACCCCCAATGGGGAAGTAACATATCCATTTTACATAGTAAAATGGAAGTAACATATCCATTTTACCAGTCCAAGCTGACGTAGCGCTAATAAGAGAGCCGTATAAGAAAACACCCGTGGCAGACTACATATTGGACGGCACAAGAAGCGCCGCGATCCTGATCAACGGGACAAGCCGACCAAGAAACCTGCGCATTGGCTCATTCTTTGTAAGGGTGCTGGTTGGTAACCTGTGCCTGTACAGCTGCTATCTACCACCACGTCTTTCCCTTCAGGAGTTATAGATGAGCTGGCTAACGACGCAAGAGGCGAGCGGAATGTGGTCATCGCTGGGGACTTCAACGCATGGGTAGAGGAGTGGAGCTCAGTCCACACGAACGCAAGAGGGCGTACCCTTCACGAGGCCTTCGCGTTTTTTGACGTAGCTCTCCTGAACACGGGAACGGAGCACACCTTCAGCCGAGCTGGAGCAGGGTCGGTAGTAGACCTGACCTTCTGCAGTGGCTCGCTTTTCCAGCGCGCACAATGGTCCGTCAGCGATTTATATACGGCAAGTGACCACAAGGCGATTATCTGCGACATCACCAGCAGAGGATCTTTCACAGCCCCACCAGCGAAGAGGCACTTCAACCCAAAGACGCTCCAGCGGTACGCGTACCTGAGGGAATTTGGGAGCCCCGAAATCGGTGAGAACGCAGCGGCAGCAAAGGGAGCACGGCCACCCCAACAACGAGATTCGGAGGCAAGAATACGCTGACAATCGAAAGGCTGTAAAGAGACTTGTTGACGGAACTCATATTGTCGATTATTGTTTATTGTTTATTGTTGGATTGTGAAGTAGAAAAAAACTGAAGTCTAGTGTAAGTTAGTTTAGGGCGAAGGCGGGAGCATAATAAAGTTCTCTCTCGCTCTTTGCGAATTCGCCCCGTCTTCGCCAACCTCTGTTAAGCTAGGCCTAAGAACACATATGTTAAATAGAAATGAAGTCGAATTGAATTCAACACGACCACACGCATTTTTTCGTTGACGTAGTTCCGAAATTAAACTAATTATTCTTGCCACCAAAGTTCAATATTTTTAATAAACTAATTAAAATCTTCATGGCGCCCCCGGGTGGACAAGAATTAGTTTAAACAAATAAAAGTGACAGTGACACATATAACATATAATATAATATATATATATAGAACTATAACAAAAAATATATAACAAAAAAAAAAAATTGTTCTTTGTTTTTTTTTTGAGTGCAATAAATAAATATCTTGTTGCCCGCGACGCGCTAGTGTGTTTAAACAATAAATATTTCTTAAACATAGTCCGTGTCGGTCGCGAAATACCCTGCTTCCGGAATTGCCGCCACCACCGAGGGAACTTTTAAGGAAAGTGGCCGCTAAAATTAGCATTCGGAAACCACAGGTATTTGTGCAAAAAATTGAAAGCTAGAGTTATAGACAAATTTAATGTTTATTGTCTTGTGCTGGAATATTGCACCTCGCTTTCAGTTCTTTGCACATATGTACGTATCAATATAGTAGAGCTAGATTGCATGCACATTATTCAATTTATTGGTTGATAAAATAAATACACATACATTATTGAACTGCTTTGGACGCAACATTTATTTATTATTTTGTACTGTATTATTGCAATCACTGTGGCCCCCCCTTCCCCTTCTTGTTCGTTGAAACTCGCACTAATAGTTGGGAAGTTAATCCAAGCTTGCGCACTAATACACAGACAGCCTAATATACTAGCAGCTGCAGCGGTGAACTTTTCGTTTTCGCTTCGCTTATGCACCGCTACCTGCGTTGTTGTTGTTTGGCCCTTTTTCGTTGGCGCGCTTAGATTAGCGGACCTTCAAGTGACGCTCTACCCTGTATTCTGCGGGTATACCCTTTTCGGCGTCATTTCGCACCCACTATTAATTGATACTGCGTGACTTGAATTTCAATTTCAATTTAAATATTTTGTTTTCGTTGTTCTCATCATTTCGAACAATAAATTAATAATTTATGAAATTAAAAATAACCTTTTTTTTTGGTTTAATAAATTTATAATTATTGATTTGAAGGTTATTATATTATATTGTCGGTCTGACTTGAGATAATTTGTTTTGGTCATTTATTTAGCTAATTCGGAAATACAATTTAATTAATTTAAATATTTAATTTAAAATGAGCCTAGAAACCAAAAATAAATCTGTTCTGGAAGAGCTGAAAAGCAAGCTCCAAAGTCGGGTCAGAACAATTCGCCGATTAAATGAGCGACTAGAAAAGGGATCGATTCCGCTATTAGAGGAAGAATTGAAATGTCGACTAGAAAACTTAAATGATTCAATTAGTAAGGCAAATCAATTACAAGAACAGATAGAAGACATAGATTGTAGCGATGAATTTGGCGACGAGTTGGAAGAGCTTTGTATAGTGACCAAGGCAAAAATAATGTCCCTGTTGTCTGCCTTGAAGGTAGCAAGCGTCAGCGAAGCTCCGGGATCAGCTGCTGTAGCTCCAACTCGTGCGCGACTTCCGAATTTGGCATTGCCAAAATTCTGTGGAGATTATTCGGAGTTCAAAAATTTCATCAGCTTTTTCGAAACTTTGGTTCATAAAGACGCCAGCATTCCAGTTATCGAAAAATTTAACCATTTAATTTCATGTCTCTCTGGTGAAGCTTTAGGAACAGTTAAAGCTAACAAGTCACCGAGAGCAATTACGAAAAGGCACTAGCCAGTTTAAAAAAGGTTTACGATAACGAATGCCTCATCTTTATGAATAATATATCAACATTGTTTAGTCTGCCTAAAATATCGCATCAGTCCGCTTCCTCCTTGAGAAACCTTATCGATACTGTTTCTTCGATTTATGGTTCTCTGTTATCGATAGGAGATGATACAAAAATTTCGAATGCAATGTTGATGTATTTGGTATTGAATAGAGTCGACCCAGTGACCAAACAAAAATGGGAGGGACAGCTCGATTATGAGACTTTGCCGCTTTGGGGCGATTTTGAAAAAATGTTAAACCGCCGATATCAGCATTTATCAGCTGAAGAATCGACAAAGCCGAAGCAAGATAAAATTGTGTCGAGCAAGCCACATAATCGTAGCTCATTCTCGTGTTCCTTCTCCAACAGCAAGCCTCAGCAAACTAATAGCTATTGCAATGCAGCAGATCATTTGCTACAGAATTGTAGCCCGTTTGGGCGTCTCTCTGTAATGCAAAGGTTCGAGTTTGTTAAGTCTGCCTCCTTATTTTTTTATTTTTTTTTTTTTTTAATCGCGCGAGTCCCACGGCCACACCTCCCGCCCAACCGACCGAGGGGCGCTGCCGTGTATCGTACGGCTCGAATCGCGGGAAGATAGACGCGATATAGAAGACAGTAAAGGACGAGGAAAGATATGTATGCTAGTAGTAATATATAAGAATTCGTTAAGTACGTTAGTATTGATCGCTTTAAAAACGGCAGAGAGTCAGAATTAGAGATAATAGGATAGAACATAATACTCTGTAGGGATCATGCAACTCATAGTTAGATCTACAATGATTTAAAATTAGAGGTACGTAATTTCTAGTAAATCTGCTTGGAACAGTGAAGCTTAGCCGACTAACCAAGTCGGGACTATCCACTTCACCACGAATAAGGTTAAAAATAAAGACTGTTCCAAGCATCGTTCTACGGTTAGCTAAGGAGGGTAAGTTAATTAACATTAATCTATTCGAATAAGGAGGTAATCTACGGTTTGCATCCCAATTAGGGCGCCGTAAGGCAAAAAGTAAGAAGTTCTTTTGAACCGATTCAATGCGGTCCGAGTAAACTTCATATTGTGGACTCCAAACAGGTGATCCATACTCGAGGATCGGACGGACTAGGGAAATAAATAATGTTTTGGTCAAGTAAGGATCATCAAATTCCTTTGACCACCGTTTTATAAAACCAAGCACACCCCTGGCCTTATTGACAATAGACGAAGTAAGGTCTGAAAATTTAAGTTTAGGGTCCAGAAGAACACCAAGATCATCAACATGTGTTATTCTGTCCAAAGAGCAGCCACTTAAAGTGTAAGTTGCGTGCATTGAGTTGGCACGACAAAAGGTCATAACTTTACACTTAGAGCCATTTAAGTTTAATACGTTATCACGGCACCAGGTTTGAAAGCAATCTAGATCGGATTGTAAGTCCAAATGGCGAGAAATGTCCTTATATTGCAAGCATAATTTTACATCATCAGCGTACATTAGTACACGCGAATGATTTATTATTAAGGGAAGGTCGTTAATAAATAAGGTAAAAAGGAGCGGACCTAGGTGGCTCCCTTGTGGGACGCCGGATGTGACTCGGAGAATACAAGAAAGAGAATTTTTAAAAAGGACCCGTTGCGTCCTGCCATTCAGATAACTTAGAATCCAATTTAGGAGATCAACAGGGAAACATAATAAATCAAGTTTTTTTTATTAAATGTGAATGATTAACAGAGTCGAATGCTTTACTAAAATCCGTATAAATGACATCTGTTTGAAGATTATTTTTGAAACCCTGTACTACGAAGGAGGTTAGCTCCAGAAGGTTAGTAGTTGTTGATCTGCGTTTCATGAACCCATGCTGACATGGTGAAATAATTGACCTACAAAGGTGCTGCAAATGAGGAGTGATAACGTTTTCAAAAAGCTTAGGGATAGCAGACAATTTGGAGATTCCTCTGTAATTGCTTGCATCCGATTTGCTCCCTTTTTTATGGAGAGGGATCACAAAGGACTCCTTCCATATTTGGGGGAACTGAGTAGATTCCAAAGATAATTTAAACAGTTTTAGTAGAGGTTTGCACAAGGCTTCCGCACAGAATCTAAGCACACAGCCAGGAATTCCATCGGGACCTGGCGAATAGACAGGCTTAACTCGCTGAAGATCATAAAGCAGTGAGCTTTCGTTTAAAGTGGGGCAGAATATTAAATTTGACTTTGATACCGCGTAAGAGTAAGGTCGTTCGGAATGAGGTAACGTAGAATATGTGGTTTGAAAAAACTTGGCAAATAGATCGGCTATTGCCTGATCCGAAGTATTTTCAAAAAATAGCGAGGAAGGGTAACTAGTTGTTTTGCGCTTAGTGTTAACGAAATTATAAAACTGTTTGGGATCCTGTGCGAACTGGAACTTACAACGGTTTAAATAATTCTTATAACACTGAGCATTAAGCACGGTAAAATTTAACCGAGCACTTACATATTTAGAAAATATAGATTGAGAACCGGTATTTTTAAATTTTATATAAAGTCTGGACTTAACATTTCTTAGATGTGTCAACTCTTTATTAAACCAAGGAGGTTTGTTAGAGGTAGACGGATAGTACATCGGAACACAAGAGTTGAAGAATGATTTAATTGCATTATAAAAAATATCTATGGCATCGGCCATTATGTTGCAAGAATATAGATCGGACCAATTAAAGCCAGATATAAAAAGATTTAGCCTCTGAAAGTTTGCCTTACGAAAACAATAAATTCGTTTGGTTGACTTTTCTGGCCTCTCTTTTATTACGGTACCTGTGTCGATTGTCACCTCGAAAGTTGGATGGTATGGATCTTCTAGATTTTAGTTTTTTGAAGATAAAGAAGTAGAAGTAGTAGAGGAGGATGGGGCAGTGATCTGGCCACTTGTGGGAAGTTTAATTCCCACGGGCCCTTTTTTTCTATTTTTAATCTTAGCTTCAAACTCTTTTACAATCATGCTTTCCGGCCAAAAATCACCAGAACATATGGTTGAGAATAGCTCATTTGGGACAGTTATCTTGAAAGATGAGATGTCCCTAGCATAAGAAATGTTAAATTTTTCCACACTTATGTTGTCGGCTTTTGTTTTGTCTTGTATATAAGAAAGTACATCAGATGATGTTTGATCAGGGGAAAGCCGAGAAACAAAAATTTGTTTCTTTAGTGGAACCACCGAGAGGGGTTTTGGCACTGCAGGTTG